>NC_079189.1:325495613-325797330 GCF_029499605.1 Hyla sarda
GTAGTTCTCCTTTAATATCTTTAGCCATTTGGACATGATGCTGGAACATACACACACACACACACATTCACACATACACATACTTTTTTTGTCTACTTTTGCGCAAGAGTTTTTTGTATCTTTTTTTTGTGCAAACTCTGATAGAATTCTACAGTTAAGTTTACCATGCAGCACTTTCTACTGTAGAATCAAATTTATTAACTGCATGTTTTTTGAAATGCAAAATAAAATGCAGAAATGCACTTTTCTTGCGCAAATATACACCACTCAGAGCTCCTGTCTTCCGGCGGCGGGAATTATGAATTATGAGCGGTGTATGCAGGAGCCGGCGGCCAGTGCAGTGGAGCCGCATGTTCTGCCGGATTTTACAGTTAATAAATGCGGTGCGGGTCTCTGGAGAATGACCTCCTGTAATCTGCCCCTCAGCCCCTGGACTATAACTCCCATCATGGACGGAGTCTGTCCATGATGGTAATAGTAGTCCTAAATGTGCCGTAGACGGGGGATGTGCAAGTGTCATCCCTTAGCGCTGCGGTACTACAACTACTCCCATAATGGGACAGACTTGGTCCCATGAAGGGAGTTGTAGTCTAGGGGCTGAGGGGCAGATCGCACTGGGTCATTCTCCAGAGACCCACTGCGATCTGCATTAATTAACTGTAAAAGCCGGCGAAACCTGCGGCTCCATGCGCTGGCTGCCGTTTCCTGTATACATCTCTCATAATTCATAATCCCTGCCGCTGGGAGACAGGAGCTTTGATTGGTACTCCCGTCTCCTGGGTGGAGATTATGAAAATAGGGGGAACACTATGCATTTTTTTGAAATAAATAAATAAAATAAAAAAAAAAACATTTTTTCATTATCAGCCACATACCAACCAAACAGCAACAGCCTGATGTTACCAGGGTGGGCAAGGACCATTGTTACTGCCCCCCCCCCAGCCTAAATACGCCAGACTGTTACTGCCTAGGCCCAGAAGCACCATTTTTGACGCTCCAGGCCTGTTGGTACTGGCTCTTCCCGGCTCCCCTGTGGCGGTGGGTACTGGGGTAATTATTGGGGGTTAGTGCTATCTGATTTGGGGGCTAATGCTAAGCCCTGGCCTATTACTGGATTCTGTCTACAAGATGGCTTCCACTACTAAGCCGGAAAATTCAATTATAAAAAAACACAACAAATTGAAAAAAAAAATTTATAAAAAAAAAAAAAACACTCCCCACAGCCCATTAAACCTTTTATTGACATTTAAAAAAACAAACACTGGTTATCGTCGCAGTCCACCGATTCTGACGTATTCCTCCGCATTTACGTATCTAAAAGGAGAAGAAAACAAAAACAATAAAACTACAACCATTTTTGTGATTTCTACACTATCAAAAAGCTAGTGTGAATTTTTTTATGTAAACTGGACTCTCACCCCTTTGAAAATAAAATGTAAAGCAGACAATATATGTGGACACGCCCACTTTTACAAAACTGACGTGAACAGTGTAAACCGCGGCACAAAGCAGTTTCTGTAGTCGATACTTTTCGGGCCAAAATTGATTTTTTTTTTTGTGCTAAATTCTTTGAGAATCTCCCCCTCTGTGTACTTTATAAAGATTTAGGATTTTACTATTGTGCAGAGTTTTGTTCGGGGCACACTGCTGCTCCAGCACTTCTAGCTATGTGAGCAGTGTACAGCGGGAAAATGCAGGGAGTGCACGGTAGAGTGAGGGGGGGAGGGTGTTTCTATATCTGCACAATATTTTTAAAGGACGTGCACAACTTTATAAATCTTGAGCAAGAGTGTAAATTAGACAAGCAGTGTAAAGGGGTAAATCTGTGTCTACAATAGACACCTAATGATTAATCTCCCTCATTAAGTTTTATATATAGATTACTGTATTTATTCAAGTTTATTAAAGTATATGTATATCCAACCTGTTGCCATATATTTTTGATCTTAAGTGCCAGTTCAGTATTACATTTTTAGACCTATAAGCATAAATTCCAAATAAATCACTTTACACTTGAAGGCTATGTTCACACTTTTTTTTTAAACTAATTTTGTGTAGTTTTGTGTAGTAGAGTTTTAAATATTTTAATACTCTGGACTCGCAGAACTGTTCCAAAAAGTTTGATTTGCAGCAAATAAGTTCTACTGAATCGGCAATGCAATAAGCCTTAAAACTTGCGTATAACACTGCCTAATTGCTCTAAACCTCCGTACAACACTCTAAGGATACAATTTCACTTGTTGTTTTTTTTTTTTTTTTTGGTAGAATTTTAGACCCCAAAAAAAGAAAAAAACCAAAACAGCCGCACAGCGTTTTTCCGCGAAAATAACACCGTGGCCAGATGTTAGCAAGGAGTCAAAAAGAAAACCCAAAACGTCAAACCCAAATCAAAGCTTGCTGAGACTTTGGCTTTTTTAAAAAAGGCCATCGTTTCAGCATCCCTGGGGGGAAGTAGGGATGCATAGCATTGCTACTTTCCTCCACAGCTATACAGCTTCCAGCACAGCATAATGCTGCACTGTAAACTGTCCCTGCAAATATCGTGACTCAGCTGTGCCGCGGCTGTACAGCAAGAATTTACAGTAGGCCTACGATGTGTAAACAGTATACACATTGCTAATTCACTTAACACCTTAATGAGCTGAGCCCTATGTGCCAGCCCAGCAAGGAAAGGATTAAACATAATTTACAGATCAGTGCTGTTTAGCCTGTTCTATAAAAGACTGTATATAAAAGACTTTATATAATGTATACAGACGCCATCCACTTACCCAATCCGGTGGTCCATCTGGTCAGTGTAGCTCTGCCCCCTAGTGATGTCATTATTAGGGGCGGAGCTACAACCAGGAGCCAGGGGTTGTAAGTGGTAAGGCTTTGTTCACATTGTATGTTTGTATAATGTGAACAGACCCTTTTGGCAGTGTCTTTCCAAACAGGGAGACTCCAGCTTTTGCCAAACTACAACTCCCAGCATGCCCGGAAAGCCAAATTTGAGGTTCCCTGTTTGAGAAGACAATGCATTATGCATGTTCTAATATTTTCCCGATGTGTCATGTTTTTTTTTTTATTTTTTATTATTAACATTTTCAGGTTTTGTAGTGGAAGCCGTTTTATAGACTTAAAGTTAGCCACAAAAACAGCTAGTACTAACCCCCAATTATTATCCCGATACTCACCGCCACAGGGGTACCATGAATAGCCGTACCAATAGACACGGAGCGTCACAAATGGCGCTTTTGGGCACAGGCAGTAACAGGCTGGCCTTATTTAGGCTGGGGAGGGCCAGTGACATGAGTCCTCACCCATCCTGGTAACATCAGGCTTTTGCTGCTTGGTTGCTGGCTGGATGAGAATGAAAATACAGGGAAACACACATTTAAAATAAATAAAAAACTTATTAATAATAATTTTTAAAAAAGTATATGATTCCCCATATTTTCATTATCAGCCACATAATTTTGGCCATAAGTGCTCAGGAACTACTGATTGTTACAGTCTCAGGGCCAGAGCAGTGGAAACAGAGTGAGGATCATATTTTAAACTTCAAATAAAAAATTTAAAAAATTTGGCACAAAAAAGTTTACATCAGATATTCAGATATTTTACATGAGAATTATCCAAGGTTTACATTAGTCGCACCAGTTTTGCAAAAGTTGGTGTGGTTATGGAAATTTCCCATTTTACAGAATATTTCAAAGGGGTGAGAGTCAATTTTATATAAAAAAATTCACACCAGTTGTTTGCTAGTGTAGAAATCACAGAAATGATTGTAGTTGATTTTTTTATATTTTCTTTTTTTTTTAAAGGTGTTATTTAATCATTCAGTTATTGAAAAAATTTAAATACATTTTTATTGGAAAATGTTAATTAAAAAAAGTATATATTTTTTCTTTTTCATGGTTACTGCACCTGCACTCACATTTAACCTCTGGATATGTTTTATTCATACAGTTATCGCTTGTCTGGGCACTAGTAATCATGGAATATATTACGTGAGATGTTTCCACCAGAATTTTCTGTGATTTAACCCCTTAACGACACAGGACATAAATGTACGTCCTGGTGCAGTGTTACTTAACACACCAGGACGTACATTTACATCCTGTACATGGCCGTTAGCATCAGAGCGATGCTCGGGTCATGCGCGGCAGGTCCCAGCTGCTGACAGCAGCAAGGGACCCGCCGATAATGGCCAACATTCGCGATCACGCGGATGTCCACTATTAACCCCTCAGATGCCGTGATCAATACAGATCATAGCATCCGCAGTGCTGCGGTCACTAAAATGGATGATCGGATCGCCCGCAGCACTGCCGTGGAGATCCGATCATCCAGAATGGCAGATGTCGGTCCCCTCACCTGCCTGCGCTGCCTTCCATGAGTCTTTTGCTCTAGTCTGAGATCGAGCAGACCAGAGCAGAAGATTACCGATAACACTGATCAGTGCTATGCCCTATGTATACTGCTGAACAGTATTAGCAATTGAATGATTTCTACAAATAGTCCCCTATGGGGATTATTAAAGTGTAAAATGAAAAGTAAAAAAGTAAAAAAAAAATAGAAAAATCCCCGACTTCAATAAAAAATGCAAATTGTCCCATTTTCCCCATTTCTCCCCCCCCCCCAAATAAATAAAAAATAATAAACATATTTGGTATTACCGCGTGCATAAATATCCAAACTATTAAAATATAATGCTAATGATACCGTACGGTGAACGGCGTGAATGTAAAAAGAAAAAAATCTAATATTGCTGCTTTTTTTTTTATAACATTTTATCCCCCCCAAAAAATGTATAAAAAATTTTATAAAGGTTTTATATATGCAAATATGATAAAAATAAAAAGTACAGATCACGGCGCAAAAAATTAGCCCTCATACTGTCGCCTAAACAGAAAAAGGAAAAAGGTATAGGTCTTCAAAATAGAGGGAATTTAAAAGTACTAATTTGGTTAAAAAGTTTGCAATAGTTTTTTACGTGCAACAGTGATAGAAAAATAAATAGTCATGGGTACCATTTTAATCATATTG
Organism: Hyla sarda; assembly: GCF_029499605.1. Taxonomy (NCBI): domain Eukaryota; kingdom Metazoa; phylum Chordata; class Amphibia; order Anura; family Hylidae; genus Hyla; species Hyla sarda. The sequence continues at coordinate 325,500,645 of NC_079189.1, forward strand.
ACCCAAAGAATAAAGAACATGTAATTTTTACCATAAATTGTATGGTGTGAAAACAAAACCTTCCAAAATTAGCAAAATTGCGTTTTTCTTTTTAATTTCAACTTTGGTTGCGCCATACATTTTAAGGTAAAGTGAGTGATGGCATTACAATGGACAACTGGTTGTGCAAAAACAAGCCATCATACTAGTCTGTGGATGAAAATATAAGAGTTATGATTTTTTGAATGCGAGGAGGTAATTACAAAAATGTAAAAATCCTTAACCCCTTAAGGACGCAGCCCTTTTCACCTCAAGGACTGAGCCCTTTTTCGCAATTCAGACCACCGTCACTTTACGCATTAATAACTCTAAAACGCTTTTACCGAATATTCTGATTCTGAGATAGTTTTTTCGTGACATATTCTACTTTATTTTGGTGGTAAATTTTCGGCGTTACTTGCATCTTTTTTGGTGAAAAATCCCAAAATTTCATGAAAATTTTGAAAATTTAGCATTTTTCTAACTTTGAAGCTCTCTGCTTGTAAGGAAAATGGATATTCCAAATACATTTTATTTTTCTTCACAAATAAAATATGTCCACTTTATGTGGGCATCATAAAATGGACATATTTTTACTTTTTGAAAAAGTTAGAGGGCTTCAAAGTATAGCAGCATTTTCAAAAATGTCATGAAAATTGCAAAATCTGAAGGGACAGATGTTATAGAACTACAACTCCCAGCATGCCTAGGCAGTCTAGGCATGCTGAGAGTTGTAGTTCGGCAACATCTGGAGGGCTACTGTTTGGGCACAACTGTAACAGTGGTCTAAAAACTGTGACCCTCCAGATGTTGCAAAACTACAACTCCCAGCATTCCCAGACAGCCTTTGGCTGTCTGGGCATGCTGGGAGTTGCAGTTCGGCCTTCCTAGTGGTTCGTTTTACTTTTACTTTCACCAGAGACCCGATCAGCCCGGAATAGCAGAAAATCACATGTCTGAATTGACATGTGATTTTCTGCGATTGCGGACATGGGGGGGTCTCTGGACCCCCCTCGGCGATGTGTCGGGATGCCTGCTAAATGATTCCAGCAAGCATCCCGGTCCGGTCCCCAACCAGTTAGCGGCGGGGACCGGAATTATCATGGGCGTATGCATACACCCTACGTCCTTAAGGACTCGGGATGCAGGGCGTATGCATATGCCCCACATCCTGAACAGGTTAAAGGGGTACTCCCGTGGAAAACTTTTTTTTTTTTTAGATCAACTGGTGCCAGAAATGTTAACAGATTTGTGAATTAATTCTATTAAAAAAATCTTAATCCTTCCAGTACTTTTTAGGGGCTGTATACTAAAGAGGAAATGTTTTCCTTTTTAATTTCTCTTATGTCACAAACACAGTGCTCTCTGCTGACCTCTGCTGTCCATTTTAGGATCTCTCCAGAACAGGAGAAAATCCCCATAGCAAACATATGCTGCTGTGGACAGTTCCTAAAATGGACAACAGAGGTCAGCAGAGAGCACTGTGGTTGTGACATAAGAGAAATCAAAAAAGAAAAAAATTTCCTCTGTAGTATACAGCCCCTAAAATGTACTGGAATGATTAATATTTTTTAATAGAAGTAATTTACAAATCTGTTTAACTTTCTGGCACCAGTTGATTAAAAAAAAAAGTTTTCCACGGGAGTACCCCTTTAAGGCCAAAATGGGCTGAGTCCTTAAGGGGTTAAAATTTGGCAAAAAATTCTATATGGCATCAATAAAAAAAATTGTGCAATAATTGCAAATTTTGGCACATAACACAAAAGTGGCATGAAAATGAATTTTTACGTATTTTCATATTTTTAAAGCAGCACAAGAGACCTTTGAAAATATGAGGAGAAATAAAAGTGCAATTTACTGTCACGATGCCGGCTGGCAGGTAGTGGATCCTCTGTGCCAGAGAGGGATGGCGAGGACCGCGCTAGTGGACCGGTTCTAAGCCACTACAGGTTTTCACCAGAGCCCGCCGCAAAGCGGGATGGTCTTGCTGCGGCGGTAGTGACCAGGTCGTATCCACTAGCAACGGCTCACCTCTCTGGCTGCTGAAGATGCTGAAGATAGGCGAGGTACAAGGGAGTAGGCAGAAGCAAAGTCGGACGTAGCAGAAGGTCGGGGGCAGGCGGCAAGATTCGTAGTCAGGGGAGATAGCAGGAGATCTGGTACACTGGCTATAAACACACAAAACGCTTTCACTAGGCACAAGGGCAACAAGATCCGGCAAGGGAGTGCAAGGGAGGAGACTAGATATAGCCAGGGAACAGGTGGGAGCCAATTAAGCTAATTGGGCCAGGCACCAATCATTGGTGCACTGGCCCTTTAAATCTCAGGGAGCTGGCGCGCGCGCGCCCTAGAGAGCGGAGCCGCGCGCGCCAGCACATGACAGCAGGAGACGGGAACGGGTAAGTGACCTGGGATGCGATTCGCGAGCGGGCGCGTCCCGCTGTGCGAATCGCATCCCCAACGGCCAGGACAGGGCAGCGCTCCCGGTCAGCGGGACCGACCGGGGCGCTGCGGAGAGAGAGACGCCGTACGCGCTCCGGGGAGGAGCGGGGACCCGGAGCGCTAGGCGTAACAGTACCCCCCCCCTTAGGTCTCCCCTTCCCTTTGTCTGGTAACTGTCTCCCCTGGGATGAGGACACCGGGAAAGGATGGAGGGATTCCTCAACAGCAGGCGGAACAGCAGGAGTAGGGATGGGGAGGGAGGGCAGAGGGCGAGACTTGGCACGGGGCAGTGTGACACCAGGACGAGGGCCAAGAGGGGACACAGAGGTTTGCCTGATGGGACTGGGAGGGGGGGAGAGGTATTTCTTGTGGCAGGCAGAGTCCTTAATGACCTTAGGGGGACCGGATACAGGAGGAACCACAGGGTCACGGCAGGGAGTACTGGGGACCGGTTGAAGGCAGTCCTTGGAACAAGAGGGACCCCAACTCTTGATCTCCCCAGTGGACCAATCCAGGGTTGGGGAATGGTGTTGAAGCCAGGGTAGTCCAAGGAGAACTTCAGAAGTGCAATTAGGAAGGACAAAAAATACAATTTCCTCGTGATGAGGTCCGATGCACATTAGGAGGGGCTCCGTGCGATAACGCACGGTGCAGTCCAATCTGGCTCCGTTGACCGCGGAAATGTGGAGTGGCTTGACAAGACGGGTCACCGGAATGCGGAATTTATTCACTAAGGACTCCCGAATAAAATTCCCAGAAGCTCCAGAGTCCAGGCAGGCCACGGCTGAGAGGGGAGAGCTGGCTGACGTAGAAATCCGAACAGGCACCGTGAGACGTGGAGAAGTCGACTTAGCATCAAGAGACGCCACACCCACGAGAGCTGGGTGCGAGCGTGCGTTTCCCAGACGTGGAGGACGGATTGGGCACTCCACCAAAAAATGTTCAGTACTGGCACAGTACAGACAAAGATTCTCTTCCTTACGGCGATTCCTCTCTTCCAGGGTCAGGCGAGACCGATCCACTTGCATGGCCTCCTCGGCGGGAGGCCTAGGCGCAGATTGCAGTGGAGACTGTGGGAGAGGTGTCCAGAGATCTAAGTCTTTTTCCTGGCGGAGCTCTTGATGCCTCTCAGAAAAACGCATGTCAATGCGAGTGGCTAGATGAATGAGTTCATGCAGGTTAGCAGGAGTCTCTCGTGCGGCCAGAACATCTTTAATGTTGCTGGATAGGCCTTTTTTAAAGGTCGCGCAGAGAGCCTCATTATTCCAGGAAAGTTCAGAAGCAAGGGTACGGAATTGTATGGCGTACTCGCCAACGGAAGAATTACCCTGGACGAGGTTCAGCAGGGCAGTCTCAGCAGAAGAGGCTCGGGCAGGTTCCTCAAAGACACTTCGAATTTCCGAGAAGAAGGAGTGTACAGAGGCGGTGACGGGGTCATTGCGGTCCCAGAGCGGTGTGGCCCATGACAGGGCTTTTCCAGACAGAAGGCTGACTACGAAAGCCACCTTAGACCTTTCAGTGGGAAACTGGTCCGACATCATCTCCAAGTGCAATGAACATTGCGAAAGAAAGCCACGGCAAAACTTAGAGTCCCCATTAAATTTGTCCGGCAAGGACAGGCGGAGGCTAGGAGTGGCCACTCGCTGCGGAGGAGGTGCAGGAGCTGGCGGAGGAGATGATTGCTGAAGAAGTTGCGAATGTTGGTGCACAATGGTGGACACTTCCGACAGCTGGTGGGTTAGATGGGCGATCTGTCGGGCTTGCTGGGCGACCACCGTGGTGATATCAGAGGCAACAGGCAGGGGAACCTCAGCGGGATCCATGGCCGGATCTACTGTCACGGGCCGGATCTACTGTCACGATGCCGGCTGGCAGGTAGTGGATCCTCTGTGCCAGAGAGGGATGGCGAGGACCGCGCTAGTGGACCGGTTCTAAGCCACTACAGGTTTTCACCAGAGCCCGCCGCAAAGCGGGATGGTCTTGCTGCGGCGGTAGTGACCAGGTCGTATCCACTAGCAACGGCTCACCTCTCTGGCTGCTGAAGATGCTGAAGATAGGCGAGGTACAAGGGAGTAGGCAGAAGCAAAGTCGGACGTAGCAGAAGGTCGGGGGCAGGCGGCAAGATTCGTAGTCAGGGGAGATAGCAGGAGATCTGGTACACTGGCTATAAACACACAAAACGCTTTCACTAGGCACAAGGGCAACAAGATCCGGCAAGGGAGTGCAAGGGAGGAGACTAGATATAGCCAGGGAACAGGTGGGAGCCAATTAAGCTAATTGGGCCAGGCACCAATCATTGGTGCACTGGCCCTTTAAATCTCAGGGAGCTGGCGCGCGCGCGCCCTAGAGAGCGGAGCCGCGCGCGCCAGCACATGACAGCAGGAGACGGGAACGGGTAAGTGACCTGGGATGCGATTCGCGAGCGGGCGCGTCCCGCTGTGCGAATCGCATCCCCAACGGCCAGGACAGGGCAGCGCTCCCGGTCAGCGGGACCGACCGGGGCGCTGCGGAGAGAGAGACGCCGTACGCGCTCCGGGGAGGAGCGGGGACCCGGAGCGCTAGGCGTAACATTTACCTTACTGTAACAGAAATTACAGTAGTTTTTGAATATCTCCCCCAGTGTCTGTCATTGTGTTATACTGCCCTAAGTGAAGGCAGCACCTAATTAAAGACCCCTGTTCCTTTTTTTGATAACAATGTAGGTTCCTGGAGAAGGGAATCCTGCATAGTTTCTTACCAGTAGCTAAAGGAATAGGACCAAAAAGGGCCTTTGTATGCCTTATCTTTAGCTCCCACAATGTATTCATTTCTGGCAAGAGAAAAGACGCAAACATCAAAATGTATCTTCTGTCTGAACAAAGAATAAAAAGTGATGTCATTAAAAGAATAACCTATGTGAAGCAAAAACATTAACCCCTTAACCTCTTCAGGACATAGGGCGTATGGATACGCCCTGCATTCCGAGTCCTTAAGGACCGAGGGCGTATCCATACGCCCATGGGAATTCTGGTCCCCACCGCTAGCCGGTTGGGGACCGGAGCCGGATGCCTGCTGAAATCGTTCAGCAGGCATCTCGGCATATCGCCCAGGGGGGTCATTATGCCCCCCCATGTCGGCGATGGCCGCAGTTCGCTGGACAATTCAGTCCAGCGATCTGCGGTGATTCCGAGTCAATCGGGTCTCCAGTGACCCGGTGACCCGGAATTACTGGCTGATCGGGGCCGTCTCTGACGGCTCCGAACAGCCACAGCCTGCAGGGGTGAGGTGGCACTGGTGCCATCTCACGATCGCCCTGATTCGTCGACCAGATTACCGGCCGACCAATCAGGGCGCCTGCTGCGGGTGTCACTCCGGAGGACGTGAGCGGGTGCGGGACGTGCACCCCGGGAGCTGGGGACCCCGATCCCCGGCGTCAATGTTGCGATCGGGGCCCCAGGAGCGGCGGCGACGGAGGTGAGGGACTGACCTGAAGCAGCGTGGATCAGGAGTTGGGTGAGTGACAGCCTCCTGCTGTTGTTTAGCAACAGCTCCCAGCATGCAAAAAGGGCATACTGGGAGCTGTAGTTATGCAACAGCAGGAGGCAGACAACCACAACTCCCAGCATTCCCTTATGGGCATGCTGGGACTTATGGTTTTGCAACAGCTGGAGGCACATTTTTTCTAATGAAAAGTGTACCTTCAGCTGTTGTATAACTACAACTCCCAGCTTGCACAATCAGCTAAAGTGCATGCTGGGAGTTGTAGTGGTGCATCTGCTGGTTGCATAACTACAACTCCCAGCATACCCGTTGGCTGTCGGTGACTGCTGAGAGTTGTAGTTTTGCAACAGCTGAAGGCACACTGGTTGTGAAACTCAGAGTTTTTTTTACCTAACTCAGTGTTTCACGACCGGTGTGACTCCAGCTGTTGCAAACTAAAACTCTCAGCAGTCACCGTACACCATGCACCGTACATGCTGGGAGTTGTAGTTTTACAACAGCTGGAGGCACACTGGTTGTGAACACTGAGTTAGGTCACAAACTCAGTGATACATAACCAGTGTGCCTACAGCTGTTGCAAAACTAAAACTCTCAGCATGTACAGTCTGTCAGCGCATGCTGGGAGTTGTAGTTTTGCAACAGCAGGATGTCCCCCCCCCCCACCCCAATGTGAACGTACAGGGTACACTCACATGGGCAGAGGTTTACAGTAAGTATCTGGCTGCAAGTTTGAGCTGCAGCAAATTTTCTGCCGCAGCTCAAGCTGCCAGCGAGAAACTACTGTGAACCCCTGTCCGTGTGACTGTACCCTAAAAACACTACACTACACTAACAAAAAATAAAGAAAAAGTAAAAAAACACTACATATACACATACCCCTGCACAGCCCCCCTCCCCATCCCAATAAAAATGAAAAACGTCTGGTACGCCACTGTTTCCAAAACGGAGCCTCCAGTTGTTGCAAAACAACAACTCCCAGTATTGTCGGGCAGCCGTTGACTGTCCAGGCATGCTGGGAGTTTTGCAACAGGTGGAGGCACCCTGTTTGGGAATCACTGGCGTACAATTCCCCTATGACCACCCCTATGCAAGTCCCTAATTTAGGCCTCAAATGCGCATGGCACTCTCACTTTGGAGCCCTGTCGTATTTCAAGGCAACAGTTTAGGGCCACATATGGGGTATCGCCGTACTCGGGAGATATTGTGTTACAAATTTTGGGGGGTATTTTCTGCTTTTACCCTTTTTAAAAATGTTACATTTTTGGGAAAACAAGCATTTTAGGTAAAAAAAATTTTTTTTTTACATATGCAAAAGTCGTGAAACACCTGTGGGGTATAAAGGTTCACTTAACCCCTTGTTACGTTCCCCGAGGGGTCTAGTTTCCAAAATGGTATGCCATGTGTTTTTTTTTTTTGCTGTCCTGGCACCATAAGGGCTTCCTAAATGCGGCATGCCCCCAGAGCAAAATTTGCTTCCAAAAAGCCAAGTGTGACTACTCCTCTTCTGAGACCTGTAGTGCGCCAGCAGATCACTTTTCACCCCCATATGGGGTGTTTTCTGAATCAGGAGAAATTGGGTTTCAAATTTTGAGGGGTATTTTCTGCTGTTACCCTTTTAAAAAATGTAAAATTTTTGGGAAAACAAGCATTTTAGGTAATTTTTTTTTTTTTTTTTTTTTTACATTTGCAAAAGTTGTGAAACACCTGTGGGGTATAAAGGCTCACTTTATCCCATGTTACATTTCTCGAGGGGTCTAGTTTCCAAAATGGTATGCCATGTGTGTTTTTTTTGCTGTTCTGGCACTATAGGGGCTTCCTAAATGCAACATGCCCCCCAAAAACCAATTCAGAAAAACGTACTCTCCAAAATCCCCTTGTCGCTCCTTCCCTTCTGAGCCCTCTACTGCGCTCGCCGAACACTTTACATAGACATATGAGGTATAAGCTTACTCGAGAGAAATTGGGCTACAAAGTAAAAATTTTCTCCTTTTACCACTTGCAAAAATTCAAAAATTGGGTCTACAAGAACATGCGAGTGTAAAAAATGAAGATTTTGAATTTTCTCCTTCACTTTGCTGCTATTCCTGTGAAACACCTAAAGGGTTAAAACACTGACTGAATGTCTTTTTGAATACTTTGGGGGGTGCAGTTTTTATAATGGGGTCATTTATGGGGTATTTCTAATATGAAGACCCTTCAAATCCACTTCAAACCTGAACTGGTCCCTGAAAAATATCGAGTTTGAAAATTTTGTGAAAAATTGGAAAATTGCTGCTGAACTTTGAAGCCCTCTGGTGTCTTCCAAAAGTGAAAACTTGTCAATTTTATGATGCAAATATAAAGTAGACATATTGTATATGTGAACAAAAAAAATGTATTCGTAATATCCATTTTCCTTACAAGCAGAAAGCTTCAAAGTTAGAAAAATGCAAAATTTTCAAATTTTTCATCAAATTTTCGGATTTTTCACCAAGAAATTTAGAAGAAAAGAAAGTAGAATATGTCACGAAAAAACAATCTCGGAATCAGAATGATAACTAAAAGCATTCCAGAGTTATTAATGTTTAAAGTGACAGTGGTCAGATGTGCAAAAAACACTCTGGTCCTTAAGGCCAAAATGGGCTTGGTCCTGAAGGGGTTAAGGACTCAGCCTTTTTCATTTTTGCATTTTAATTTTTTTCCTCATCATCTTCTAAAAATGATAACCCTTTCAATTTTGCACCTAAAATTCCATATTATGGCTTATGTTTTGTGCCACCAATTTTACTTTGCAGTGACATTAGTCATTTTACCAAAATATCCACAGTGAAATGGAAAAAAAAATTATTGTTACGACAAAATTGAAGAAAAAATAAAATTTTGTCACTTTTTGGGGCTTCCGTTTCTACGCAGTGCATTTTTCGGTAACATGACACCTTACCTTTATTCTGTGGGTCCATAGGGTTAAATTGATACCCTACTTATATAGGCCGGCAAGTACACAGCTCTCACCTCCCACTGGACACAGGTGTGCACGGACTGGCGGAAGTGCAACCGCCCAATACAGCAAACAAAGTAGAACATCCAGCACTGAACAACGGACATCGAGTGCTGGACGTTCTACTTTGTTTGCTACTTATATAGGTTTGATTTTGTATTACTTCTAAACAAAATAAAAAATCATAACTACATGCAGGAAAATTTCTATGTTTAAAATTGTCATCTTCTGACCCCTATAACTTTTTAATTTTTCTGCGTACGGTCCAATATGAGGTCTTTTTTTCTAGCGTGATCTGAAGTTGTTATTGATATCATTTTTATATTGATCGGACTTTTTGATCGCTTTTTATTCATTTTTTCATGATATAAAAAGTGATCAAAAATACTTTGGAATTTGTATGCGCGTACGCCATTCGACTATGTGGTTTAAATAATGATATATTTTTATATTTCGGACATTTCCACATGCGGTGATACCACATATGTTTATTTAAATTTTTAATTACACAGTTTTTTTTTATGGGAAAAGGGGGGATTCTTACTTTTATTAGGGAAGGGGTTAAATGATCTTTACTACCTTTTTTTCACACTTTTTTTTGCAGTTTTATAGCCCCCTAGTGGCTATTACACTGCACACACTGATGTGGATTTCAGGCTTTGTGCAATCAATCGCCGATCGGACGTGACAGAAGCAGGTAAGGGGACATCAGCTCGCATTCTAGCTGATTGGGACATCGTGATTTCACCGCAATGGTCCCGATCAGCCTGACTGAGCTGCCGGGAAGCTTTCACTTTCATTTTAGATGCAGCAATCAACATTTAACATCGCGTCTAAAGGGTTAATAACGCGCGGCACAACGATCGGTGCCAAGTGCTATTAGCCCAGGGTCCAGGCTTTCCTTAGCTGCCGGGACTGACACGTCGTGACCCCGCGTTATATACCAGGACCGGGTGCAGGGCATACAGGTACGCCCTGTGTCCTTAAGAGGTTAAAGAATATATTGAACAAATTATCTAGCATTGAACAGTGGAAAATGTTTTAATATTTTGTGTAAAACGTTGAGTTTCCATTTAAATGTTATGGGTGTTTTTTATTGTAATATGTGTTATTTAGCACCAAAAATGTATTGAAGTATTTAATCATGTAAAACATATACTGCATTATACTAGCATTTTCAAGGTTGTGCATACATTACTTCTCTAGATTACGCTAAAGCGATCATCATCATTACAATTATTAATAAAACTGATACAAAGGCTGTTATTGTGTTAAAGTACATTAACTTTGTAAAACAGCCTCCAGATGGTTCTCAAAAGATATATGCATCATTAGGCAACAAATATAATCATCAAGTATTGTATAAAACTGTGCACCAATATTGAGAATTGCATAGCGTACGCCACATTTATAACTCAGACGCATTTTTTTTCATTGTAGATATGAAGCAGTTTGTTCTTTTCTCAGAAATATATGTAATCAATTCTTCTTTTTTTTCACCGACTAGACACACTAAAGAGTAAATTGCCTCCAATTGCAAAACTCCACTCAAAAGAAATAATGGTGTTTCTGAAGAGAGGGCTATTTAACATAATTGTGAAAGTAGAACAAATGCATTAGAATTTATATAGGAAAAAATCCATCATTTACTTTCATCAGTTTTAAGAACAGAACATTGTAATGCACACATGCTATTGCAATGTTTTGCAGTGTATTATACATTCCAATGCCTTTATACAATTGTGTACATTTAGCATTATGATTTTAAAAGAAAATAACACACAAGTGTAAGCACAAAAAAATCTTTTTTTTATTAGTACTAAGGTTACACTAAACAAAATTTTTATGTAGGTAGTCTGTTTTGATATAGGGTTTAGGGATGAGAGAATGGAATCTGACAAATCCGAATTTGTTACAAATTTCAGGATAAATTCGATTTGCAACAAATGTGAATATCATGAGAATCGCTTCATTAAACACCATTTAGTGTGGTCCAGGCTCAAGGGCATCTAAAATGGCAGCTCCACATGTGAGGACATGGGGCAAGGAATCCTGGGAAGGCCAGAACAAGGGTAGGTGGGATGAGCCGGAATCACATGCAGGATGCAGCCTATGAGTAGCCAGTAACCCCTGTGAGGTCACATCCCTATATAATTAGCAGCAATATTGCAGCCAGTCACTTCAGCCTTTCACTGCAGAGAGATAGGGACAGACAAAGCATTTTTCCAACAGCGATTCACCTCCACGTTACATCAGCATTCTGTTGAACAGAGAATGGGACAGAGACCATTGTGTGTTGCACAAAAAAAGCATTCTTACTGCAGAAATTCACCTCCCAGTCAATACAATCTGCTGGAGTCTGTTTAGACTTAGGCATTTTTCTGTCTGGTGTTTTGAACTTTATTTATTAGTTCTTTATTCAGATCTTTGGAGTTTTTGTACATGCACTGATCTAAGAGTACATGATCACTTAGCCAGTGTTTTCTACTGTGTAATTACCATATCTATAGTGTCCTCTGTGCTGCTCACTGATCTGTGTCCTCTGAACTTAATCTGTTATAGAGTTCCATGTTCATGTTATGGTTACGGTTTGTGACCTATTTATTAGTATGTGTTTTTAAGCCTACTACACTTAAGGGAGGGACCAGCACCCAGGGGAGTACAATGCGCTACACTACGCTTAAAACAGTATTTGTCTACAACACCAGCAGTGTACTTTTGTCTGGCCTTTCACAGTAACTAGAACCTTAAGACTTTAACAGGAACACAATGGTACACCACTTAGATGTACCTACGTGGTATGCACTTATGAGGGCAGTACAATGCGCTCCACTATGCTTAAAACAGTATTTGTCTAGAACAGCAGCATTTTTGTACTTTTGACTGGCCTTTCACAGTAATTTGTCCCTTAAGACTTTGATGGGAAAAAAAATGATACACCACCTATGTACGCACAGGTTACACTTAACAGAGGACAATACGCTCCGCTACTCAAGCAGTTTTAGGCTGGCTTCTATTAGCTTTTCAGTTGTTGCCACACCAGTGCTGCAGCACACAGTCGCTGTGTACTACACTCAAAATTGCATTTTCTCTTTCAATCTCTCTCTCTTCCCTATCAGTGCTTCAAGGCTGGATTTGGGCTTGAGGTGAATTGCTGCTGAAAAAATCCTTTTCTGTGCAAGAAACACTTCTCTCTCTCCCTCTCTCCCTGCAACAGAACACTGATGTGAGTGGCTGCAAGATGGCTGCTGTTTATATAGGGCTGTGACATCACAGGGGTGGGTGGCTGGCTACTGATAGGCTGCATGCTGCATGTGATTAAGGGTCATCCCACCTACCCTTGTTCCCGCCTTCCCAGGATTCCTTGCCCCATGTTCTGATATGTGGAGCCACGATATTAGATGCCCTGAAGCTTGGACTGCACTAAATGAGTTTAAAGGGGTATTCCAGGATTTTTTTTATTTGACTATGCTACAGGGGCTGCAAAGTTAGTTTAGTTCATAATATAGTGTCTGTATCTGTGTGTGACGGTTTTCTCACAATTCTTCTATGATTTTCACTCCACTATTAATTTTTAACAGCATACAAAATGACTGTTGTCTCGGATTTTTCCCAGCTTGCAATGCGGCTGAGACCTGACTCACTAGTCAGCTGATGACAGGGAGCATGTGTGCTTCAGTGGGGGGAGGGATTGCTTTGTGGGAGAGGGGTCAACTGCAACTAATGCAACAGCTGTAGGTACCCTGATTGAAAACCACAGGTCTTTTGTTTCAATGGGTGGGGTGGCTGATGTGTGGGAGGGAGGAAAATGGAATTGTGGGATTTGTAGTCAAAAAAAGAAAAGTCAAACAGGAAATACAAGTTCACAAAAAGCTAGCCACAGTGTTATGGTAATCTCATGACATATCCATTTAGCCCCAAGATAAGCGCAGATCCTTCCTAAGCATGTCTATTACTGTCTGCCAGGTACGTACTAAAATCACCTTATGGTGGATAACCCCTTTAATGAAGCGATTTGTGCAATCAAATTGTGGCGATATTCGCATTAGTTGCGAAAAAAAATTCCTGAAATGTGTAACAAATTTGGATTTGTCAGATTTGATTTCCTCATCCCTAGTTATGTTGTAAGGCTGTCTTCACATTTGTTTTCTGAAATTAGTTTTATCTTCAGATGTAAGAGGGGAAAAAAATACTACATTTAAAGGGGTACTCAGGTGGAAAACTTTTTTTTTTTTTTAAATCAACTGGTGCCAGAAATTTAAACAGATTTGTAAATGACTTCTATAAAAAAATTCTTAATCCTTCTAGTACTTATCAGCTGCAGAATACTACAGAGTAAATTCTTTTCTTTTTGGAACACAGTGCTCTCTGCTGACATTTGAACCACAGTGCTCTCTGCTGAGACCTCTGTCCATTTTAAAAACTGTCCAGAGTAGAAGAAAATCCCCATAGCAAACAAATGCTGCTCTGGACAGTTCCTACAATGGACATAGATGTCAGCAGAGAGCTCTGTGTTCCAAAAAGAAAATAATTTCCTCTTAGTATTCAGCAGCTAATAAGTACTGGAAGGATTAAGATTTTTTAATAGAAGTAATTTACTAATCTGTTTATATTTCTGGCACCTGTTGATTTAAATAAAAATAAAAAGTTATCTACTGGAGTACCCTTTTAAGCTGTGATGGGTTCTGCCATGGTGTCTGTCATTTACCAGAAAAAATAGTTCTGCATGCTGCACTATTACACCATAAAATGGAACAGAATTGTACACAGAAAAGTATTTGACTCAGATGCGAACAGGTCTTTAACCCCTTAAAGAGGTACTCCGGTGGAAAACATTTTTTCCCCCATTTTTCTTTGTCTATTATCAACACTTCAGCAAAATTTTCCCTTTTTACCCCCCCCCCCCATACATTTCTTCCATCAGGATCCAGTGCCCTGTCAGACCCTCGCCATCTCCATATTCCTTTTTCCTAATCTAGTACTACCTCTCTTCCTCCTTCCCCCCTTAATAACTTTCCTATCACTAAAACCAAACAAATAAGAAAATAACATTTGCCTCCTCCCCTTCTCAAAATCCACCTCTTATTCAAAACCCAACTGCACCATTCATTTCCTCCCTCTCTCTTCCTTTCTCACTCTCACAATCTCTATCATCCTTCAGTCCCCTTATTATAGAAGATACATTTTTTTCCTTCCCCCCCATTAGTTTGGTATTTACAAATTTCCTCCCCTTGCAAGCGAAGAGCGCTGTGTCTTCAAGCCCCACTCCTCCCTGACTACTTGTGCTCCACTGCCAATGCGTTTGTTACGCACCCCCGAGGATCAACAACTTCGGGGAGGATCTTTGAAAGAGAATTTTACCTATTTTTTTTTCCTTCTTTTTTTTTTAGGGGAGACTACTTTTAGGGGGGGCTACTTGCATTCAATTCTTACAATTAATCCAGTACTAAAGCTCTCAATCACTTAATTTTCATTCCAACTTTGAAAAAGGGGAACGAGGGAGAAGAAAAAAAAAACAAGGGAGAAAAGAGGAAAGGAGAAAAGGATACAACACCTGTGCATCTTGTGTTTATTACTGGCTTTGGTCGGACAGAGCACCTCTCCTTAAAAATATATATATATGATTACTCCATCCACTCCACCCAGCCCCTATCCCACCCCATGGCAGAAGGGCAGAAAAAAAAGGATTTTTATTAGATAGCATTCCAACCTTATCCCATTATCTGAGGCTCTCCGCCAAACACAATCTTTCTCTCTCTGCCATACCTTCAATCCACCTAATCCAAATTAAGTGGAAACACCCGGCCTTAGCAGCCCAACAGAACTCAAAATTTATCATCTTGCTTATTGTAGCTTTGATTTGGAACTTCTTTAGACATCCACTTTCTTGCCACCAATAGTCTTGCAAATTGCACTTTCCCTCTTAATATCTTGTCTGTTTTTCTTCCTTCCGTTATTACTCCCCCTAATAACCAAGATATCAATTTATCTCCTTCCTGCAAATCTTGCCTTCCTTCTATCATCCTTACCACCTTCATCCATAATTCTTTAAGCACAGGACACTTGTAATACATATGGAAGAACTCCATTCCTTCAATAGCACATCTTGGGAATTTGTATTTTTTTCGTTTATCTATTTTTCCCAGGAGTTGCGGCGTATAATATAACCTATGTGTTATAAAAAAAATTGTGTAACTCTATGTGAACTATTTTTATTAATATTCAAGTTCTCTTCCCCAATCCCCCTCCATTCCCTTTCTGTTACTTGCCTTATATCCCTCTCCCACTCTTTTGTGCGAAGGTGTTTTTCTAAATTAAATAAAATGTTCACAGTCCTCAATGTTCTACCCACCAGGGGTATATCATGGAAATCAATGCAAGTATGGTGAATATAAAAGGGGAAATATTTATTTCTCTCCTAAAATCACAATTTGAAATATGAAAATGTTTTTCGCAGGGCCCTTGAGTTATTCAATAATACTCATACATAAATCATGAAATAATATAACAATGCATTTTCAATATTACGGCGTGTCCACCTGCAGAAAAAAGTATATATATATATATATATATATATATGTATATATATATATATATATATATATATATATATATATATATATATTTACATAGTTACATAGTTAGTACGGTTGAAAAAATACATATGTCCATCGAGTTCAACGAGGGAATTAAGGGTTAGGGGTGTGGCGCGATATTGGGGAAGGGATGAGATTTTATATTTCTTCATAAGCATTAATGTTATTTTGTTCCAGGAATGTATCTAATCCTGTTTTGAAGCTGTAAATTGTTCCAGCTGTGACCAGTTCCTGAGGTAGACCGTTCCATAAATTCACAGTCCTCACGGTAAAGAAGGCGTGTCGCCCCTTGAGACTAAACTTTTTCTTCTCCAGACGGAGGGAGTGCCCCCTCGTCCTTTGGGGGGGTTTAACCTGGAACAGTTTTTCTCCTTATTTTTTGTATGGGCCATTAATATACTTATATACGTTTATCATATCCCCCCTTAAACGTCTCTTCTCAAGACTAAACAATTGTAACTCCTTTAATCGCTCCTCATAGCTAAGATGTTCCATGCCCCATATTAGTTTAGTCGCGCGTCTCTGCACCCTTTCCAACTCCGCAGTGTCCCTTTTATGGACAGGTGCCCAAAACTGAACAGCATTTTCCAGGTGAGGCCGTACCAATGATTTATAAAGGGGGAGTATTATGTCCCTGTCCCTTGAGTCCATGCCTCTTTTGATACATGACAATATCCTGCCGGCTTTGGAAGCAGCAGCCTGACATTGCATGCTATTCTGTAGTCTGTGATCTACAAGTACACCCAGATCCTTCTCTACCAGTGACTCTGCCAGTTTAATCCCCCCTAAGACATACAATGCATGCAGGTTATTAGTACCCAGATGCATAACTTTACATTTATCCACATTGAACCTCATTTGCCAAGTGGATGCCCAGACACTTAGTCTATCCAAGTCATCTTGTAACTTATGCACATCCTCTATAGACTGTACCGTGCTACAAAGCTTGGTGTCATCTGCAAAGATAGAAACAGAGCTGTTAATACCATCCTCTATATCATTGATAAATAAATTAAACAACAGCGGTCCCAGTACTGAACCTTGGGGTACACCACTAATAACCGGGGACCAATCAGAGTACGAATCATTGACCACCACTCTTTGGGTATGATCCATGAGCCAGTGTTCAATCCAGTTACAAACTAAAATTTCCAAACCCAAAGACCTTAACTTACCTGTCAGACGTCTATGAGGGACAGTATCAAACGCTTTAGCAAAATCCAGAAACACTATATCCACAGCCATTCCTCTGTCAAGGCTTCTACTCACCTCTTCATAAAAGCAAATTAGATTGGTTTGACAACTTCTATCCTTAGTAAACCCATGCTGGCTATCACTTATAATACAATTATCCCCTATGTATTCCTGTATGTAATCCCTTATAAGTCCTTCAAACAATTTACCCACAATGCACGTTAAACTTACCGGTCTATAGTTTCCTGGGGAAGACCTAGAGCCCTTTTTGAAGATTGGCACCACATTCGCCTTGCGCCAGTCCCTTGGCACAATACCAGACACCAGAGAATCTCTAAATATCATGAACAGGGGTACAGATATTACTGAACTTACCTCTCTAAGAACTCTTGGGTGTAGTCCATCTGGGCCTAGAGATTTGCTTACATTTATATCACTTAACTTACCTTGTACCATCTCTACATTAAGCCAGTTCAGTACATTACATGATGTGTTACCAGCACTGACCTGGCCAATGTCAGCTCCTTCTTCCATCGTGTATACAGAACTAAAGAACCCATTCAGTAGCTCCACCTTCTCTTGATCGCCTGTGACAACCTCCCCACTATCATTATTAAGGGGTCCTACATGCTCTGTCCTTGTTTTTTTTGCATTTATATATCTAAAAAAATATTTAGGATTAGTTTTGCTTTCTTTGGCCACCTGTCTCTCATTTTGAATTTTTGCTGTTTTTATTACATTTTTACAGATTTTATTAAGCTCCTTGTACTGTTTAAATGTTATAGCTGACCCATCAGATTTGTATTTTTTGAAGGCTATTTTTTTGTTGTTTATTGCTCTTTTTACATCATGTGTCAGCCATGTAGGATTTAGTTTTAATCGTTTATATTTGTTCCCCTTTGGTATATATTTAGCTGTATAGTTATTTAGAGTTGATTTAAAGATGTCCCATTTACCTTCTGTATCAGTATTTGACAACACCTCCCCCCAGTCTATGTCCTGTAGTGCAGCCCTCAGCCCAGGGAAATTTGCCTTTTTAAAGTTATATGTTTTTGCCTTCCCCGCCTGTCTTTGTTTTCTACATTTTAAGTCAAAAGTAACTATATTGTGGTCGCTATTACCAAGGTTTTCCCGCACAGTTACATTACCAACCAGCTCTGCGTTGTTGGAAATGATCAGATCCAACAAGGCATCACTTCTTGTTGGGTCCTCCACAAACTGGCCCATAAAATTATCCTGCAATAAATTTAGGAATTGTCGCCCCTTTGTAGTTTTAGCCAACCCCGGACCCCAATCTATATCTGGATAGTTAAAATCTCCCATTATTACCACTGTACCTGCCCGGGCGGCCCTCTCTATTTGTTTATGAAGCCGAACTTCTATCTCTTCAGTGATATTAGGGGGTCTGTAGATTACACCAAATACTATTTTTTCAGTATTTCCCTCCTTTTGTAATTCTACCCACAATGATTCCACATCCTCAGAATCATCACACACTATGGCATCGTTCACACTGACTTTCATACCACTTCTTACTTACAGACAGACACCACCACCTTTTCTGTTCATTCTATCCTTGCGAAACAATGTATACCCCTGCAGATTGACAGCCCAGTCATGCGAGGAGTCCAGCCATGTCTCAGTGACCCCAACTATATCAATATGTTCCTCCAGTATCAAGGCCTCAAGCTCCCCCATTTTATTTGCTAGGCTTCTGGCATTTGTGAACATACACTTTACATTTCCATCCTTTATGTTATTGGGGTTAATGGGATTCAAGGGTGTAAGTTTTATTTTCCTATGAAGCTTATTCCTATTAACTATTCTAACCCCTCCCTCCGCTCCACCCCCAGGTACATTTATAATTCCCACCTCTCTATCTACTCTATCTTCCCCCTCTTTGCTGTAGGTTCCCTCCCCCCCAGTCCCTAGTTTAAACACTCCTCCACCCTTCTAGCCATCTTCTCCCCAAGCAAAGCTGCACCCTCCCCATTGAGGTGCAGCCCGTCCCTACGGTAGAGCCGGTAACCGACAGCGAAGTCAGCCCAGTTCTCCATGAACCCAAACCCTTCCTTCCTACACCAGCTTCTGAGCCACTTGTTTACCTCCCTGATCTCCCGCTGCCTCTCTGGTGCGGCTCGTGGTACTGGTAGTATTTCAGAAAAGACTACCTTGGAGGTCCTTGCCTTAAGCTTGCGGCCTAAGTCCCTGAAATCATTTTTAAGGACACTCCACCTACCTCTTACTTTGTCATTGGTGCCAATATGTACCATGACTGCTGGGTCCTCTCCAGCCCCGCCCAACAACCTGTCAACCCGATCCGCGATGTGCCGAACTCGTGCGCCAGGCAGACAACACACTGTTCGGCGATCCCGGTCTTTGTGACAGATTGCCCTGTCTTTCCCGCTAATAATTGAGTCCCCCACCACTAGTACCTGTCTGACCTGCCCTGTACTCCTCCCTCCCTCCTTACTGGAGCAGACACCCCCCTGGCGGTCAGAGGCGGTATCCTGCTGCAGTTCTGCTAGCTCTGTAATGGCATCCCCCTCATCTGCCAAGCGGGCAAACTTGTTGGGGTGTGCCAGTTCAGGACTAGTCTCCCTGACACTTTTTCCCCTACCCCTCTTTCTAACTGTAACCCAGCTAACTGCCTGACTGTCCTGCAACTCCGTCCCACTGTCCTCCTCCACCTCTATTCCCGAGAGTGCCTGCTCAGTGAGCAGGAGACTCCTCTCCATGTTGTTAATGCTTCTCATTGTTGCCAGTCGCCCCTCTAGATGCAGGATCTGGGCTTCCAAACGGACAACTAGCACACATATCGCACAACAATATGCACCCTCAAACTGTTGTTCAAGGATTGCATACATTGAACAGGATGTACATATATATATATATATATATATATATATATATATATATATATACATACACAGTGTGTCCACCTATAATAAGAACGTCCACCTAACACCTAAGAGGTGATGGTGTCCACCCAAATGCAAAAGGATCCACTTATAGAGGATATCAACTAGAGTCTATAGGGGTGTAGAAATATACAGTTCTATCACTCAATATCAGGATGTCAGGATGCACAGTTCCATATAGATGGCAACAAAATGGTTGTGAACATAAGCAATTCCCACTAGTTTCCACAATTTCACTCGCTAATTAGATGGATATATGACAAGTCTATTACGGTGTACACCTGTACACCACTGAGTAAGGGGTTCTGATCTCATTCCCAATACCCTGAAACGCGTTTGGTGAAAAAAGATTGCTGCAGCCACTGTTTTGGTTCGTGAACGTTGTTCACACTGTGCGTTACCACTCTGGATGCTTATCCTGGATGCAAAGGGTTAATTACCTCCTTTACTGGTGCTATCAGAGCTCCGAACAACAGCAAAGCTACATCTTCCCACCACCAAGGTCCTTTGCCATCGGAGACCACCACCGCTAACTACAAGCCACTTCCATCTGACGGAACGACCAACCTCGGTCAGCTGACCTGCAATCAGCTGACCGCAGATACCAGAAGCTCACCAGCGCACATCCGCGAGGAACATCCAAGACGCCGGCAGGCGCGTGGCTACCTGATGACATCCACTATAGCTGGTTAGAGCTCCGGTGCAGGACCCACAGCCTTGACGTGGAGAGGTGAGTGGCACATAGTGCCAAACAAGGTCGCTAGCACTTTCCGTAATAGACTTGTCGTATATCCATCTAATTAGCGAGTGAAATTGTGGAAACTAGAGGGAATTGCTTATGTTCACATCCGTTTTGTTGGCAACTATATCGAACTGTGCATCCTGACATCCTGATTAGTGTTGCTCGCGAATATTCGCAATGCAAATTTTATTCGCGAATATCGCATATTCGCAAATTTGCGAATATTCGCGAATATAGCACTATATATTTGAAATTACAAATATTCATTTTTTTTTGTTTTGTTTTCACAGTACACATCACTTCCAGCTTGTGTGGTGTAAAGAAGGTTCTAATACTACTGTGTGAGACTGTTGTGCGAATTTTCGCACATGCGGAAATTTGCATATGCTAATTTTCACATATGCTAATTTTTGCTTATGCTAATGTTGTATATGCTAATTTTGGCATATGTTCATTTTCACATACGCAAATTTTTGCAAATGCAAAAATAAAACGAGAATATTACCAATATTGAATTTAGCGAATATATGACGAATATTCATCCATATATTCGCAAATTTGAATATGGCCTATGCTGCTCAACACTAATCCTGTCATTGAGTGATAGAACTGTATTTTTCTACACCCCTATAGACTCTAGTTGATATCCTCTATAGGTGGATCCTTTTGCATTTGGGTGGACAATTTTCAACTCCTCTTTCCAATCTATTTTTTTGACTGCCTCTCTTAATTGCATACCTAAATAGTGGCATCATATTACTAGGAATTTTATACTGTGCGCTCAGATCCTCAAACATTCTGAGTTTCTCTTCTTCAAAAAATTGTGCTACAAATTTTAAATTATATTTACTCCAAAATCGTCATTCCTGCCCCTCTGATTCTTAAAATCTTGTGTTATTAAATAACCTTGTATATGCAAATGAACCTTTCACCATCATTACTTTTTTCATTTGTTCCCATACTTTACCCACCATTTCCTCCATTGGATCCTTTCCACCCAACTTGGATTCAAGGAATTCTCCCATATCCTCACACTGATCTTTTTTTTTTCCTTTTATCATATTCACGAATACATCTGTTTCTTTCCATTTCTTTCCATACATCAACTGTGCTGCTATACAACATAGTCTAAAGTCTGGAACAGCTAGTCCTCCATTATTCACCCCTCTACTTAGATAACTTTATTTCATTCTCGTTTTTTTCCCTTTCCAGACAAGTTCTCTTTCCATGGTTTCAATTTGTTCTCCTAACCATATCGGACTATTGGTCCACATAAACAATATCTGGGGTAAAATTATCATCTTCAATAGACTAATGCTATCCGCCTTACTAAGTGGTAAACCTAGCCAGATTTTTATTTTCACTTTTATTTTTCTTAGGATGGGCCAGACATTTAGTTCCGGATATTTCTGGATTTGCTTTCCAACATTTATTCCTAAATACTTAAATGTTTCTCCATCTCTTATTATCTTGAGATGCTCATGGGACATTTGCTTATCTAATGGCATTAATACAGGTTTATTCCAGTTTATACTTAAACCTGATTTATTCCCGAATTCCTCTATTACCTCTATAATCTCCTTCAATGTCTGCTGCGTAATCCGGATATGGAGCAATATATCATCCCCAAAAAGTGATACTCTGTCCCCCGACATCCAAACCCCTCTAACCTCTCATAATTCCTTATTCTTATTGCCAATGGCTCGAAATATAGGGCAAAGATATGGGGGGACAGAGGACAGCCTTGTCTGTCTCCTCTAGTCAGTTGGAATCCTTTGATTGCACACCATTTATCAGAACCGCTGCCCTAGGGGAATCATACAAAATTCCCAACCATTTCATAAATCCTTCCCCAAACCCATATACCCTCATCACCGTCCAGAGGTAGTACCACTCCACCCTATCAAAGGCTTTAACAGCGTCCAATGACAGGATGGAGTGGTCCCTCTCTCTCATCTGCAAGTTCCCGAACAATCTACTCACATTATCTCCCGTAGTTCTTTCACTCATAAATCCAGATTGATCTTTCGAGATTAATAAGGGCATTACCTTCGCCAATCTCACCGCTAAAACCTTTGCCAATATCTTCGTATCGGTATTCAGCAGCGAGATTGGCCTATACGTGTCTGGCTCAAATTCATCATTTCCAGGTTTAAGAATTAGTGTTACTACCACTTCCTTCATTGAGGGGGGCAGTATTCCTCTTTTTAGAATATCTTTAAATAATTTCACTAACCTGGGAACTAAAATACTCACATACTTTTGGTGCAAGAGTGAAACAGATTTGTAAATTACTTCAATTAAAACATCTTAATCCTTCCAGTACTTATTAGCTGCTGAATACTAGAGAGGAAATTATTTTCTTTTTGGAACACAGAGCTCTCTGATGACATCACAAGTGCAGTGCTCTCTGCTGACATCTCTGTCCATTTTAAGAACGGTCCAGAGTAGGAGAAAATCCCCATAGCAAACATATGCTGCTCTGGACAGAGATGTCAGCAGAGAGAACTGTGCTCCTGATTCAGCAGAGAGCTCTGTGTTTCAAAAAGGAAATAATTTCCTTTGTAGTATTCTGCAGCTAATAAGTACTGGAAGGATTAAGATTTTTAATATAAGTAATTTATAAAACTGTTTAACTTTCTGGCACCAGTTGATTTAAAAAAAAATAAGTTTTCCACCGGAATAATAGTGGGCACCTTTGTGCAATGTTTATGTTTGATTACAAATGTTTCATATTATTATTCATTTTTTTTTAAATATTTTTTGTGTTATAAAATAAAAGGGTTAATTTTAGGATTCTGATATTCATGTACCACATCTAAATAGAGTCTCACCAAGAAGGCCTGCTTGCATATGGATTGCAAACAAATGAACATTCAACAACTTTACCACAATCTGCATAAGTTTTGTCAGCCAGATCAGAGCTGTTGTAGGTTGTGACTGATATTTTATTTGTTTGTACAACAATTTTTTTTATTTCAAATAATTGTACCACCATTTTGATAAAGCAATATAGAAGTAACTATATAACTAGTGCCCATGCATATAATAAAAAAAATATTTACAACCAGTTTGATAGTTCAGACATAGTAACTAGAGATAAGCAAACTTTCAGTTGTAGATTCGCTGTTGTTTAACTACAACTCCCATCATTTCCAAACATCTTTTTGTTGTCTGGGAATGATGGGGGTTGTAGTTTGGCAACAGCTGGAGGCTCGCTGTTGCTTATCAACAACTTCCATCATTCCCAGACAGCCTTTGGTTGTCTGGGAAAGATGTGGTTTGTAGTTTAACAACAGCTGGAGGCTCCCTGTTTAGAAATACACTGTTTATGGGCATTCTTCACAGGGAGAGCACCCTAAATGTACTAACCCATTTTTTATGTTTTCTTTTAATTTCAGATACATGAATGAGGACTATGTCGGATTCAAGGTCTACTTTCTTTTTATTTGAAAAAAAAAATGGTTAATGAGGGCTTGTGGGGTAGTGTTTTTGTAATAAATTTTTTTAAACATGTTTTTTTTCTTCTTAAATTTACATTACAGGTTTAGTAGTGGAAGCCATATCTAGTGGACAATAGAATCCATTGCTAAGCCTCAAAAACAGCTGACACTAACCCCCAATTATTACCCTAGTACCCACTGCCACAGAGGTGCCAGGAAAAGCCGATTCCAACAGGCCTGGAGCACCAAAAAATGGTGCTCCTGGGCATAGGTGGTAACAGGCTGGCATTATTCAGGCTGAGGAGGGCCAATAACAATTATCCTAACCCATCCTTGTAACATCATGCTGTTGCTGTTTGGTTAGGATCTTGCTAAGAATAAAAATATGGGGAATCCTATGTGGTGTATTTTTTTTTACTAAATAAATAAAAAAAACACTAACCAACCTTCTTCTTGGACTGTGGCTCTTTTTCAGTAGCCCCACCCAAGGGTATACAGTTTACAGCCCTAGTTTCCTTGCTGGACTGGTGCAAAGTGCTCAGCCCAGCAAGATTTCACAGTAAACCAGAGATCTGGACAGATCAATTGGTTAACTGTGAATAGAAACAACTTCTTACCGGACAGATGGCAATGTGCTCAGTTCAGATAATTACGGATCGTAGGAGTGAGACGATCAACAATTTTTGACATTTGACAGGTCAAAAGTTGTTTTTACTTACAGTAGCCCCAACTCCTTGATGGGCTGAGCACTTAACGCTCAGTCCAGCAAGTGGTTAAGGTATTAGCTTTACGGGCAGTTGTCTAGCTGCGGACACAGCTCAGCCGCTTCATAGCCAGGTTGGTGCGAGCTGAACCTCGCAATGTTTGAAAGTTGGGCGAGCAGTGAGCCCCAGATGTTTGGATCAAATGGGGGTTATGGGCTCGACTTGCTCAACTCTAATAGTAACATAGTATAGAACATATATCTGACCAATCATATATATGTGTGTGCCACAATATTGGGAGAGCTTTATTTAATTAAAAAAAATAAAAAAACGTATAGGGTTCCCCGTATTTTCATTCTCAGCACAATACCAACCAAACAGCAACAGCCTGAGGTTACCAGGGTGGGCGAGGACCATTGTTACTGGCCCTCCCCAGCCTAAATAACTCCAGCCTGTTACTGCCTAGGCCCAGGAGCGCCATTTTTGACGCTCCGGGCCTGTTGGTACCGGCTTTTCCCAGCACCCCTGTGGCGGTGGGTACCGGGGCAATAATTGGGGGTTAGCGTTAGCTGTTTTTGAGGCTAGCACTAAGCCCTGGCTTAGTAATGGATTCAGTCAATAAGACCAGCTTCCACTACTAACCCTGAAAATTCAATAAAAAAAAAAACACAACACATTGGAAAAATCGTTAACCATTTTATTAAAAGAAAAAAAATTATCCACCGTAATCCATCGAATCCGCAGTAATCCTCTGCATACACGGATCTGAAACGAGAAGAAAAAAAACACAAAAAAATGGTTATGACATTTTTGGCGCTGTCCGCTGGGGAGAGCATCGATGATGCAATGTCTACCCAAACAGGGAGCCACCAATTAGTGCAAAACTACAACTCCCAGCATGCCCAGACAGCCTTTGGCTGTCTGGGCATGCTGGGAGTTGTAGTTTAGCAACAGCTGGAGTCTCCCTGTCTGGGTAGACACTGCCAGAAGGGTCTGTTCACATTATACAAAACGGACAATGTGAGCAGAGCTTCAGATGAACTAGCCTTGTTCCCTTCTGTAGCTCCGCCCCTAATGATGTCATCACTAGCGGGCAGAGCTACACGGACCTGCCCGTTTCTCGAGGGAAGTAAGCGGACTTCGTCTTCTGTATACACTGTATACAGCTATCTATAGATAGCTGTATATGGTGTATACCGCTCAAAGGGTTAACCTACACTGTCCAGCAGTGTAAGTTAACTCTTCCCTTGCTGGGCTTGCGCATAGCACACAGCTCATCAAGGGGTTAAGTGAGCCAGCAATTTGTATACTGTGTACACATTGCAGGCTCACTGTAAGTTCTTGCTGGGCAGTAGATATACGATGTATACCTACGGCTCAGCGTCAGCTGTTCTCCCGGCTCTGTAGCCCTGAGAACAGCTGATCCCGACATTCACATCAGGAGGATCGCAGCGGGTGTCAGGAGAAGTGACATCCCTACGATCTGTCACTTACTGCAGGTACTAATACTCCCAACATGGTGCACACTCTGCTCCATGCTGGGAGCTGTAGTACCTGCATTAATAGACATATCAAAGCGAGTGTAAATTCTGACACCCGCTGCGATCTGTCTATTAATGCAGGTACTACAGCTCCCAGCATGGAGCAGAGTGTACTCCATGTTGGGAGTAGTAGTACTTGTAGTAAAGGAAAGATCACTGCGGGTATCACTCCTGACACCCGAGGTGATGCTCCTGTATAATGTATAGATGCGGCGGCCGTTCTCCTATGGTCCCCTGCAGGGCTGTATATATACACATATTCCTATTTCACACAGAGAGCTGTGATTGGCTGGAACCATCTGGCCAATCACAGCTCTGTGGGAAATATTAATATGTGTATATATACGTGAGTGCAGGGGACCATAGAAGAGCGGCCGCCGCATCTATACATTATACAAGAGGATCGCAAGGGACCCCCGAGATCTGTCAATTAGTACAGGTAACTACTACTTCCATCATGGAAGATTGTGTTAGTACTACCTAAAAAATGTTTTTAAAAAAAGTGAAAAACATGCACACACTACATTTTTATTATTGTCGGCTACATTTTTAGTGCTTTACCCGCTCACATAAATTGATCCCTGTTTAAAAATTAATAAACATTTCATAATAAAAAAGATACATTTCGTTAGATACAATTTTTTCCATCACTACTGTAACTTTATTATTATGATTTTTTTATGGTACCCTACGAAATGTTTATAAAAAAAAGGTATCTCCATAATTTTTTAGGATTGCTAAAGTCCAAAACAAGAATGAAAAGGTTTACCGAATGTACCCGAATACTGAATGTATCCGGAAAAAAAATCAACCCGAACACCCGAATACCGAATGTATCCGAAAAATAAAAACCGAAAACATTACCGAACCGAAAAATTTTTCCAAAACGAAAAAACGAAACGAAACAAAAAAATTTCTAGTGCACAAGTCTAGCAGAGTGCATTGTGGTCAGACAGAAAAGAAATTCAAAAAGAAAAGAACTTCCTGTGGAGCATACAGCAGCTGATGAGAACTGGAAGGGTTAAGATTTTTAATAGAAGTCATTTACAATTCTGTTTAACTTTCTGGCACCAGTTGATTTAAAATACAATCACCGAAGTACCCCTTTAAAGTGTTTATTATTTTTGTAGGCCGCCTAGGAGCAATGACAAATTAACTGTTTCCACTGGATAACCCCTTTAACCTCTTAAGGACGCAGGGCGTATGGATACGCCCTGCATCCCGAGTCCTTAAGGACGCAGGGCGTATCCATACGCCCGTGGGAATTCCGGCCCCCACCGCTAGCCGGTTGGGGACCGGAGCCGGATGCCTGCTGAAATCGTTCAGCAGGCATCCTGGCATATCGCCCAGGGGGGTCATTATGCCCCCCCATGTCGGCGATCGCCGCAGATCGCTGGACAATTCAGTCCAGCGATCTGCGGCGATTCCGGGTCAATCGGGTCTCCAGTGACCCGATGACCCGGAATTACTGGCTGTTCGGGGCCGTCTCTGACGGCCCCGAACAGCCAGAGCCTGCAGGGGTGAGGTGGCACTGATGCCACCTCACGATCGCCCTGATTCGTCGGCCGGATTACCGGCCGACCAATCAGGGCGCCTGCTGCGGGCGTCACTCCCGCACCCGCTCCGCCCCTCTTCCGGAGGACGTGAGCGGGTGCGGGAAGACGACCCCGGGTGCTGGGGACCCCGATCCCCGGCGTCCATGTTGGGATCGGGGCCCCAGGAGCGACGGCGGCGGCGAGGGACAGTCCAGCGATGAAGCAACAGCAGGAGGTGAGTGACAGCCTCCTGCTGTTGCTTAGCAACAGCTCCCAGCATGCAAAAAGGGCATGCTGGGAGCTGTAGTTATGCAACAGCAGGAGGCAGACCACCACAACTCCCAGCATTCCCTTATGGGCATGCTGGGACTTATGGTTTTGTAACAGCTGGAGGCACATTATTTCTATGGAAAAGTGTACCTTCAACTGTTGTATAACTACAACTCCCAGCTTGCACAAACAGCTAAAGTGCATGCTGGGAGTTGTAGTGGTGCATCTGCTGGTTGCATAACTACAACTCCCAGCATGCCCGTTTGCTGTCGGTGACTGCTGAGAGTTGTAGTTTTGCAACAGCTGAAGGCACACTGATTGTGAAACTTAGAGTTTTTTTTTTTTTACCTAACTCAGTGTTTCACGACCGGTGTGCCTCCAGCAGTTGCAAACTACAACTCCCAGCAGTCACCTTACACCATGCACCGTACATGCTGGGAGTTGTAGTTTTGCAACAGCTGTAGGCACACTGGTTTTGAAACACTGAGTAAGGTCACAAACTCCGTGATACATAACCAGTGTGCCTACAGCTGTTGCAAAACTAAAACTCTCAGCATGTACAGTCTGTCAGCGCATGCTGGGAGTTTTAGTTTTGCAACAGCTGGAGGTCCCCCCCAATGTGAATGTACAGGATACACTCACATGGGCGGAGGCTTACAGTAAGTATCGGGCTGCAAGTTTGAGCTGCAGCAAATTTTCTGCAACAGCTCAAACTGCCAGCGAGAAACTACTGTGAACCCCCCGCCCGTGCGACTGTACCCTAAAAACACTACACTACACTAACACAAAAAATTAAATAAAAAGTAAAAAACACTACATATACACATACCCCTACACAGCCCCCCTCCCCTCCCCAATAAAAATGAAAAACGTCTGGTACGCCACGGTTTCCAAAACGGAGCCTCCAGCTGTTGCAAAACAACAACTCCCAGTATTGTCGGACAGCCGTTGACTGTCCAGGCATGCTGGGAGTTTTACAACAGCTGGAGGCACCCTGTTTGGGAATCACTGGCGTAGAATACCCCTATGTCCACCCCTATGCAATCCCTAATTTAGGCCTCAAATTCACATGGCGCTCTCACTTTGGAGCCCTGTCGTATTTCAAGGCAACAGTTAAGGGTCACATATGGGGTATCGCCGTACTCGGGAGAAATTGGGCTTCAAATTTTGGGGGGTATTTTCTGCTTTTACCCTTTTTAAAAATGTAACGTTTTTGGGAAAAGAAGCATTTTAGGTAAAATTTTTTTTATTTTTTTTACATATGCAATAGTCGTGAAACGCCTGTGGGGTATTAAGGTTCACTTAACCCCTTGTTACATTCCCCGAGGGCTCTAGTTTTCAAAATGGTATGCCATGTGGGGTTATTTTGCGGTCCTGGCACCATAGGGGCTTCCTAAATGCGGCATGCCCCCAGAGCAAAATTTGCTTTCAAAAAGCCAAATGTGACTCCTTCTCTTCTGAGACCTGTAGTGCGCCAGCAGAGCACTTTTCACCCCCATATGGGGTGTTTTCTGAATCGGGAGAAATTGGGCTTCAAATTTTGGGGGGTATTTTCTGCTTTAACCCTTTGTATAAATGTAAATTTTTTGGGAAACCAAGCATTTTAGGTACATTTTTTATTTTTTTTTACATATGCAAAAGTCGTGAAACACCTGTAGGGTATTAAGGTTCACTTTACCCCTTGTTACGTTCCCCGAGGGGTCTAGTTTCCAAAATGGTATGCCATGTGTTTATATTTTGCTGTCCTGGCACCATAGGGGCTTCCTAAATGCGGCATGCCCCCAGAGCAAAATTTCCTTCAAAAAAGCCAAATGTGACTCTTTCTCTTCTGAGACCTGTAGTGCGCCAGCAGAGCACTTTTCACCCCCATATGGGGTGTTTTCTGAATCGGGAGAAATTGGGCTTCAAATTTTGGGGTGTATTTTCTGCTATTACCCTTTTTAAAAATGTAAAACTTTAGGGAAACCAAGCATTTTAGGTAAAAAAATTTTTTTTTTTTTTTACATATGCAAAAGTCGTGAATCACCTGTGGGGTATTAAGGTTCACATTACCCCTTGTTACGTTCCCTGAGGGGTCTAGTTTCCAAAATGGTATTCCATGTGGGGTTTTTTGCAGTTCTGGCACCATAGGGGCTTCCTAAAGGTGACATGCCCCCCAAAAACCATTTGACGCTCCTTCCCTTCTGAGCCCTCTACTGCGCCCGCCGAACAATTAACATAGAAATATGAAGTATGTCCTTACTCGAGAGAAATTGGGTTTCAAATACAAGTAAAAATTTTCTCCTTTTTACCCCTTGCAAAAATGCAAAAAATGGGTCTACAAGAACAAGCGAGTGTAAAAAATGAAGATTGTGTATTTTCTCCTTCACTTTGCTGCTATTCCTGTGAAACACCTAAAGGGTTAAAACGCTTACTGAATGTCATTTTGAATACTTTCGGGGGTGCAGTTTTTATAATGGGGTCATTTATGGGGTATTTCTAATATGAAGACCCTTCAAATCCACTTCAAACCTGAACTGGTCCCTGAAAAAAAGCGAGTTTCAAAATTTTGTGAAAAATTGGAAAATTGCTGCGGAACTTTGAAGCCCTCTGGTGTCTTCCAAAAGTAAAAACTCATCAATTTTATGATGCAAATATAAAGTAGACATATTGTATATGTGAATAAAAAAAAAATTATTTTGAATATCCATTTTCCTTACAAGCAGAGAGCTTCAAAGTTAGAAAAATGCAAAATTTTCAAATTTTTCATCAAATTTTGGGATTTTTCACCAAGAAAGGATGCAAGTTACCACAAAATTTTACCACTAAGTTAAAGTAGAATATGTCACGAAAAAACAATCTCGGAATCAGAATGATAACTAAAAGCATTCCAGAGTTATTAATGTTTAAAGTGACAGTGGTCAGAATTGCAAAAAATGGCCGAGTCCTTAAGGTGAAAAAGGGCTCAGTCCTTAAGGGGTTAACTAATGTTTTCAACCTGACCTTGTCTTGTGGCTATGCCAGATTGGTCTAATTGCTTTAATAGAATGATGAAGGCTTTATGTTACCAAATGCTAATGATAATAATTAATTTGAATAGACTCTTATAATATTCATAAATAATAATGTTTCTTATTTCCATTCATCATTATGACAAACCATATGGTAAAATTTTCAGAAACAAGCAAAAACCTAAATGTCAAGGCTTTCAAAATATAATGGCATTCTCTTTATGCTCATTTTACTTTCATTTATAATTTTAACTAGTGAATAGAGGCTTTGTATAGCTCAGATGGCAGTTTGCACACTGATTTAAATTGCATGAATGTCCATAATTTTCTAGCTAACCAGAATCATAGGCTATGTTCACACAGCATTTTTCACTTTTTTCCAATTTTTGCAGCATATATAATATAAAAAAAAAAATTGTGGTCATATTTTTTATGTTTCTGTTTTTCCCATTTCGCAGGCACATTTTTTAAATTCATGTCAGTATTTTTGGCTTATGTTACTTTTTTCCCATTTCTTTAAATGTAGGCACTTTTTTTTTTTGTTAAATTTTGCATACACCTGCTTCCTTGGTCAAATTCCTTTGGTCCCTTCTAACATAGAAACATAGAAACATAAGAACCATTTGGCCCATCTAGTCTGCCCAATAATCTGAATCCTATCAATAGTCCCTGGCCCTATCTTATATGAAGGATAGCCTTATACTTATCTCATGCATGTTTAAACTCCTTCACTGTATTTGCAGCGAGCACTCCTTTTAGGAGGGCCAATTCATTATGTACATTGACTTAGCTTAAAATGAATACCTTTTATAATGTTCTAGCTCTGTGTAAAAAGACGAGTGGGGAAAAAAAGGCGGTTGTATTTTATAAAAAAAATAGTCTTTTTTCTTTCTCTATCTCTTTTACTGGCAATTGGGTTGGGTAAAGGTGGGGTAAATTGTAAAATGTATGGACAAATGCAAAAAAAAAAAATATTGTTATTTTGTCTGATAAAAAAGATAGAATCATAAAGAAAATTATTAAATACATCCACAAATAAGTAGCTTGTTACTATTTTTTGTAGATACATATGCCAGAAAATACACTATACAGCTAAGTTTCCACTTGGTTTTTTTTCTGGCAGTTTTTGGAATACTGACACTGCAGTTTTTGAGCCAAAGCGAGAAGTGTATTCAAAAGGAATAGGACATATAAAGTAAGTACTTACACTTCTCCCTTATGGATCCACTTCTGACTTTGGCTAAAAAATTGCAGTGGCAGCTTTACAAAAACTACCAGAAAAAAACCAAGTGGAAACTTAGCCTAAATGTGTTTACATGTATTACCAATTCATGCTAAAAAAAATTCTTGAAAAGTTTAAAAGCATTGGGGGAGATGCATCTAGCACAAAATATTGAATTGAAAAAATTATGCAACTTGATCGTAATTTAGCTTTTTATTTTTTATTTTTATTTTTAGCTAGGAAGTATTCCATTAGTGCTTTGTACATCGATTCATATTTTTTTCTTCTTTAGGGTGTGATTTTGAATTTGCTTGTGTTTTCTTATGATCTATTAAATGTGATTTTTAGGGTGCGTTCCCACAGGGCGTATACGCAGCGTCAAATTTGACGCTGCGCAAAATTTATGGCAGCAGCGGGGAATACACTGCGTATTCCTCGCTCTCTATACACACAGGGCTTTCCACCGGCAGCCCTATGTGTGCAGTGAGTTTTGGAGGCGGGGCCGCATGTCACAGACACGCCGGCACACGGCACCGCCTCCAAAACTCAATACACACATAGGGCTGCCGCCGGAAAGCCCTGTGTGTATAGTGAGCAGGGGATAC
The DNA here is from genome assembly GCF_029499605.1 of Hyla sarda. Taxonomy (NCBI): domain Eukaryota; kingdom Metazoa; phylum Chordata; class Amphibia; order Anura; family Hylidae; genus Hyla; species Hyla sarda. Next base: position 325,533,325 of record NC_079189.1, read on the forward strand.
ACAGCGTATTTCCCGCTGCTGCCATGAAATTTGTGCAGCGTCAAATACACTGCGTATATGCCCTGTGGGAACGCACCCTTAAGAAAATTGTTCATAAATATTTGCATCTGTACTCCAACTCTGACCAGGTTCAGTTTTGATACATTTAACCCAAAGGTAAAGGGTAACATTTTATGAGCAAAACATATTTTAAGGAGCTTGTACATTTTTATGAATGTTGTGCAAAAACTGCATGCGCAAGCTCAGTAGAAAAAAACTAAAATAAATAAACCCAACAAAGATGAAAATAATATATCGTCATCATGTATGGTTTTTTAGATTTGTTTTTACAATAATGACAAACTAATGTAACCTAAATAGACTCTTAAAGGGGTACTCCGGTGGAAAATGTTTTTTTTTAAATCAACTGGTGCCAGAAAGTTAAACAGATTTGTAAATTTCTTCTATTAAAAAAATCTTAATCCTTCCAGTAGTTATTAGCTGCTGAATACTACAGGAAATGATTTTTATTTTGGAAAACAGAGCTCTCTGCTGACATCATGAGCACAGTGCTCTCTGTTGACACCTCTGTCCATTATAAGAACTATCCAGAGTAGGAGAAAATCCCCACAGAAAACATATGTTGCTCTGGACATTTCCTAAAATGGAAAGAGATGTCAGCAGAGAGCACTGTGGTCATGATGTCAGCAGAGAGCTCTGTGTTCCAAAAAGAAAATAATTTCCTCTGTAGTATTCAGCAGCTAATAAGTACTGGAAGGATTAAGATTTTTAAATGGAAGTCATTTACAAATCTGTTTAACTTTCTGGCACCAGTTGATAAAAAAAAAAAAGTTTTCCATTGGATTACCCTTTTAAGAAAACATTAATTGCAGAGTATTGAAAATATAATTAAAAACAAAAAGGATTTTATCCAATAAAACTACACAAAACTTTGTACATCACATTGAAATAGTTTGATCTCTGAGGGTCAGCTAAGGAAATAAATGGCAGGTTACCAGAATTCTGATGATTGGAAAATATCATTACTCACCCACAGGCATTGCAGGCTCAATATCAAACCATCAAATCAAGCCTCGAAGGTGTCAGGAATGATTTTCCAAGAGCGTACTTATGAAGGGTCAGTATTCGCTCTGTTATGCCAAGAAAATGGATTTTAAATTGTTCCTTTTAGAGTGTCCATGTATAGACTGTCAATTTTTCGGAATTCAAAAGTGTGACTATTATTTTGAGTATTTAAGGACCTTTCCCCAGCCAAAGGTGAACGTAAGAACATTTCACAAATAAATATCTTGGTGACCAGTGAATTGACAAACATAAAAGTCTTGTAAGCTGACAGCTGTGACAGCACACAGACAAGTCGTAATGAATGTAAATATAGCACTTTTGATCGTTGATCATTAGTTTGCTGCAGTGCCCACTGCTATGAATGGCCTTCTGTTAGATTTCAGATATGGCAGACACTAGCAGTTTGACAGAATCATTCCATGTCAGCATCTGCCAGATGGACACACAGGAAAAAAGATATTGCATTGTCTCATGTGATATGCTGTTGTTAAATCCTTTTTTTTTTTTAAGTATTCAGAGTGATGATCAAACCATAAAGATGCAAGTGCTTCACTCGAAATGTTCAGCCATCGGGATTGATGATTTTAAACAGGCTTATGAGACTGCAGTTTATTTATGATCCATGTCACTCACATCCAGAATATGGCACCCAACGGTATTGAACGGCTTATGTAACTATGTGTGTAAGTGATTTAACCTGGAGGGGCACAGAAATGCATTACTTGGAAACTTTATGAGAAACTTTCAGAAAATAAAAAAATGATATGCCTTAATGCAATTTGTATTATTACAGAGTTCTCCCCTAGAAGCAGTGCCTAGGGGTCTGTAGATGCCTTACTGGTCTGTGCACATAATATTGTTGTGTACATGAGACCTAAAAGTGGTGAACTGCAGCAAAAAATAATTTTTTAAATGTCACACAGACCTTTTGAAGGAAAACAAATGTATACAGCTAGCACACCATTTATTTTCTATGGGGTTTCTGAGTACTGAGCTTTGCAATGTTTAAAAGCTCAATAGAGTACACTGTTGTGCTTCATTCATTTGGAGAACAATTTTCCTCTGTCCATAGTTCTGCTGGGGTCCCTGCTATTAGACCTCCACCAATCAGCTATTTATGCCTTATTCTGTGTAATCTCAAACACACAGTACACATATTATTAGTATGAGATATTTACTACAAAATGATATGCATTTATGTAAGAAAAAATAACCCTAATATTTATCTCTTGGTATGTTAGTGTTCCCCTCTTGAACTTGCTACTGCCCCCAATGATGTGTCCCCCCTGCTGTTCCTGTCTGGCCATTCCTATCTGTACTGTATGCCTTTTTTGCCCTTGTGTTGACTATGGCTAACAGGCTGCTGTATGTAATGACACCACCAAACCAGCTAGTGTCTCCTGGCACTGGGCAAAATAGTTTATGGGCAGCCAACTTGTAGGTGGATGAGAATGGAATCAGTTCAAAGACAAGCAAGGCTTATAGCTAATGTAAAAGACAATGTGATAGTACCCAAGGGTTGCACAATGCAGATCTGTGTGAAAAAACATATCCTACAAATTAATGGTAGACTCAAATGCATATCAAGTATTGAAGTCACACAAAACAAAAAAGACAAATAAAATCACATAAAAAGCACAAAGAGCATGGCAAGAAAATAGTACCCATAGGATAATGATAGGGTCTGCTGGCTGGAGATTTTTTTTTTCTCCCGGGATATGTATAAAGGTATAGAGGGTAAAGTTACACATGCAAGATTCAGAAAAACAGCAGCAGAAGGGGTCAGAGGAGCATAATAGGCATTGCAACAAATCACTCCTGGCAAATAAAGTGCTAAAGTGCGCATAAAATATTTAACTAGTTTGGCACATCTGTAAACTATTGCACAGCAGTGTATTGCACAGTCCCTTGACCCAAAAAGGCTTCCCCTCTCAACATATAATATATGGAGAAATGGAGAACAATGCCATGCCTGACAAAATATGCCTCCCCCCGGTGTAAATAGACCCTCCAGGACCCCACAATCAATACCTGTAGGTCACACAGAAAATGACACCCTAACACACGTTTCACTTTATGCTTGATCACAGGGTCAAGGTGTCTATAGGGGGCTGATTTGCTGTCTTTATAGGGGTCCACAGCTTACCTCCTCATGCCCGTCACCTGAGGAAGCCTTGTGACCTTGCACTGCCACTTCCGGCTCCTGGCACGGTGTCACTGAGCCATGTCACCACGCACCCAGTAGCGTGCCGGGAAAAATAGTGTGTGAAAAACAGTATAGCAGAGCTCTTCATGGTGCAGTACGTTCCCAATAAATGTATTAATATATAGGGTGTGTGTGAACCCTTTCGGACAATCTGTTGTGTAAGCCAAACACAGCAACTTATCATGCTCTCAGGAAAGTGTATCCAAAAGAAACACTGCAGCCACCGGGTGCCGGTCAGGGATCCTCAATCCTCCAGAAAACATGTATTCAAAGAAGGCAGAGGAAAATACCCAGGATTATCAGGCGTAAAAAACTTCAGAAAACAAATCTCTCATAATACAATAAATGTGCTAAGAAATCTAGATTTATTTAAGGGTAATGAAAAGCCACATACAAAATGTGTTTCTGTGTGTAAAACAAACATTCTTATCTTGCTTTAACTACACTTAAATAAAAATAGAATTTCTTCGCACATAAATTACTATTACAAGAGATTTGTCTTTTGAACGGTTTTGCGCCTGATTATCCCATGTATCTTCCCCTGCCTCCTTGGAATACAAAGTATGCACTATGGCATTGCTGCACAGGGAAGGATCAATAAGAATGATTATAAGCTGGATCTCAAAAGTAGTAGAGCAGAAAACAGTAGACCTCCTGTCATGTCAAAGGGATCTGCTGAAATCTTCACAGTCTCTGTGCATGATGAACATGCCCCAGATGGAGCCAGAAGGAGGTGAAACCCTTTTTTGGGCAAAATGGTTGTGTGTATTTTAAGTTCTATTAGATAAATACTTCAATTCTAATAAAGTAACACAACCAAGCTTTTGCTACTGTTGAACAGATTTTGCTAGGTAGAGGGAGGAAATGTGCTGGAGATTTTCCTTTTTTTGAACCTGAGAAGGTGGTGAGCATCTGTCGATCACAAAATGTGAATAGCATCCTATCCAGTGTGAACCACATAGACTGTAAAACCTGACATATATGGACTGAACCAAAGTATAATTCAGTAAAGTGTAAATGGACAATATTTTTCAAGAATAAATTGTTTTCCTTCTCTAAGAGAGCAATCTATTCTTTAACCCCTTAAGTACCGGGGTTTTTCCGTTTTTGCGTTTTCGTTTTTTGCTCCTTGCCTTTAAAAAATCATAACTCTTTCAATTTTGCACCTAAAAATCCATATGATGGCTTATTTTTTGCGCCACCAATTCTACTTTGTAATGACGTCAGTCATTTTGCCCAAAAATCTACGGTGAAACGGAAAAAAAAATCAGTGTGCGACAAAATTGAAAAACAAAACCGCTGTTTTGTAACTTTTGGGGGCTTCCGTTTAAAAATGACACCTTATCTTTATTCTGTAGGTCCATACAATTAAAATGATACCCTACTTATATAGGTTTGATTTTGTCGGACTTCTGGAAAAAATCATAACTACATGCAGGAAAATTAATACGTTTAAAATTGTCATCTTCTGACCCCTATAACTTTTTAATTTTTCTGTGTATGGGGCGGTATGAGGGCTAATTTTTTTCCTCGTGATCTAAAGTTTTTAACGGTACCATTTTTGCATTGATAGGACTTATTGATCGCTTTTTATTCATTTTTAAATTATATAAAAAGTGACCAAAAATGCACTATTTTGGACTTTGGAATTTTTTTGCGCGCACGCCATTGACCGAGTGGTTTAATTAATAATATATTTTTATAATTCGGACATTTTGGCATGCGGTGATACCATATATGTTTATTTTTATTTTTATTTACACTGTGTTTTTTTTTTTTATTGGAAAAGGGGGGGATTCAAACTTTTAATGGGGAGGAGTTAAATGATCTTTATTCACTTTTTTTTTCACTTTTTTTTGCAGTGTTATAGGTCCCATAGGGACCTATAACACTGCACACACTGATCTTCATCATTGATCACTGGTTTCTCATAAGAAACCAGTGATCAACGATTCTGCCGCATGACTGCTCATGCCTGGATCTCAGGCACTGAGCAGTCATTCGGCGATCGGACAGCAAGGAGGCAGGTAGGGGCCCTCCCGCTGTCCTGTCAGCTGTTCGGGATGCCGCAATTAGCCGCGGCTATCCCGAACAGCCCGAGTGAGCTAGCCGGCCACTTTCGGTTTCGCTTTTAGCCGCACGGCTCAGCTCTGAGCGCGCGGCTAAAGGGTTAATAGCGCGCGGCGCCGCGATCGGCGCTGCGCGCTATTAGAGGCGGGTCCCGGCTTCACTATGATGCCGGGCCCGCCGTGATATGACGCGGGGTTACTGTGTATCAGGAAGAGCAGGACCAAGGACGTACCTGTACGCCCTTGGTCCTTAAGGGGTTTAACATGTTGTTGATGTCAGGATTCGGCAGGCTGGTGGTGGATCCTCTGTGTTAGAGAGGGATTGGCGTGGACTGTACCGGAGGACCGGTTCTAAGTTGCTACTTGTTTTCACCAGAGCCCACCGCAAAGCTGGATGGTCTTGCTGCGGTGGTAGCAACCAGATCGTGTCCACCGGTAGTGGCTCAACCTCACTGACTGCTGAGACTGGCGGGGTACAGGAGGACTAGACAGAAGCGAGGTCAGACATAGCAGAAGGTCAGGGCAGGCGGCAAGGTTCGTAGTCAAGGGGAACGGCAGAAGGTCTGGAAACACTGGTAAAAGCAATCACAAAACGCTTTCACTAGGCACTAAGGCAACAAGATCCGGCCAGGACAAGAAGGGGAAGTGGGTTTTTATTCACATGGAGCAGGGAAGCTAATTGACACTGATTGGCCAGGCACCAATTAGTGGTGCACTGGCCCTTTAAATCTCAGAGAGCCGGCGCGCGCGCGCCCTAGAGAGCGGGGCCGCGCATGTCGGGACGTGACAGCCGGGGAACGGGACAGGTGAGTAGATTGGGATGCGACCCGCGGGCGGGCGCGTCCCGCTACGTGGATCGCATCCCCGCCTGCAGTGACAGTGCAGCGCTCCCTGTCAGCGGGTCTGACCGGGGCGCTGCAGAGAGGAGAACGCCGCGAGCGCTCCGGGGAGGAGCAGGGACCCTGAGCGCTCGGCGTAACAGTACCCCCCCTTAGGTCTCCCCCTCTTATTATCTGCATGGCCAGTGGGAGCGACTCTTGAGTCTCCTTCCAGATAATGGAGAAGTCCCGGGTTACTTCATCTACGGCAGGAACTCCAGAAGAAGTGGGAATGGGGAGGGGGGGCAGAGGGTGAATCTTGCCACGGGGCAGAGTGGTACCAGGAAGGAGGCTATGAGGAGGTAAGATCTCTGCTTGCTTTTTGCAGAAAACATCAGAAAAGTCCTGGTAAGCCTTGGGAGGGCCCGGTAAAGATGGAACCTCAGGAGTTAGACAAGCGGGAGCAGATGTGAGGCATCGTTTGTGACAAGAAGGACCCCAATTTTTGATCTCCCCGGTGGTCCAGTCGAGGGTAGAAGCATGACGTTGAAGCCACTGCAGGCCGAGAAGAACTTCAGAGGTGCAGTTAGGCAGAACGAAAAATTCTATTTTTTCATGGTGAAGTCCAATGCTCATGGGCAGGGGTTCAGTGCGGTAGCGCACAGTGCAGTCCAATTTTTCTCCGTTAACAGAAGAGATAGAGAGCGGTTTGACGGGACGGGTTACTGGGATACTGAACCTATTAACAAAAGAGGCCAAAATAAAGTTTCCTGCAGAACCTGAGTCCAAGAAGGCCACTGCTGAGAAGGAGGAGTTGGCGGAAGGAGAAATCCGCACAGTTACAGTCAGACGAGGAGAGGCAGAATTTACACTAAGAGACGCCACTCTCACGTGAACAGGGTGCGTGCGTGCATTTCCCAAACGCGTAGGACGAATAGGGCAGTCCACTAGGAAATGTTCGGTACTAGCGCAGTACAGGCATAAATTTTCATCTCTGCGACGAGACCTCTCTTCTTGGGTCAGGCGAGATTGATCCACTTGCATAGCCTCCTCGGCGGGAGGCACAGGAGTAGATTGCAGAGGATTCTGGGAGAGAGGTACCCAGTGATCAAGGTCCTTTTCCTGGCGGAGCTCCTGGCGTCTTTCAGAAAAACGCATATCAATGCGAGTGGCCAACTGGATAAGTTCAGATAGGGTAGCAGGAATTTCTCGTGCGGCCAGCACATCTTTGATGTGACTGGATAAGCCTTTCTTGAAGGTCGTGCAGAGGGCCTCATTGTTCCAGGCTCTGAGGCGAGGGTACAAAACTGGATAGTGTATTCGCCCACAGAAGAACTCCCTTGGACAAGGTTCAGTAGGGCTGTCTCGGCTGAAGACGCCCGAGCTGGCTCCTCAAAGACACTACGTACTTCTGAGAAGAAGGACTGGATTGTAGCAGTGGCAGGATCGTTGCGGTCCCAGAGCGGTGTGGCCCATGACAAGTCCTTTCCAGACAGGAGACTGACCACGAAAGCCACCTTAGACCGTTCAGTGGGGAATTGGTCCGACATCATCTCCAAGTGCAAGGAACACTGGGACAAGAAGCCACGGCACGACTTAGAGTTCCCATCGAACTAGTCAGGTAGGGACAAGCGGAGTCTGGAAGTGGCAACTTGCTGCGGAGGAGAAGCAGGAGCTGGAGGAGGAGATGGTTGCTGCTGTAGAGGCAGAAGCTGCTGTAGCATGGCGGTCAACTGCGACAGCTGTTGTCCTTGTTGGGCGACCACGGTGGCAAGGTCAGCGAGACTTGGCAGTGGCACCTCAGTGGGATCCATGGCCGGATCTACTGTCAGGATTCGGCAGGCTGGTGGTGGATCCTCTGTGTCAGAGAGGGATTGGCGTGGACCGTACCGGAGGACCGGTTCTAAGTTGCTACTGGTTTTCACCAGAGCCTGCCGCAAAGCGGGATGGTCTTGCTGCGGCGGTAGCAACCAGGTCGTGTCCACCGGTAGCGGCTCAACCTCACTGACTGCTGAGACTGGCGTGGTACAGGAGGACTAGACAGAGGCGAGGTCAGACGTAGCAGAAGGTCAGGGCAGGCGGCAAGGTTCGTAGTCAAGGGCAACGGCAGAAGGTCTGGAAACACTGGTAAGGTCAATCACAAAACGCTTTCACTAGGCACTAAGGCAACAAGATCCGGCCAGGACAAGAAGAGGAAGTGGGTTTTTATTCACATGGAGCAGGGAAGCTAATTGACACTGATTGGGCCAGGCACAAATTAGTGGTGCACTGGCCCTTTAAATCTGAGAGAGCCGGCACGCGCGCGCCCTAGAGAGCTGGGCCGCGCGCGCCGGGACGTGACAGCCGGGGAACGGGACAGGTGAGTAGATTGGGATGCGACCCGCGGGCGGGCGCATCCCGCTATGCGGATCGCATCCCCGTCGACAGTGACAGTGCAGCGCTCCTGGTCAGCGGGTCTGACCAGGGCGCTGCAGAGAGGAGAACGCCGCGAGCGCTCCAGGGAGGAGCAGGGAACCGGAGCGCTCGGCGTAACAGTTGAGATGCAGTTTTTTTTCTAAATTTATTTCCATCTGAAAACTTTATGACTCTTTGTCTTGGCAGTATAATAAAAACACTTTTACCAATTGCATCTTTTTTTGATGTACTGAGGAAATATAGTAGCTGGATTACAATTTGACAACATTTTCACTAGCTTGTGCTTACTTTGTACCACCATTATAGGTGAGTATGTTAGACTATACTACCCTGTGGTGTACAGTGTATTTTTATGTCTTTTAAAGAAGACTGAAATGCTCGCTGACCTGTGCATCATAGAGAAGAATGTCACTTTGGCACAACCCTATGTGTTGGGACCTCTAAGAGAGGTCAAGGTCCTTGGCCCCAGTTTAGCAACCACTTAAAGTGGATGTGCAATCCAGCACTAATGGAATAGTTGTGATTGGAAGCAGTGGCAGATCGAGAGGGGATAGAAAAAATATATTTTTTTCCCCGGTCTAGCCTATTGTGAGGGAACATCTACTGCCTAACGTATTCTGGGGGAACATCTGCCACCTAACCAAATTGTGGGAGAATATCTGCTGCCTAACCTAATTGTGGGGGAACATCTGCTACCTAACCAAATTGTGGGAGAATGTCTGCTGCCTAACCTAATTGTGGGGGAACATCTTCTGCATAACATAATTGTGGGGGACATGTGCTGCCTAACCTAATTGTGAGAGAACATATGCTGTCTAACCTAATTATTGGGGGAACATCTTCTGCATAACCTAATTGTGGGGAGAACATCTACTGCCTAACCTATTCTAGGGGAGCATCTGCTATTTAACCTATTGTGGGGGGACATCTGCTGCTTAACCTAATTGTGGGAGAACATCTGCTGCCTAACCTAATTGTGGGGGGGACATCCAATACCTAACCTTATTGCTGAGAACATCTGCTGCCTAACCTAATTGTGGGGGAACATCTGCTGCCTAACCAATTGTGGGGGAACATATGCTGCCTAACCTATTGTGGGGGAACATTTGCTACCTAACCAATGTGGGGGACTTCTGCTGCCTAGCTAATGTGGGGGACTTCTGCTGCCTAGCTAATGTGGTGGACTTCTGTGGCCTAGTCTTCTCCGAGACTGATAATGTACCCCTTCTTTATTATCTTGGGAAAATGTCTTTGAGTGCATGGTAGGGGCATGACTAGCAGTTAACGATCTCTGGCCAACAGGTACACTACGCAAAAGTAGCCTCTGAGAATATTTTTAGGGCAGCATGAAAAGCACATTAGCACTCTCTTGTGGGAAGACACTGTAATCATTTACATATTTGCCATAACTGCATGCTGTGTTTTTCAGCAATACAACATTTCCATCTAGGTGCATTATTTTTTCTGTCAATGAGTGTGTAATGCAACTCCAGTACTGTAAGCTATTCAAGTGGGTAGTCTGTAAGGCAATCACATATTTTTATATTTCAGATATGTATTTCTACTTCATACAGTGATGACAGTGTTGGCTTAGAACTGCAGAGTGTTTACTTAAATGCTGATTTTCTCTCCTCAGCTCCTGGTTAATGATAACAGATTGTGTAGCTTTAACTTTTCTTTGTACCACAAATAAAATCAATAGAATTTTTCCTTCGTAAGTATCTCAAGCTGTAACATTGGAAAAGCTGTTTTCATTACATTCATGCATTCATGCAGTATAAAACAATTTACATAATAGGCTATCTTCCTTTCATTAATCCTTTATACATTTTTAACATTACATGGGAGTCATATTTTTGTGTGATTACTTTAAGTTAACTGTCATTTTGTGGGCTGTTATCTCTACGCAGGTAACGTTTAAATATTACATTACACTGTTGACTTTGCAATATTGCAAAGGGCAGATACCTTAGAGTATGCAGATACAGGTTCACAAGTAAAATACTTATCCTTTAAAACATTCAGAGAATCAGATTTCAGGCCAGACAGAAAAAGTAGCTCCTTGTAATTTTGTTCAGTAACTAGAGATATATTTCTACCACGGGTTCAAGATAGCCATGGAGAGACTGGATGTAGCTTGAATTTAAAGGTGTCATTTAGAAAAACCTTTGAAATAACAAGCAGACATGTTACCATTTTTGATTGCTCAAGGTCTGAATGTTCAGACCCAACTGACCTATAGATATTGCAGGAAGTTTGCTTTCCACTGTTGCAGGAAAGCTTTCTGCGATGTCTATCCAGATTCACTGGAGGCGCTCCATAGAATGTGTGCTCCTTCCAGTGATATCTAGAGATCTGTTGTGGTCTAAACACTCAGGACATGAGCAATCTATTTTTTTTCTAAATGACAGGATACTTTAAAGGAGAAATGTGGCACTAAACTTTTAACTTTCCCCGTGCCCATACTGCAAAAAAAAACAAAAAAAACTTTATCTCACCTTCCTACGTTCCCCTGTTGCGCCAGCATCAACGTCCCGGTCCTCCGGCACTGCTTGGCTCTCTGCTTCTTAGGCTCGGAACGTCACACTGCATTCAGCGTATCACCGGCCGCAGCGATGTCCCGCTTCGGCCGGTGATAGGACGAGCGCACTGTAATGTAAAGAGCTGGCAAGCTATCTGCTCCCATAATAATGTTCAAAAAATAAAACAAAAAATTAAAATCAGAAAATAAAAACAGAATAGAAAATAACATATTTCATTATCTGCCTCTTATCAGGAAAATAAATCTAGGTGATAAACTCCTTTTTAAGATGTATGGAGTGGAATCCTGACACGATCCGACTCCTTACCAAGTGCCTGACTTATTTCAACAGTTGAGACAACTGCTAATAGCCATGGTACAGCTATTAACTCTAAAGGTGGCACTGTCAAAGTTGACAGTTGCATCTAAATGGCAGTTCTATTGGTCATGAGTGATGCAGTGGTCCTACTCAGGCCCCCTGAGATGCAATCCCGGGAATAAACATGTTGCCATGGAAGCCCAAGGCCTTACCTACGCTTTCGTGGCTGCCACAGATCTTTTATCGATAGACCCTGCCTGTGACAGGCTCTATGAATAGAGCACAGATATGGCATACTATTTTGGAAACCACACCCCTCAAGGCATGTAACAAGGAGTACAGTGAGCCTTAACACCCCACAGGTGTTTGACAACTTTTTGATAAATTCGGAAGTGTAAATGAAAAAAAAAAAGTTTTTTTCACTAAAATGCAGTTTTTCCCCAAATTTACAATTTTTACAGTAGGCAATAGGAGAAAATGCCCCCCAAAATGTGTAATCCCATTTCTTGTGAGTATGGAAATACCCCATATGCGGACGTCAAGTGCTCTTCTGATGCACTACAATGCTCAGAAGAGAAGGAGCCCTGTAGTTCCCCCACAGAGCACTTTACATCACATGTGGAGTATTTATCTACTCAGAAGAAATGGGGTTAAAAATTTTGGGAGGCTTTTTTCCTATTACCACTTGTGAAAATGAAACATTTGGGATAACACCAGCATTTTAGTGAAAAAAATACAGATTTTTCATTTTCAAAGAATATTCTTCAAACACCTGTGGGTAGTTGGAGGCTCCGTTTTGGAAACAGTGCCGTACCTGATGATTTTCATTGGGGAGGGGGGGGACTATGTAGGGGTATGTGTATATGTACTGTTTTAATCTATATTTTGTGTAGTGTAGTGTAATGTTTTTAGGGTACATTCACATGGTCGGGGGTTCACAGTGGGTTTCCCGCTGGGAGTTTGAGCTGCAGCGGAAAATTTGCTGCATCTCAAACTTGCAGCGTGAAACTCGCTGTAAACCTGCCCGTGTGAATGTACCCTGTACATTCACGTTGGGGGGCGGGGCAAACCTCGAGCTGTTGCAAAACTACAACGCCCAGCCCTTTGGCTGTCCGTGCATGCTGGGAGTTGTAGTTTTGCAACATCTGGAGGGTCACAGGTTGGGGACCACTGTGCAGTAGTCTTCAATCTGTGCACTTCCAGATGTTGCAAAACTACTAGACAGTCCAGGCATGCTCGGAGTTGTAGTTCTGTAACATCTGGCCCTTCAGATGTTGCCAAACTACAACTCCCAGCATGCCTGGGCAGTCTGGGCATGGTTGGAGTTGAAGTTTTGCAACATCTGGTGGGCTACAGTTTGGACACCACTACTTAGTGGTCTACCAACTGTTCTCCTCCAGTTTTTGCAAAACTACAACTCCCAGCATGCCCTTCTGCTGTCTGGGAATGGTGGGAGTTGTAGTTTTGCAACAACAGGAGGCACACTGGTTGGGAAATATTGTTTCCTAACTCAGTGTTTCCCATCCCGTGTGCCTCCAGCTGTTGCAAAACTTCAACTCCAAGCATGACCAGATTGCCCAGAAATGCTGGGAGTTGTAGTTCGGCAAAATCTGAAGGGCCAGATGATACAGACCTACAACTCCCAGCATGCCTGGACTGTATGGGCATGCTAAGAGTTGTAGTTTTGCAACATGTGGAAGAGCACAGATTGGAGACCACTGCACAGCCTTTGGCTGTCTGGGCATGCTGGGAGTTGGAAACTCCTAGAAGCAGCAATGAATATCATTTTATGGCAATTTTCACTGCTGCTTCCACTTGCCTGCGGCCGCTGCCTTCTAGACTTGCCTGCCTTCTCCACGTGTGCCTGCCGCCGGTCCCCGGTCCCTACTGCCGTGCTGTCCCCACCGGTCCCCCCACAGGTATGTGCCACGGCCCCCCGCAGCTCCCGGGATCCTCTTCCCCGGCTCTGCCCAACTTCTAGGGGCGGGCAGAGAGGGGGATCTGAACTTTAACCCCCCCCCCAGTCAGCGATCACTGTGATTTGGTTCAAAGGGACCAATCACAGTGATCGCTGACCAGGACCATCCACAGATGGTCCTGGGGGGGCTTGCAGAAGTTGTTCCCCGCTGGTAACAGCGAGACTTCTGCCAGTTAACCCATGCGAGGCAACGCCGGGTTAACTGAATGACTTTTATAAACGTCATGATGCGCGAACTACAAGCACATCATGACGTTTATATAAGTCATTCTGCGGGAAGGGGTTAAACTCCATTTAGTGTGGTCCAGGCTCCAGGGCATTTAAGATGGCGGCTTCACATGTCAGGACATGGGGCAAGGAGTGCTGGGAAGGCGGGCACAAGGGTAGGCGGGATGACCCTGAATCACATGCAGCATGCAGCCTATCAGCAGCCCACCACCCCTGTGATGTCACAGCCCTATATAATCGGCAGCCATCTTGCGGCCACTCACATCAGCTTTCTATTGAAGAGAAAGAGGGAAAAAGAGCAGTGTGTTGCAAAGAAAAGCATTTTTACTGTAGCAATTCACCTCAAGCCCAAATCCTGCCTAGAAGTACTGATAGGGAAGGGAGAGAGATTGAGAGTGCAATTTTGGATGTAGTACACAGCGACTGTGTGCTGCAGCACTGGTGTGTACAACAACTGAAGTGCTAATAGTAGCCAGCCAGTTAGGGTGAGCAGAGCACTAAAAGCCACAATCACCTGCTATTAGTGCCTAATACTGGTTGAGTAGGGGAGCGTATTGTACTCTATTAGGTATAACCTGTGCGTACATAGGTGGTGTACCATTTTGTTCCTGTTAAAGTCTTAAGGGCCTAGTTACTGTGAAAGGCCAGCAAAAAGTACACACCTGCTGGTCTTGTAGACAAATAATGTTTTAAGCATACTGAAGCACATTGTACTCCCCTCATAAGTGCATACTACGTACGTTCATCTAAGTGGTGTACCATTTTGTTCCTGTTACAGTCCTAATGGCCTAGTTACTGTGAAAAGCCAGCCAAAAGTACACACCTGCTGGTGTTGTAGACAAATACTGTTTTAAGCGTAGTGGATCACATTGTACTCCCCTCATAAGTGCATTACACATACATACATCTAAGTGGTGTACCATTTTGTTCCTGTTGAAGTCTTAAGGTCCTAGTTACTATGAAAGGCCAAGCAAAAGTACACACCTGCTGGTGTTGTAGGAGTACATCAGTGAAATGCAGACACAACTCGATAATGATGAAGCTGATCAAACTTGGGAGCCGGGTGCAGAAGGGGGTTCATCAACATCAGGAGAAGAGGGTTGCAGGTTGCCCGTGAGGTAGCAGGTAAGCCTGCAAGGTGGTAGCATGGTTGGCAGTCAGCATGGTGGCAGAAGTGGAAAGTCTGGAGCCAAATGTACCCGGAGAAGACCACCTGCTTTGCGGCAGCCTGCTTTCCCGGGAGGAAGTGGAACAGGGGTTCCTGGAGATGGCGGCAGTAGCAGTCAATCAGTGGACTGTTGGTGGGAAAATCAGCTACTCGGCAGTGTGGCAGTTTTTCATCAAACATCCGCAGGAGGTTAACATGGCCACATGCAAGATGAGTCAGCAGAAGGTGAAGTGTGGCCAGGGTCCCAATGTTGGCACCATGACTTTGCATCAACATATACAGCGTCTACATTAAGCGGCCTGGGAGAACCGTAGCTCTGATGTGGTGGTCCAGCCTGCTGCATCACCCAGTGGCACGCCGCTCCCTGTTTCAGCCAGCCAAGGCTCCACCACTTCAACTGAAGAGAGCTGTGTTTCATACCAATCTTACATCGCTCCAGATGCTCCTGCTCCTTTTAAAGTCATGGCGGTAAATGTTGGCACCCCTGATTTTTTTCTAGAAAATGAAGTATTTCTCACAGAAAAGCATTGCAGTAACACATGTTTTGCTATACACATGTTTATTCCCTTCGTGTGTATTAGAACTAAACCAAAAAAGGGAGGAAAAAAGCTAAATTGACATAATGTCACACCAAACTCCAAAAATAGGCTGGACAAAATTATTGGCACCCTTTCAAAATTGTGGAAAAATAAGATTGTTTCAAGCATGTGATGCTCCTTTAAACTCACCTGGGACAAGTAACAGGTGTGGGCAATATAAAAATAACACCTGAAAAACATAAAAAGGAGATACGTTCACTTAGTCTCTGCATTGTGTGTTGGTGTGTGCCACACTAAGCAAGGACAACAGAAAGAGGACAAGAGAAGTCCATCACCAGAGATCTAGGTTTGCATTTGTCCACAGCGTGCAACATTGTCAAGAAGTTTGCAACCCATGGCACTGTAGCTAATCTCCCTGGGCGTGGATGGAGCAGAAACTATCTGTCGACATTTAAATTAAATGAAACGGTATGTCAGGAGACCCAAGAGGACCCACTGCTGACACAGAGACATAAAAAAGCAAGACATTTTGCCAAAATGATCTTGAGTATGCTAAAATCCTTCCGGGAAAAAGTCTTGTGGATAGATGAGACCAAGATAGATCTTTTTGGTAAAGCACATCATTCTAATGTTTATCAAAAACGAAATGAGACCCACAAAGCAAAGAACACAGTACCTACAGTGAATTATGGTGGAGGTTCAATGATGTTTTGGGCTTGTTTTGCTGCCTCTGGCACTGGGTGCCTTGAATGTGTGCAAGGCATCATGAAATCTGAGTATTACCAACGGATTTTGGGTCGCACTGTATAGCCCAGTGTCAGAAAGCTGGGTTTGCGTCCGAGATCTTGGGTCTTCCAGCAGAACAATGACCCCAAACATATGTCAAAAAGCACCCAGAAATGGATGGCAACAAAGTGCTGGAGAGTTCTGAAGTGGCCAGCAATGAGTCCAGATCTAAATCCCATTGAACACCTCTGTAGATATCTTAAAATTGCTGTTGGGAAAAGGCGCCCTTCCAATAAGAGAGACCTGAAGCAGTTTGCAAAGAAAGTGGTCCAACATAATAGCTGAGAGGTGTAAGAAGCTTATAGATGGTTATAGGAAGTGACTGATTTCAGTTATATTTTCCAAAGGGTGTGCAACCAAATATTAAGTTAAGGGTGCCAATAATTTTGTCCAGCCCATTTTTGGAGTTTGGTGTGACATAATGTCCAATTAGCTTTTTTTCCTCCATTTTTTTGTTTAGTTCCAATACACACAAAGGAAATAAACATGTGTATAGCAAAACATGTGTTACTGCAATCCTTTTCTGTGAGAAATACTTAATTTTCTCGAAAAATTTAAGGTGTGCCAACATTTATGGCCATGACTGTACTTCGAGTCAGTCATTCCGCCAGCAATCCATCGGCGAAGCCATGTCCAAGAGATAACAGTATGTGCCCACTCATCCAATGGCACAGAAGCTGAATGTGCTCCTGTCCAAGTTGCTGATGCTGCAGTCCCTCCTTTTTCAAGTGGTGGACTCAGCACCTTTCAGAGAACTGATGGCTTGTGCCAAGCCATAATTTCTTTGCGAAAAAGGCAGTACCAGCTCTGTACGATTTTGTGGAACAGAAGGTGGGCCAGTCCTTGAGCCTGTAGTTGTGCACCAAAGTGCACGGCAGCGCTGACGTGTGGAGTCGTAACTATGGTCAGGGACAATACATGTCCTTTACGGCTCACTGGGTGAATGTGGTTCCTGCTCAGCCACAACAGCATTTTGGACAGGCGATGCTGCTTCAGCCTCCACGCTCTCAGGGTCTGTGACAGTGTGCGACTCCCCCTCCTCATCCTCCACCGTGTCCTCAGCATCCACTGCACGGAAAAGTCTCAGTGCCCCTCCAGCATACCATGTATGCAGGGCAAGTCGGTGTCACGCTGTTCTTCACATGGTTTGCCTTGGTGAAAGGAGTACCACAGGGGAAGAACTGCTAAATGTCATTAACCAAGAAATCGGATCATGGCTTACTCCACTAAAACTGGAAATGAGATCCATGGTGACCGACAATTGGAAGAACATCTTGTCTGCGCTGCGACAAGGAAGCCTGAGCCATGCGCTCTGCATGGCACAAGTATTCAATCTGGGTGTCAAGTGGTTCCTGAAGTGTTCCCCCCATCTGCAAGACATCCTTACAATGGGAAGGAAACTTTGCATGCACTTCAGCCACTCATACACCACAAAGCACACCCTCCTTGAGCAGCAGCGTCAGAACTGTATCCCTCAACATAGTCTGATTTGCGATGTTTCCACACATTGGAGTTCCACCCTCCATATGTTGAACTGACTATATGAACAGAGAAAAGCCATCACAGATTTCTTGATGATCCAAGTGGACTCCCCTGAGCAAGCCACATTATTAGTCGCCAGAATTACGGGATGGACGTCGTCATTCCACTGCTTCACTTCCTACAACACGTGTTGGAAACAGTGGAGCACAGTTTAGGTTTCACGAAATGGGCAGGTTTTCTAGTCATCTGACAGGAGAGGAGGAGCAGGAGCAGACAGAGGAGTTATAGGGTTATGAGGAAGGTGAGATAGAGGACACAGACACACTGTGGCAGTATGCTGTGGAGATGGAGGCAGGGAGTCCCTCTTAGTCACGTGCACAAATGACACGCTGCATGCTCAATTGCTTTCGCAATGACCGCTGAATTGTCACCATTTGGCAGTGGGATGATTTCTGGCTCTCCACCTTATTGGACCCTCACTACCACGCAACATGGGGGCTTTTTTACACCCACTGAGAGGGAGGACAAACTGACCTACTACAGAGACATCCTACGCAGTCAATTGGCCGATGCCTATCTGTGCCATCATCAATCCTCTCGCAGGTGTAACTTGGGGGGGCCCTCTGCACTCACCTTCCACTGCCATGGCTACTGGGGAGGGGTGGGGTGGCAGAAGCAGTACCAGCTCCATCAGCAGCTGCCTGAGTCTACAGTCGCTGATGAGTAGCTTTCTTCACACGCATAGTGAAGCAACTCATCAGCAGCAGGTAGACCTGGAGCAGGACCTGAACCAGCAGGTGGTGGCATACCTTGACATTCCCATGTTAACACACTTCAAAGATCCACTGGACTTCTGGGCAGCAAAACTTGATTTGTGGCCGCAGCTAGCAGAGTTTGCCTGCACGGCAGACGGAGGTCCCCTTGCCTGCCTCCGCTGCCTTCACGGCGTTTTCTGCTCTGGTCTGCCTTCCCGCAGACCAGAGCAGAAGATGACCGATAATACTGATCAGTGCTATGTCCTTTACATAGCACTGAACAGTTTTAGCAATCAAATTGCTAGAAATAGTCTATTAAAGTGTAAAAATTAAAGTAAAAAAATAAAGTAAAAAAAATGTGCAAAAACCCCCTCCCCCAATAAAAACGTAAATTGTCCTATTTTCCCTATTTCACCCCCAAAAAGTGTTAAAAATATATTTTATATACATATTTGGTATTGCTGCATGCGTTAATATCTGAACTATTAAAATAAAATGTTAATGATACCGTACGGTGAACAGCGTGAACGTAAAAAAAAAAAAAGTCCAAAATAGCTGCTTTTTTTATAACATTTTATTCCCAAAAAATTATAAAAAATGGATTAAAAGTTTTACATAAGTAAATATGGTATAAATAAAAAGAATAGATCACAGGGCAAAAAATGAGCCCTCATACCACCGCTTATACGGAAAAATGAAAAAGTTATAGGTCTTCAAATTAGGGGGATTTTAAACGTACTAATTTGGTTAAAAAGTTTGCGATTTTTTTTAAGCTCAATAGTAATAGAAAAGTATGTTATCATGGGTATCATTTTAATTGTATTGACCCAAATAATAAAAACACATGCCATTTTTACCGTAAATTGTATGGTGTGAAAACAAAACCTTCCAAAATTAGCTAAATTTAGGTTTGCTTTTTAATTTCCCCACACAAATTGTATTTTTTTGGGTTGGCCATACATTTTATGGTAAAGTGAGTGATGGCATTACAATGGACAACTGTTCGCACAAAAATCAAGCCCTCATACTAGCCTGTAGATGAAAATATAAAAGAGCTATGATTTTTTGAAGGCGAGGAGGAAAAAAACAAAAACGTAAAAATAAAACTGTCCTTAAGGCCCAAATGGGCTGAGTCTTTAAGGGGTTAAGGTGCTGCTCCCAAGTTACAGGCATTCCTCGGCATTAGACCACAAGTAACTATTGAGGATATGCATTAGCTAAAACTAAACTTGTTTTAAAATAAAATATATGTACCCAAATTTTTTTTTAAATCAAACAAAAGGAAAGGTGTACAAAAAACACCATGTGCCACCTACACCACCAAGCATTGATGTGATGCAAAGACCTCTGAAAGGTTGAAAGGAACAACGTATGGTCCATTGTAAAATCTCCTGTGGGGCCCTACTCTCGCATTATTAATTCCCTTCTTGGCAAGTGTTACAAAACCTAAAAAGGGTAGCCCCACACAGGAACCTCTCCCTGATTCAACCTACAAACACTGCCATTTCCCCGAGTTTTTTGGTGAAAATAGGGAGAGTTTCCTGTCTGGAGCCGCCCTTTTAGGATGAGTAACACTTGCCAAGAAGGGACTTAATAAGGTGAGAATAAGGCCTTACAAGGGAATATTGTACCCCCACCTGCTAAAATGGACAATACGTTGTTCCCTTCGATATTTTCAAGGAAAATGCTACTCGTCTTAAAAAGGGTGGCCCCACACAGGAACCAATCCCTATTAAGACCTAAAAACCCTGGGAAATGGTAGTGTTTGTAGGCTCAAATAGCAGAGGTTGCTGTGTGGGGCCTCCCTTTTTAGGGCAAGTAACACTTGCCAAGAAGGGAATTAGTAATGCGAGAGTAGGGCCTTACAGGGGAAGTTTTTCCCCCACCGGTTACAATGAACCATACATTGTTCCCTTTCACCTTTTAGAAGTCTTTGCATCACATCAATACTTGGTGATGTAAATGGCACATGATGTTTTTTGCACACCTTTCCTTTTTTTTTTGATAAAAAAAAAAATTGGGTACATATATTGTATGCTAAGAATATTATTAAAAGTTACGTTTTACGTAATGCATATTCTCAATACTAACTTGTGCACAATAACACTTTGCAAAAGAGATTGTTTTCTTCTCCCTACCTGCCTCAGTTACTATTGTGATTCTGCCACCCGCCTGATGCCACACATCTGATGCCAAGTTTTTGACCCACTCCTTTTTGACCCACCTTCGTCACCGGTTACTTAATTGCCACCCACCGCCCCACTATGTCACCGGGTCACTCTCAGGACTCCTGAGGCTGCTGATGCCACCTACAGACTGTCTCATTCTGCCACCATGTTTTCTCCTCATGTTGATGCCAGCTCCAGGCTTTCTCATACTGCCACCATATGTTCTCCTCATGCTGCTGCCACCTCCAGGCTGTCTCATTCGGCCACCATATGTTCTCCTCATGCCTCTGCCTCCTCCAGGCTGCCTCATTCTGGCACTATATGGTCTCCTCCTGCTTCCGCCACCTCCAGGCTGTGTCATTTAGCCACTATATGGTCTCCTCATGCCGCCGCCAACTCCAGGCGGTGTCATTCAGCCACTATATGTTCTTCTCTTGCTGCTGCCAACTCAAGGCTGTGTCATTCAGCCACTATATGGTCTCCTCATGCTGCCGCCAACTTCGGGCTGTGTCATTCAGCCACTATGTGGTCTCCTCTTGCTGTCGCCAACTCCAGGCTGTGCCATTCAGCCACTATATGGTCTCCTCTTGCTGCCACCAACTCCAGGCTGTGACATTCATCTACTATATGGTCTCCTCTTGCTGTTGCCAACTCCAGGCAGTGCCATTTAGCCACTATATGGTCTCCTCATGATTCTGCCACCTCCAGGCTGTGTCATTCAGCCACTATATGGTCTACTCATGCTTCCGCCACCTCCATGCTGTGTCATTCAGCCACTATATGGTCAACTCTTGCTGCTGCCAACTCTAGGCTGTCATTCAGCCACTATATGGTCTCCTCTTGCTGCCACCAACTTCAGGCTTTGTCATTCAGCCACTATATGGTCTCCTTTTGCTGCTGCCAACTCCAGGCTGTGCCATTCAGGCACTATATGGTCTCTTCTTGCTGCTGCCAACTCCAGGGTGTGCCATTCATCTACTATATGGTCTCATGATTCAGCCAACCTCCAGGCTGTGTCATGTAGCCACTATATGGTCTCCTCTTACTGCTGTCAACTCCAGGCTATGCCATTTAGCCACTATATGTTCTCCTCTTGCTGCCACCAACTCCAGGCTGTGCCATTCAGGCACTTTATGGTCTCCTCTTGCTGACGCCAACTCTATTGGATGATTTTAATTTTATATAAGTATATGTTTGTCAGTATTGTTATCCATGATTAAGGGCTGTAATGGCTATATTGTTAACCATGATTAATCCCTTAAGGATTAAGCCCATTTTGGCCTTAACCTGTTAATGGCCAAGGACGTGTAGACACGTCCTTTTGCCTTTAACAGTGTATGGCATCGGCTCCTAGCTCCCGTGCCAAACCGGCCCCCAGCTGATTGTTGTAGCTTGGGGCCACCATTAATAGCCGACATGCAGTGATCACCAGGGCCGGCTATTAACCTATTAGATCACCACTGTCAAAGCTGACAGCGGCATCTAAATGGACATTTGAACACTCCCTGGTTGTCCAGTGGGGTGGATCGCGGGGGGGGGGGGGGGGTAGACAATCCACTGCTGAGGTTGTCAGAGGGCTTACCTTTCCTTCTGTTCCGATCCTGGCTCTCTGATTGATAGAGTTTGGTTAAACCAGGTTTTATCAATCAGTTCTATGGAATTACATTGATCTGTATGAGGAATCTAATGATTTATCCTAATAGTTCCGTAAGGGGACTAATAGAATGTAAAAATAAAGTTTAATAAAAGTAAAAAATAAAAATAAAAAAAAACACCCATTAACCCCTTCCATATTAAAAGATAAAATCACCCCCCTTTTCCCAACTTCCATATAAAAAATATATAAACATAATAAAAATAAACAAGTGTTATCGCTGTATTCGTAAATGTCCGAACTACAAAAATATTACAGCATGTTATTTGAACCGCATGGTCAATGGAGTGCATGTAAAAGCAATTCCAGGGTAGGTGTGGCTTGACGCGCTGGCTGCAGGACACACTGAGTGAGAGCTCCGGCTCGGGCCCGATCTAAGGAGGCACTTTCCCTGGCATGGGAGGTCGGCACCGCCGAAAGAAGCAGGGCGCCAAGTACCGGGACCACCAGAGCCTGTCCCAGCCGATCACGGCGTTCTTCCAGACCCGCCAGCCGCCTGTACACCCTACGCTGCAAGTGCAGCCTAACTGGGACTCACAGCACGGAACCCCAGAGGCTCCTCCCATCCCCCTGGATCACAACGTGGCCTGCCCCGACACCAGCGGAGACCGCAGGCCTGCGACCGGAGCCTCGCTTCCCGGCCCTACCGTTGCAAAGAGCACGGAACCTACCTCGGCTGAGTTCCCGCCGCTGGCCCCTCTGTACCCGGCGGCTGGCAAGAGCCCGGATCCCGCGTGACCGGACGCCCACCTCCCGGAGCGCAACCGCTTCGCAGGTCCCGCCGAACTCACCCTCCCTTGCTGCCACCATGGTGGGTTCACTCTCCCCCACTGAACCGCCACTGAGAGGGAATACAAAAAGTAAAACTTTTCAGGGAGTGCAGCAGGCCTCCCAGGCCACCTATCCACCACAGTTAGTGTCATCAGAGCCTGCTCCAGCATCCCATGTCCCTCCACCTCCTCCATCAGGGCCAGACTTTACTGGGGCCCCACGTACTTCCCAAAATGGATCAAGCCCCGCACCTTATGGACCCTCTCTTATACCTTCAATTGCTGAGACCTCTTCTCAATCTCACCACATGGACTCTGACACCTCCCCTTAAGAGGGTGACTCCACTGATAATAGTGACGTTCCTGAATATTGGGGGGATAGCCCCCCAGCCAAAAAGAAAGAAACACCTTCTAAGTCTCGTGCTTCCCTGACCCCGCCGGGAGACTCACTCCTCCTCTGACGACTCTAGAGACTCATCCAGGTCCAAGAGACCACACCGCCACTCTTCAGGTGACCTGCCTGTCCCTGTGTCTCAGCCATCTGCTGCTCAACCTATTAGTGGAAATGTGGCTCCCTCTTTGCTAAGCCCGGAGGCCGCGGCACTTACCGTAAAACAACATCTGGAACTAAAAGCCCTCCTGGCATTTATCCCGACTAAAATGGACGTGCTCACTATGGCAGAGGAAATGAGAACCTCATGGAGACAAGATCTGGAACCTGTTAAAACTGAAGTGTCCCAATTGTCAGTTAAAGTGTCGGAGATAGATACTTTTCGTGCCACTATCGCATCTGAAGTCCACACCTTAAGATCAGCAACTATCTCTCTGCTTTCTCAACATGCCCACATGGTGGATCACTTGGATGACATGGACAACAGGAACAGGCGCAATAACATACGTGCGAAAGGTCTTCCTGAATCGGTTGTTCCCCAAGACATATCCGGCACACTTCAGAAGATTTTCAATGACATCCTTAAACGTCCACCTGAGTCTCCTGTTGAACTGTATCGGGCTCATCGGGCCCTTAAAGCCAAAAGTCCCGACCCGCTCAAGCCGCGTGATATCATATGCAGGGTCCATCACTACACTCTTAAGGAGGACATCATGAGAAAGGCCGTGCCCATGACAAGATATATTTTAATGGAACTGAGATTAATCTTTTCCCAGATTTGTCCGGTTGCGGGCCACCCTGAAGCCCCTGCTTTCCTCCTCACCAATGCGAACACTGTTTATAGGTGGGGCTACCCGTTCTCTCTCACGGCGCGACATGGCTAAACTGTGGCCGCCCTACGCAGACCGGAGGATCTTCCTGAATTCCTGGCTACATTCAAAATGCCGCCTGTGGACCTGACTGGGTTCAACTCTTCTCCCCAACCACCCTGCCTCCCCGTCATCCGTCTGCATCCTGATCTGCCCTGAAGAAGTCGGGACTCGAAAAGGCCACCACACCATTGCCCCAAAGAAGGAGCCGTGCGACCTGAAGTTACTTGGACATGGACGTTTCCTGTCTCCCTATACTTGTTGCTAGCTCCTTGCAGATGTGCTGACCTGCCGCTCCATATGTCACATCCTTGTAGACAACTGTGACTCCGGTCCCAAGTCCCTCCTGTTGCATTTTGTACGTTATAGCATCGTCCTCCCGGGCGCTGCTTGCTTACCTACTGTTGATATAGGTTTTTTCTTTTCTGTTTGAACTGTCTTCAACAGCCCTGACCCCCCCCCTCCGCTAATAGCATTATTTGCTAATACCTCCCATGCCCCATAGGTGTCATTAGCTTTCAGCCATGCCCCCTTTTTTTCTGCATTCCCCCTCCGTCTCCCCGGTTGGGGGTCTTCCTTATGTTTACTCAGGGCCGCCTGCCGTGACCTGTCCTCCATAGTCCCACGCTCCTGTGTATTTTTAGTGTCCGGCACCGGGCGCCTCCTCCATACCTCCATCTAGTTTGGTGCTCAGGCAGGCCCTGATTGCGCCTCTTTTTTGGCCCTTATGGCCCTGCCCCGTAGTCCCTGGGTAACCATTCTCTTACGGCTGCTGTTTCTACCTTTTTTTCTCTGTGTACTTACCTTTCTCTTTCCTTCCCCTTTTCTTCAGATGGACAAGACCCCACCTTGAGATGCCTCGAAGTGCGGCGGTGGCTGTCGGTGAGTTTGTACGCTTCTTACATCACCCTCATGTCGGCTGACATAACTATTACTTCCCTGAATGTCAAAGGGTTTAACACCCCCAAGAAACGTGCCCAAATATTGTACTCCCAACACACACAACACACTCACATACTCGCGATCCAGGAGACTCACTTTAACTAGGTCACCTCCCCTCTCTTCCTACCCGTTATTACCCAGAGCGTCAATCCTGAGTCACGTACGAAGGGGGTCTCGCTGGCATTCCATAGATCTCTCCTGATAACAGTACTAGACACGGCGTTAGATCCCAATGCTAGGTACGTGTTCGCCAACTGCGAGCTCTCCGGCCATAAGCTTACTGTAGCCTCCATATATGCTCCCAATCATAACCAACTTTCCTCCTTAACACACTGGAAGCCCTGGCCTCCTTCACTACTGGCTTGATACTACTATGTGGCGACTTTAATGCCCCCTTATTCCCCGCTCTAGATACCTTATCAGGTCACTCCCTCCTCTCTAATGCCAGACTGAGATGCCCACGCTCCAAATTGCACGAACTTCAACTGAGTGATGTGTGGCGCTGCCTTCATCCCGTCGACAGGGACTACACCTTCTTTTCCCACCCCCGTAACTCGTACTCCCATATAGACTACATTTTCTGCCCCCACAACTTCCTCCCCTCTATCTCTCGTACCTCCATTGGTCTAATAACCTTCTCTGATCATGCCCTGGTGAGGATGACCTTTTCGCTTCCCTCCTTTGCCAAGCCCCATGCAACTTGGAAACTGAACGAATCTTTGCTTCTGGATTCGCATTGTGTCCAAGATCTTAGAGATACGATTTCCCACTTTCATGCGGACCACAGTTCAGATGCATCCTCTCCGCTTATCAAGTGGGAGACACTGAAGTGTGTGCTGTGTGGAGTTCTGATTAAGCATGGGGCACGGCTTAAGAGGGAAGCGTCGGCCAAATTAACCTTCCTTCACGCAGAACTGCAAGCACTGGAGTCTCTGCACAAGCGGTCTCAATTAGACCGGGTCTGAAGGGACATTATCTGTAAATCCTTTTATGAATGGGGGAACAAGCCTAGCAGGATGCTGGCCAGAGCCCTTAGACATAAAAGAGCTGCCCTCTTTATCCTGGCTATCCGAGACCGGACCGGATCTTTGGCCCACCTGACCCCTGATATACTAGAGATATTTCGCTCATACTACGCTGACTTGTATCACCTACCTGCCCCCCATTCATGCTCCTCATCCTCTCCACTCCTACATTGCTTCAACAGCAATGCCGATGCTCCCGGCGGACATAATATCAGCCCTGGAGGCCCCATTCTCACCTGAGGAATTAGACTCTACAATCTCCTCTCTTCCTGCAGGCAAAAGCCCAGGACCCGATGGCTATACTGCCAAGATCAATAAATCCCTCAGGTCAGAATTGATACCCCCCCTCCTTTCTGCTTTTAATTCGATCTCCGACTCTTCCCCCCCCCCCCCCCCCCCCGCAATCGCTTCTGAGAGCTTTTATAACCGTGATACCGAAAGGTGACAAAGACCCTACCCTATGTCAAAATTATGGCCCTATCTCACTACTAAATACTGATGCGAAACACTTTGCCAAGCTGATCTCTGGCAGGCTGGCCCCCTATATGGCAGCTCTAGTTCACGTCGATCAGGTCGGCTTCATTCGTGGTAGAGAGGCGAGGGATAATACCCTTCGTGCATTCTCGGTCATTCATCATGCCCGCTCGACAAAAACTCCCCTATGCCTCCTCTCCCTAGATGCCGAAAAGGCCTTCAATTGAGTGGACTGGAGCTTCCTGAGGGCCACTCTCTCACAGATAGGTCTAGGTGCCCGCATGTTGGCCCGCATCATAGCCCTTTACTCGTGTCCGCAAGCGTAAATTAGAATCAATGGCCAACTCTCCCCCCTGTTCCACATTTATAATGGCACGAGGCAGGGATGCCCTTTATCCCCCCTTCTGTTTGTTCTCTGTATGGAACACCTCTTGATAGCGATCCGCGAAAACCCAGATGTCAGGGGACTGTCCGTTGCCTCGTCCCATCATAAGTGCTCTGCATTTGCGGATGATCTCCTTCTGTTCCTTTCCTTAACCCTCATCTCTTTACCGTCCCTATTGACAACCATACGTAACTTCACACATCACTCGAATTACAAATTGAATTCCGCTAAAAGCGAGGCGCTCAACATCACTCTGGCCCCTGAGACACTCTGTCAGCTTAAAGCCAACTACCCTTTTAAGTGGTGTCCCTCTTCCCTCTCCTACCTGGGAATACAGGTCCCGAGCAATCCTAATGACGCCTTCCAATTAAATTTCCACCCGCTGCTACATTCCATCAAATCGGACCTGGCCAGATGGGAGCGAAAGGACTTTTCCTGGTTGGGGAGAATCAACATCGTAAAGATGAATGTACTGCCGAGACTCCTTTATCTCTTTTCCAGCACTCCAATATACCCCTCCAAAGCCTTTTTTGGTCGTCTCTCTTCACTCCTCTCTGGCTTTGTCTGGTCTCACTCACACCCGAGAATATACCGACGTACCCTGTCTAGACGCAAAGAAATGGGAGGGCTGGGGCTTCCTGACTGCATGTATTATTACTTAGTGGTGGTCCTGACCAGGGTCCTAGACTGCACTGGGGTCCCCGTTACTAAACAGTGGGTTGCCCTTGAACGACACATTTCGAGTATAGGCCCCAAGACGTTGCTGTGGCTTCCTAAGAGACTGCTTCGGTCTGAACCCTCCAATTCGGACTACCCCCCCGGTGACTCTCTCTATTCTTAATGCTAAACGCCTTCTTCCCCTGACAAATACGCTTTCAGTGTTTACAGCTTAGTCCCTTCCATAACTCCTGCTGCCCTAGACTGCATATTCATCGTGCTCTCTCCCCGTTTGAGAAGCTATGCTGCTCACCATCTGTTACCCCACATCCGATCAGACAAATATATGCCCTTCTTCTTGATTCTCACTTGGAAGATCCTGTATCTTTCCGAGGTGGCTGGGAGAGGGAACTGGGTGGCCACTTCTAGGACGAGGAATGGAACTCAGCCCTGCTACATTGGCACAGGACATCCATTTCCTGCAAAGCCCTAGAGACGAAAAATAAAGTTCTTTCTAGGTGGTATAGGGTGCCATCCATGCTGTCTCATATCTACCCGGGTGTCCCGGACACTTGCTGGAGATGTGGTGCGGCTGGGGGTTCTATGTCCCACATCTGTGTGTACTGTCCGCTGTTGCTGCCTTTCTGGACCGGGGTCCTCGATGTCATCCACAAACTGACATCTGTAAGCCTTACCCACGCCCCCGGCCCCCTCCTCCTCTCCATTATACCCTCCTCTATCCCTAAATGGAATGCCCGTCTTATCAGATACTTGCTCCTGGCTGCTAAATCGGTGATCCCGAGACTGTGGAAAACTAACACTCCCCTGACCCTCTCCTCGTGGACTCAGGAAGTCACATATATACACCGCATGGAGGAGCTTGTGGCGGATTCTAACAGAAGGTCCACAACCCACCACCTTATATGAGGACCCTGGTCTGCTTTCATATCCTCTAATGACTTTAGTACCCTTTACCTAGCGTCCTAGTGGTTGCTTAGCCACTTCTCCTGTTTCTCTGGTGTGTTGCCCGACTTGACCCATTGTTTGTATCTGGCCCCTGGGGGAATCCGCCTGTGTCTGCTGCCCTGAGAGGTAAGTGCCCTGCCGCTCCGTCTGTCTTTTTCTTCTCCCTTCTCTAGTCCCTTCTCTTTCTCCCCCCCCCGCCTTGACCCTCTTCTTCCCCCTCCCCCTTCCCTTTCCCTCTTTTCTTGCTCTCTTCTCATACATTCACCCTCTCCTCTCTTCTCCCCCTCTTTTAGTTCTACGCACAATTAGATTGAACTTTGTTGCTCGCGAATATTCGCAATGCAAATTTTATTTGCGAATATCGCATTTTCGCGAATTCGCGAATATTCGCGAATATAGCACTATATATTCGTAATTACGAATATTCGTTTTTTTTATTTATTTTATTTTTTTTTTTCACAGTACACATCACAGTGATCACCCCTCTCTGCTTCCAGCTTGTGTGGTGTAAAGAAGGCTCTAATACTACTGTGTGAGACTGGCGTGCTTTTTCGCTTATGTTAATTTTTGTTTATGCAAATTTTCACATATGCGAAAATAAAACGTGAATATTACGAATATGCGAATTTAGCGAATATACGACGAATATTCGTCCATATATTCGCGAAATATCGCGAATTCGAATATGGCCTATGCCGCTCAACACTACTGGTAATGGGACCAAGGCATACAGGTATGCCCCTGGTCCTTAAGTACAAGGACACAAGGGCATACCCATACGCCCTTTTTCCTTAACAGGTTAAGGGCAGTACTCTGTGTTTTGCTGGGTAATTTTAAAGAGCATGAGTGAATTTACTCTACAGCTGCTTCTCTGGCTAAAATATAAGTCTCCTATCTGACCCAGTGAATGTAAAGTAAGCATAGATAAATACTGTCCAGTGTATGCATCACTGCTCACATTTTGTTTACTTTCTCCTTTTCCACTTTTTCCACTTTAGTTTCTACAACTGTGCAATCACAATTGGATTTTCTGCATTATAAATGCATTATAAATATATAAAAAAATATATAATAATAACAAAAAATCACTGCAAACAAAAACAGGCAGTTTAATTTTCTAAACAACCGGACCCCCTGCTTTTAAAACTTTGGTGTCAATATACTTTGACTGGCATCTCAGGAACTCCCCCACCAGCACACAGGAAAAATGGATTTATGTAGAGGTGCATGAGCTTACACTGAAATATATGCCAGCTTGGAGCTGGTGCAGAGTTGAGCTAATATTTATACCTGTAAATGTGACTAATGCGTGACTCCATCTCCCCTTTGGATGATGCCCGACCCACTTTTTGCCCGGCCCACTTTTAACATTTGAATAAAATAAAAGCTGCTGAGCTTTTCATAAAATAAGTTTTCTTTAGATTAACTGGGGACCAAGGTTTTTATGGTGAAAGATAAACAAACAATTTCACTTTAGTCACCAGTTAATATGCTTTTGGAGGATGAAACTGCATCCTTTATGCTTATTGCAAGGCTTTTATTACCCTGCTTTGTTAGCATTGATTCTTTTCATAAAACACATTTTCTCAAAAAGTTTGGGCAAAGTTAGGGCTCACCTTTATACTCACTTAACTTGAGTTTTTCATTATAAACATTTAGATACTTAAAATATTCAAAATTTACCATCACATTTTTATTAAAAACAGACTTTTAAATTTCAATTATAAAGCCATCTTCTCTGTTTAATATTCAGCACAATAGGTTAGCAAGAATAGGGTATTAGCATTTAAAACTCATAACTGAACGTATTACAATTATGTGTCATTTTGCTTGAATGCTATGTCATTTCATAAATAGAGGGAACATGCTTTTGGATTCTGAGTAGAATACATTTAGGACAAAATTTATCTCAATTCCCAGGAAGATAAAGAACCTATTTAATTGAATGTCTCTATGCTGAACATTAAGTCCTTGGATAATATTCTAAGAAAAGTGTTCCCTTGGCTATCAAAGCAACAAACCTTGGGAGGAAAGATATGCTAGGTTACAATCAAAATTATAATAGTCTTTTAAAATAAATAATCTCCTAAAAACAAAAATAATAAAGCACTTTGATCTTTTACCGCACTTTGTATATTAAAAAATTATTGCAATAAATAATTAGCTTTTAAAAATCCTAAACTTTCATCTGTAGACAGAAAAAGTACCGTATAGATATACACTTCCTAACTTTCTTGTCTCACCCCTCCCCCACTCCACAATGCTGTGAGTTGTTACCAA
This sequence comes from Hyla sarda, assembly GCF_029499605.1. Classification (NCBI taxonomy): domain Eukaryota; kingdom Metazoa; phylum Chordata; class Amphibia; order Anura; family Hylidae; genus Hyla; species Hyla sarda. Next base: position 325,564,255 of record NC_079189.1, read on the forward strand.
ATTTTTATTGATACATTTCTCTGCGTCATATCACATACCGAGTTGCCTGGTCTGCTACCTTTTTTGCTGTATCTTGGATAGAGACTCTTTTGACCTGAGAGCACCAGTGTTATGTTTCTTTGCAAGGCTGTGAGTACACAAAAGTCTTTATTCTTTGTCCGCAGTGCTCCGCTATATTTTCCCTCTTGCATAAAGACTGTATTATTTACCCCCCCCCCCCAAAGAATAAAAATTTTTTTTGATGAGCACAAACAAAAAAACTAGTGTGTAGTATTTCAAAATGTAAAGTTTTGCTCTGGTCCCAAAGGCCCAAAACACCCACAGTCATAAAGGGTTAGCAAAATGAGCTATTTTCAGCCATGTTAAGTGGTTGTCTTGATATTAAACCTGTGCAGAGGAAAAGTAGAACAGTTGCCCATAGCAACTAATCCGATTGCTTCTGCTTTTTCCAGTTTACATTTTTTAGATGCCTAACCAAAAGTGCTAAAACATAACTTTCCTTACACAGAATATACTTATCTGGGAAATTTTATCAAACATTGTGCAAAGAAACAATGGAGTATCTGCCAATAGCCACAATACCTGACTCATCTCTCAGGGACCTTCCAGATGCCATATCATCACTGAGTTCTTACGTCTTCCATCACAGCATCAAGTCAAAATGCAGTTGGGGACGGATGTTTTTTGCGCCTTTTACTGGCTGAAGGCAACATCCCCTGCTATTGTCTGTGGAGCTGTCGTTCAGTTAGCACTGGAGGACAAAACACAGCATGACTCCGTATGACAATAGTGATGAGCGCAGGTGCAGCATATTCCCTTTTTTCTTCCCGACACCTTCTCCTCCCTCTCACAGGAGTGTGTGTACTGCCGCCTTACTGCTACTCTCTTCCTGCCTCCATTGTCATCACCACCGGGGACCAAGCTTAGCAAAAGCCCCTGAGACCAAGGTGTATCATGGGGGCCCCCGTTAAAATACTGCTCTTATTGGTCTAGTGGTAAATATATATCAAGAAGTAGGAAATTTATATTTACCATACTTCCCTGCTTTCTATGTCAATTAGAACTTGAAATGTGTATTTGATGAGAATTTGGCTGCTAGTTCCTCCACCCACTCATAAAAAGGGATATTCTTGTCTCTGCATCAGTAATGATGGCAGTGCCTGTAGTCCTCCTTCATTGAACTAAATAGAAGATATGGAAACAGATAGTGGGAGATTTTGTCTATTTGTGTGTCCACCCTTTTGTTTTTGTAGAGCTACTTACAATGTATTGGTACCTGCAATAATATCATAGAGGCAACAGGGGAGGGATCACAGATAAAATACATTTCCTAACTAACCACTGTTTGCCTATAGAGAGCTGAGAAAATAACATTGTTATCTCTTTGACCCTGCAGAGTCACTGTAAAACAGAATTCACACATTCAGGTTTTGAATTTAATATCTATGTATTCATTGCTGTATGATATCCTTCCTTGATTCCCATGTTTCATACATTTTTTTATTCACTTCAACTTCATCTTTCTTAGACTGAGTGAAGAACAAAATAATGAATAATTCCAATATATTTTCTGATTTGATCTTTTTGTAAGGGCAATGATATATATAAAATTAAACTGCTAACACATTCCCTAGTCAATCCAACTAGTTAGGGAAATATTGTGTTTTGGCCTAGCATATTACTTTAATATTTTATTTTTTTCATGAAATATATATTGTAGAGCAGTTAGTTAATATATTTTTTTCAGTCTGTTGAGTACATTTTTATGTTAAAATAAACAACTCATCGAAATCTTTTAAAATATTTATAAGGCTGAACATTTCAGTAAATCCTTCATTCAGAAATTAAACCTAAATCTTAAATTTTACTGTATATTATATTTATTTTAGGAAAACTAAGAACAATACACCAAATTTCAAATTTTTAAAATTTAAATTTACATTTAATTGACATATTTTATTATTTTTAATATTTCTTTTCTTTATTAGTAACATAACCATTAGTTCGTAGAGTTACAATATTAACCATTTTCTGACATCTTCTATAAATGTTAACCCAGGAGCAGAGCATACTAGAGCTGACACTCTGCTAAAGCAGCCAAGATCGGAGAAGACTCAACTTCTGGCTGTTTAACCACTTAGATACTGTGGTCAGTAGTAACCATAACAATTAGGCTGTTAGATAGCTGAAGGGGTTTCCTCTGTCTTTCTATTGCCCGTCTACCTAAAATGCAGTCGAGAGGTGGGGGATTTCAAAGGGTTGTAAAGAAAGTTTTGACCCTACAGAAAGTTCCAAGTACTCCTATTGGTACCCTGCCAGAGTCAGGGCTCAAAAGGGTATTCTGGTACTTAACAACTTATCCCCTATCCACAGGATAGAGCTCAAGTTTTTCTGATCATGGGTTGTCTGACCTTTCTGATAAGGGAAGGGTGTTGGGTCGGGAGTTGGAGTGTGCACTTCTCCGTGCATGGAGCTATATTGGCCTCATCACAAAGCAGTGATTAGCATGTCCCCTCCATGCATCCCTATCAGAGCGCCGGAAATACATGAGTCTTGCATGGAGCTGACATGTCAGCTACTGCTTTGTGTGGTGGTTGACACAGCTCAATGCACCGAGCAATGCACACACATAGAGAGAGTGGGGCTCAGGGCAGGGGATCATGGGGGGGAGGTCCCAGTGGATAGACTCTCCGCGACCAGATACTTATTCCCTATCCAGACAATAGAGGATAAGTTGTTAAAATGTATCTGTCATTAGCAAAAACTTTTTACACAATGTAGGAAATAACATTTGATTTATATTTGTAACATACATTGGTTAAAAAAAATTTATATTTTTGTCTCTACACCTATTGTCTGTGTGTCTCTGTAAAGAGATTAAATACAGGAAGTGTGGGTGGATAAGCAGGGCTCTGTGCAGTGAGGACAAGCAGGGCTCTGTGCATCGAGGACAAGCAGGGCTCTGTAGACTGAGGACAAGCAGGGCTGTGTGCAGTGAGAACAAGTAGGGCTCTGTACACTGAGGACAAGCAGGGCTCTGTACACTGAGGACAAGCAGGGCTCTGTGTAGTGTTGCTCGCAAATATTCGCAATGCAAATTTTATTTGCGAATATCGCATATTCACGAATATTCGCGAATATGACACTATGTATACGTAATTACAAATGTTCGTTTTTTTTTTTTTTTCTTCTTTTGTTTCACAGTACACATCACAGTGATCACCCCTCTCTCTGCTTCCAGCTTGTGTGGTGTAAAGAAGGCTCTAATACTACTGTGTGAGACTGACGCATATGCGGATTTTCGCATATGCTAATTTTTATATATGCTAATTTTCGCATATACTAATTTTCGCATACGCGAATTTTCGCATATGCGAAAATAAAATGTGAATATTACAAATATGCGAATTTAGCAAATATATGGCGAATATTCGTCCATATGTTCACGAAATATTGCGAATTCGAATATGGCCTATGCCGCTCAACACTAGCTCTGTGCAGTGAGTACAAGCAGGGCTCTGTGTATTGAGGACAAGCAGAGGGCAAGCAGGGCTGAGAACAAGCAGGGCTCTGTGCAGTGAGGGCAAGCAGGGCTCTGTGCACTGAGGACAAGCAGGGCTATGTACACTGTGGACAAGCAGGGCTTTGTACACTGAGGACAAGCAGGGATGTGTGCAGTGAGAACAAGCAGAGCTCTGTGCAGTGAGAACAAGCAGGGCTCTGTGTATTGATGACAAGCAGAGGACAATCAGGACTGAGGACAAGCAGGGCTCTGTGCAGTGAGAACAAGCAGGGCTCAGTGCAGTGAGGACAAGCAGGGCTTTGTACACTGAGGACAAGCAGGGCTCTGTGCATTGAGGACAAGCAGGGCTCTGTGCACTGAGGACAAACAGGGCTCTGTGCAGTGAGGACAAGCAGGGCTCTGTACACTAAGGACAAGCAGGGCTCAGTGCACTGAGGACAAGCAGGGCTCTGTGCACTGAGGACAAGCAGGGCTCTGTACGCTGAGGACAAGCAGGGCTCTGTACACTGAGGACAAGCAGGGCTCTGTGCAGTGAGGACAAGCAGGGCTCTGTGCAGTGAGGCTCTGTGACATGCTCCATACCAAAACAGCAGGATGATTGACAAGCCAGGAGCCTGCACAGAGCCCTGCTTGTCCCATCCACATTTCCTGTATTTGGTCTCCTAAGAGAGACACACAGGCAATAGCTGCAGGGACAGTATTGTTTCACTCAAAAATATACACATAAATTACATTATATAACAAGTTTATCCTAATGACAGGTATACTTTTAGTACCAGAGTACACCTTTAATATACAAATTTGCAATCAACTATCTTTAAAAAATATAAAAATAAATTAATGTAGTAATAAATATAAGTAGTTATTGTATGTTTGAACTGTGAGAAGTTATATCATGCATCAAGGAGATATATTTTTCTTTTGGAAATAAAATGTGCTGCTGAGTGAATATAGTTCTCAATTATTCTCAACTTAGAGTTTCAGGGTCTTTTTTTTACTTTGTGTCTTTTTTTTTCTTATTTATTTTTGGCTTAGTAATGAAAGACAGCTAATAAATAAGTGTCCATTACTAAGCCAGGGCTTAGCATTAGAATGTAACATGGCTAACAATAAACCCCCCATTATTACCCTAGTACCCATCACCACCAATCGGGCATGCTCAGACTGTCAAAAATAATGGTACATGCCTGTGCTGCACCGCAGGTATTATTAGGTTAGATATGGTAAAAATAAATAACCCAGACTGCCAATGTTTGGTTTTGTACCTGGCTGGTTATGTTTTAAATTTTTTTTTTATTTAGTTATTTATGAAAGAAAATATATGGCGCATGATCACATGCTAGGCCAACGATGTCTACAACACGGATGTCATGTGATTGACACCAATGACATCATTACCTCCGCGTTTGATCCACACACAATCACATGTTGGGGCAATGCCATCATCAGAGTCAATGTTACATGTGGTATAGGATTAGCACTGATTATATCATTAAGCGCACAATCACATGTTGGGGCTATGCCATCATCAGAGTCAATGTTACATGTGGTATAGGATTAGCACCGATGATATCATTAAGCACACAATCACATGTCAGGCAGATTCCATTATATGTTGCACCGAAGACATGTTGGGAGCTGTTGTTTTAGAACAGCAGGCAAACAGTGGGGTATAGTGTACAATAACTGCACCCCAACTAAGCATGATGGAAGTTGTAGTTTTGCAACAGCTGGAGAGCCATAGGGAATACTGTCCTCTAAATATAACAACTCTGTCCCTCAGCTGTTGCAGAAGTGCAACTCTTATGATGCCTGAGGCTCTCCAGACATGATGGGAGTTGTTCTGATAACAGTGGGGGTCTTAGCAGTTTGAACCCACCAATCCCCCTTTTTTTACTATTGGTATTATTATTATTATTACTATTATTATTATTATTATTATTATTGTTATAAAAAAAGAAAAAAGAAAAAGAAACGGTCCAGGACTGATTGATAGCAGGTGTATTATTAGACAGACAATGGCAAAAATAAATGTCCCTCACCACCCTGGTAATGCTAGGTTGCTGCTGTTTGGTTTTTAGCCTGGCTAGTTATGGAAAATAGAGGGTGGACCCCATGCAAGTTTTTTAGATATTGGCCTAATATTTGAGATGGGGAGGCTTACACTATCCATTTTTGAGCTAATGCTTTGCCCTGACTTAGTATTGCGTACCTTCTATCAAAAGTATATCAGAAAAAAATAGTTGCTCACTTATTTTTTCAGGGGCTAATTGGAGGCTGATACATTCACCTCCAAAGCAATTAGAGAAGCAGTAGTAATTGCCTCCTGAGCAATTGTCTATTTCTTCACCTCTCCAACAGCTTTATCCACTATGCCTACTTTGTTTTACCTCCAGGGACAGTCAGTCTCCAGATTCCTTCAGAGACAAGTACTCAAAAAGCAAGAGAGCCCACTAGCCCACTGACTAACCCTTGGTGATGCTGTTTGGGCTCTACTGTACTTTGTTTTCAGAATTTTAATGCTATGGGGATAATTTATAGTACAATATTTATTCTAGCTACTTATTTAACTTTACTTTGATTTCATCTACAGTGCCCAGTTTTATTTTACTGTTTTATTTGCTCTTTATGTTTCGACTGATATTGTAAGCGCAATATTCCTACAAAGAAATAAACATAGGGCCTCATGTACTGTAGCAACATATAAAATATTTAATATCTTTGCCTAGATATTCTTGCAAGCTAGATTACCAATGGAACTGCACTTGTAAATATTTTGAAGACATTTGTTTCTGCTTTTATTGCTTTCATCTCTAAATGCTGATAAAACATAAAGAATTGATTAGTGAGAAATAAAACAAACAATTTAAAAAAAGCTTGGGCACATTTTATGTCATTTAAATGAATGTTAGAGAATATGGTGCTTCTACAAGAAACCAAAATCCACTTACAGAGCAAAAGCTAAATGATCTTGGTGTAAACCACTTAAGCAGTACATTTAAACAAATAAAACAATTGTACTTTTTATATGTTAAATGAGATAAAATTGTAAACAATATATAAAAAGGATTTAGCAATATGAGTAGGTAGTAGGGGAACCTGAAATGGATACATAGATAATGAAACAAAATAGTAAGATGAAAATCCTCTTTTAATTTAGGTTATTTTAATCTATATCTATATACTAGCTGAGTACCTGGCATTGCCCGGTTTTTCCTTCCTATCCCTTGTTGGGGAGGAAAATAAACAAAGGAGGAAGCTTTTGACTTCATATCCCATCCCCATATATTGTTGCCATATCCCAACCCCATATCCGACCTCCTATTCCGACCTCCTATCCTGATATCCTATCCCGTCCTCCTATCTTGACCTATCTCGACCTCCTATTCCGACCTCCTATCCCGTCCTACTATCTTGACCTCCTGTCCCGACCTCCTATCCCGACCTCCTATCCCTTCCTCCTATCCCGTCCTCCTATCTCGACCTCCTATCCTGACCTCCTATCCCGTCCTCCTATCTCGACCTCCTATTCCGACCTCCTATCCCGTCCTCCTATCTCGATCTCGTCCTCCTATCTCGACCTCCTATCCCGTCCTCCTATCCCGTCCTCCTATCCCATCCTCCTATCTCGACCTCCTTTCTCGACCTCCTATCCTGACCTCCTATCCCGTCCTCCTATCCTGTCCTCCTATCCCGTCCTCCTATCCCGTCCTCCTATCCCGTCCTCCTATCCCAACCTCCTATCCTGTCCTCCTATCCCGTACTCCTATCCTGACCTCCTATCCCGTCCTCCTATCTCGACCTCTTATCCTGACCTCCTATCCCAATCTCGTCCTCCTATCTCGTCCTCCTATCCCGTCCTCCTATCTCGACCTCCTATCTCGACCTCCTATCTCGATAGAGGGAGATTTATCAAAACCTGTCCAGAGGAAAAGTTTCTGAGTTGCCCATAGCAACCAATCAGATTGCTTCCTTCATTTTACAGAGGCCTTTTCAAAAATGAAAGAAGCAATCTGGTTGCTATGCTTATCTTACTGTTTTACATGCCGTGAGATTCCCATAGACCACAATGGGCCTATTGGTTTCAATGGGCAAAAAAATCACAGAGTTAACATGCACTAGTCATAGTTCCCTATACCAATAAAGAAGCGAGGGCTCAATATTCGTGAATATGGGAATACATTTTTGCATATGCGCAAAAAAAATTAAAAATAAAAGAGAATATTCGTAATTACGAATATATAGTGCTATATTCGCAATATTCGCAAATTCGCAAATATGTGATATGCGCAAATACATTGTATAAACTGTACAATATTCTCTTTTTTTTTGCCATTGCATAACAGATATACTCATATTTACAGTCTTGTTTCTGCATTATCTTTCATTTTCTATTCCAAAAACTGGAATATATGTATACTAAAATGAATAATCTTGGTAATATATTTTTAATATTTTTGTTAAATATTTGTTAAAAAAGAAACACTACACATCCATAATTCTCCTGGGTTATCAATCAGAAATAACAACATGAACATTTACGCCCAGTATTTGCATACAAGTGCCAGGTAGATGAGCAGCAATAAAAGTCTCAAAATGGCAAGGTCTGAAATAAGATGTGATCAACCTTCACACGTTCAGTGCTCTACCTGCTTAACAAGTAAAAGTTTAAACAAAGAAAATTAAGGATATTCAGTAACTAAAGTTAGTCTGTTTAAATCTGTTTATATGGCAAATATAGGTTCTGTATTTAATGTCTTATATTAAAATACATACAATGAGAATCCTAAAAATGTAGCTATTTTTTTTTAAATAACTTATGGACTGAAATAAAAACAAAGAAAGTACTACAAAGATAGAATTACATTGTGGTGTATTCAATAATGCACTCTGCATGTAGTCTCATGGCGGCACTCACTTGTTTAGAGTCATGCTATATTATCAAGTTCTGTTCTTTAGATAAGAATTTAAAACACTGCAAGAACATAGCCCAAAATGTAAATGAAAGGTTTACAAGGATTGTATGAACATTAAACAAGACCAAGCAAAATTGACTCTCATGCATTTCCTTCCATTGTAAGCTAAGATGAAGGATATTATTTCTTAAATGAAAAACATACAATTTCATAATATACTATTTGAAACATTCTGGAATTGTCATGGGATAACATTCACCATCAGTTTTTACACAGATACATGTAGAGTCTACAAAGAATAATGAATCATTGACATACAAATACTAAAAGAAAGTTTAAAATAGAAAAAAATGCAGTTAAACTGGCAGTCCCAGATATGTTGACATTACTGTGTACAGAATGGGGAAGATTTATCAAAACCTGTCCAAAGCAGAAGTTGCCCAGTTGCCCATAGCAACCAATCAGATTGCTTCTTTCATCTTGCAGAGGCCTTGCTAAAAATGAAAGAAGTGATCTGATTGGCTGCTATGGGCAACTAGGCAACTTTTCCTCTGGACAGGTTTTGATAAATCTCCCCCAATGTGTGTATAGAAAATGAAGGTATCCTTGCCCACCAGACATTTCTGTGAGTGGTTCCACTCATGCCATGGGATCTCGGCATCTAAAGGGGTCACCATAGCGGTACACAGATCCGTACCCATCAAGGTACTCAAACAATACTCCGATTCGGAGGGTAGGGTCCTGTTCCTCAGGGTCACGATAAACAACAGTAAATTTACCCTGGCAAATGTATATGCCCCGAATCATGCTCAGGTCCCATGGCTGCTTAAGGTCCTAGATGATCTGAAACTATTTGCGGATGGTCCGGTGATACTTGGTGGAGATTTAAATATCACCCTCAACCCCCTTCTAGACACCTTAGCGCCTAGAGCTACTCTTTCCTCTCCTGTTTACGTGCTAAGCTTTCTGATCTTTCTCTCGTAGATGCCTGGCGTACACAAAACCCCACCGTCAAGGACTACTCCCATTTCTCAGCGGCCTACAACTCCTATCAAAGATTGGACTCATTGTTCAATCCTCCCTCCTGCCATGCCTCGCGACCACAGGTATCAACATCATTTCTCTATCTGACCATGCTCCTGTCTTTCTTTCCTTTCTCCCACCTGACCCTTCCTCCAGACAGATGCGTTGGCGACTAAATGAGCATATTCTTGAAAACAAGCGTGCAGTGGATGACATTTCCTCTCACCTAACATCCTTTTTTGAAAATAATGCAGACTCAGGACCTTCCGTCCCAATGGTCTGGGAGGCCCATAAAGCCTACATCCGAGGCATCTTCATCTCGTGGGGCTCCAGACTAAAAAAGGCTAACCAATTGGAAATGGACTCCTTGCTGGGAAAAACTGCTACCCTAGAGAGAGTCCACAAAACATTCTGCTGATTCGCTGACTGAGATGGCCTCACTGCAACAGCGGCTGCTTTCTCACCTGAATCTCAAGTCTTCAAAAGCTTACCTGCACTACGTACACCGTCTGTACGCGCATGGCAATAAAGGGGGGAAGCTCATGTCAACACTCTTGAAAAAAGCCAAAGATAGACAACACATCCACTCTGTTAGAGATGCTGGAGTTTTTTTTATGTACCTCTACTCAAGACATTGCAGTTGCTTTCCAGCGATTCTACTCCAAATTATATCACCTGGATGACTCTGAACCAAATGTGCGAACTGATCATAAGGAGGACTTAATTGAGGGCTTCCTCAGAGACCTGTCCTTATCAGAGATAGACGATTCTAGGGCCACAGACTTAGTAGCTCCTATCTCCCCAGAAGAGGTTGCCAAAGTCCTCTCCTCCTTTGCATCTGGTAAAAGCCTCCCTCTTAGCTACTACAACAAGTTCAAGGACCTCCTGGTGCCTCAACTTACTAAGTGGTGCTCTGCCCTGTTCACTGGCACACCCCTTCCTAACCAGTCACTAGCGGCCCATATCACTTTACTAGCAAAGGAGGGGAAGGATCTCACGGAATGTGGTAGCTTCCGTCCGATATCTGTCTTGAACTTAGACTTAAAGCTGTGGGCGAAGCTCTTATCCAACCGGATCAAGAAGATTCTTCCGCATCTTGTGGGAGAGGAACAGGTGGGATTTGTACCGGGCCGGGAGGGATGCACCAACACTGATAAATTGCTATTGGCTATCTCCGAGGCACACTCCGCACACAAAACTCTGGCCCTTCTTGGTGTAGATGCCGAGAAGGCGTTTGATAGAGTAGACTGGCAATTCATGGTAGCGTTTTTAAAGAAATTCCATTTTCCTGAACCCTTTATAACAGCGATTATGTCCCTTTACTCAACGCCCACTGCCTCGCTATTAGTGAACGACTCTATCTCCCAGCCCTTCCAGATCTTTAATGGGACGAGGCAGGGGTGTCCCCTCTCCCCGACTTTATCCTAGTTATGGAGACCCTCCTCCAGAAAGTCCGTCAATTAGATTTCATTAAGGGTGTCGCCTCCCCTGCTGGGGAACTGAAGGCATTAGCGTTCGCGGATGATCTGTTCTGCTAGCTGACCCGTTAGATAGTCTACCTAGCCTGATACAACTCTTTTCAGACTTCGGAGCAATTTCCAATTTAAAGGTTAATGTCACTAAGTCGGAGCTCCTGGCAATAAATCTGCCTCGCCCTACCATTTCAAAACTCCAAGAACTGTCTCCCACCTTAAATATTTAGGTGTCCATATCACGTCATCCATTGATAAGCTCTACCAGGCTAACTTTGCACCTCTGCTGCATGAAGTTGCTACTATTCTGGATGACTATGATTTTTCTTGAATATCCTGGTTGGGATGGAAAAAGGTCATCCAGTGCTACGTTCTACCAAAACTTACCTACAAATTCCAGATGCTACCCATCTCGCTACTTAACAAATTCTTTACTTCTATGCAGACCCTGTTCTCCAGTTATGTCTGGAAACAAAAAAGACCACGCTTATTACATACTCTGCTTAGCCGCCCAAAATAAGAAGGTGGCATTGGCATGCCTGACGTTCACCAGCTATATCTCGCGACTCAGTTGAAAAATTGGGTGCACCTGACGCGCACGACCTATTCCTCGACCTATGCAAAGTGGTCACACCACGTCTATAAGGGTGAACTACTGGGAGACCTATGGGTGCCTCCTTCAGGTGCTCCGATCCCAAAAATAAGCATCAGCTCTTTACTGGCCTCTTCTCTGCCTGGTCACGCCTCTCCCTTCTCCTGTCCCCTCCTGTCTCTCCTCTTCTTCCCTCTCACTTGATAACTGTGGTCGTAGGGAAGGCTTCTGACACATACGCACCTCTGTGGAAGAAATTCTCCCTCATCACTGTTTCACAGTTTTTCCGAGGCGGTGGGGTTCCTGGTGAGTTGGATCTCAAGGCTCTAGCACCGGAATTGTCCCTCTCATTCTTGAATCTCAGACACATTCGCGCCTGCTGCACAATCTTTTTGAGAAACGTTATCCCCTTCGAGGACCCACAGACTTTGAACAGTCGATTACCTTATTGTCCGAGAGGCCTTGGTCTCTCTCGTCCTCTGTGGAGGCCTGCAGGCGTGCACGCTCGAGTAGTCGGCCAGGATACATATCCTCTTGGGAAACTGAACTCAATAGGTCCTTATCGGATCTGGAGGTAGATCGCATTCTTACTTTCTCACATGGACACTCTCGATGTGTACGTCTCCAGGAAACGCACTACAAAATACTATCGCGCTGATACAGATTCCCAGAATTTTTACATGCTCATGGCCTAGCCCCATCAAATCTTTGCTGGAGATGTTTAAACCACGTTGGCACTCACGCAAATATTTGGTGGCAGTGTGCTCTGATATCCCCATTCTGGCAGGAGATTAGGGATGCACTTACTTTGATTATGGGTAAAGACATAGCGCTCACCCCGGAGGCAGTGCTGTTGGGTTGCCCCTCGGTGTCATATGTACCATCCTCCGACCTACTAGTTTCTCACCTTGTAGTGGCAGCGAAATCATTGATTCCCCTGAAGTGGCTTCAGACATCACCCCCCGACACTCAGCAACTGGTGCGAGAAATCCTCCCAGATCTGTAGATTTGAGGAGATGACGAGCAGATTGCAGAGATCGCATGATGCCTTTCTCAAGATCTGGCAGCCTTGGCTCGACTCTTCTTACTCCCAACTAGCACAAGACGGTTAATGCACATTCAGCTACTCTTTCCTCTTTGTCCTTACTTCCTTCCTTCCTCTTCTGCTGCTTTCACCCTTCCTCTCTGCTCTTCCCCTCCTTGCTCTCTGCTTTTTCCTTTCGCACCCATCAGACCTTCCTTTCCCCTCCCTCCCCCCCTTCTTTAACTTCCCCTTCCTGTCTCCCCCCCTTCTCCCTACCACCTCCTCTCTTCATTTTCGTGAACTTTCTTTTCCCACTGAAGGTGTTGACTCAGTTCCGACACCCTTCCCCCCATTCCCATTGTACACATCTTCCCTCAACCCCCCACCACCTCCCCCCCCTTCTCCTCCCTTAGCTGCCTCGTACATCCAGAGCCCGGCTCATAATGTTTCCTTGCAGAGGCCTACCCCCCCTCCCTCCCTCCCCCGCCCACCTCACCCTCCTCTCTCAATAGACCTTGTTTAACCCTGTTGTTGAGTTGTTTGTCTTTTATTCACATAGGCCCAAAGACGGCCCCCACATGTTGGGATCCGGTTTGAATGTTCTGTTAATTTAATTTGTATTTCTTATGTCCATTGTATCTAGCTGAGTTATTGCTTAAAAATGTGAGCATGAACCCTGCACGCTGCTACGTGTGGTATAAACCTTGTTATGTACCATGACAATTGCTCAATAAAAGATTATAGTTGAAAAAAAAAAAAAAAAGAAAAGAAAATTAAGGTATCCCTATTGTTTTAAACGCAGTATATGAAGAAGGAAGAGACTGAGACACTGGCCCTGATTTACTAAAATCCGAGTGTTCTTTCTGGAGCGTTTTAGATTTCACACAGCTGATTTACTAATGTGTTGCATGTGTCGGTTCATTTTTGTTTTTGTGTCACACGGGAAAATGTGTAGCACATGCTCAGAGTTAAAAGAAAAAACTAAAAAAACATGGGAATAGAATACAAATCATCAATAGCATGTGCCAAACCAAACAAGCAAAATACAAGATTTAACGGGAATTAAGCAACAAAATATAACTAAAGAAAATTAAATGGACCTAGACCATCTAATATAGGAGTTTAAAAACACCCCCCCCCCCTACACACACACACACAAACACACAAAAAATATATATACAATTAAAGGCATATTTTTTAAGTTTAAAATGCATTGAATGTTCTAAAAATCCTTGTGTTGAACTGTAAAACAATGGGGAAAAAAAGAAAAGAAAATAGTTTAACCCCTTAGGGATTAAAAATATTTTCACCTTAAGGTGAAAATTTTTGATTTAGCATTTTCGCTTTTTACTCCTTACTTTCTAAAAATCATAACCCTTTCAATTTTGCACCTACAGACCCACATAAGGGCTTGTTTTTTACATCACTAATTGTACTTTGCAATGGCATCACTTATTTTAAAATATAACCAGCGGCAAAACAAAAAAAAATCTTTATTCTGTAGGTTCATATGGTTACAAGGATACACAATTTATGTACCCTATATACTCGAGTATAAGCCGACCCGAATATAAGCCCCTAATTTCACCCCAAAATCCCAGGAAAAGTTATTGACTCGAGTATAAGCCTAGGGTGGGAAATACATCATCCCCCCCGTCATCATCCAGACCCCCGTCATTAACACCCTCATCATCATCACCCTGTCATCATCCCCTTGTCATCATCCCCTTGTCATCATCCCACACCCCCCCTTCATCATCCCCTTGTCATCATCCCCATGTCATCATCCCCACCCCCCTTCATCATCCCTTGTCATCATCCCCCCCTTCATCATCCCCCTGTCATCATTCCACACCCCCCTTCATCATCCCCTTGCCATAATCCCCCCCTTCATCATCCCCTTGTCATCATCACCACATGTCATCATCATGGTCTTCAACCTGCGGACCTCCAGAGGTTTCAAAACTACAACTCCAACTCCCAGCAAGCCCGGGCAGCCATCGGCTGTCCGGGCTTGCTGGGAGTTGTAGTTTTGAAACCTCTGGAGGTCCGCAGGTTGAAGACCACTGCGGCCTTCGACATCATCCAGCCCCCTCTCACCCCGTTTAGTTCTGTACTCACCTCCGCTCGGCGCTGGTCCGGTGCTGCAGGACTGTCCGGTGAGGAGGTCGTCCGGTGGGATAGTGGTTCCGGGCTGCCATCTTCACCGGGGAGGCCTCTTCTCCGCGCTTCGGGCCCAGAATAGAGGCGTTGCCTTGACGATGATGCAGAGGGACAATGGTAATGAACGTACCTCTGCGTCGTTGTCAAGGCAACGTGACTATTCTGGGGCCGGGCCCGAAGCGCGGAGAAGAGGGGCCCCCGGTGAAGATGGCAGCCCGGAACCACTATCCCACCGGACGACCTCCTCACCGGACAGTCCTGCAGCACCGGACCAGCGCCGAGCGGAGGTGAGTACAGAACTAAAGGGGGTGAAAGGGGGCTGGATGATGTCGAAGGCCGCAGTGGTCTTCAACCTGCGGACCTCCAGAGGTTTCAAAACTACAACTCCCTTGCTGGGAGTTGTAGTTTTGAAACCTCTGGAGGTCCGCAGGTTGAAGACCACTGAGGGCTGAGAGTTCACTCGAGTATAAGCCGAGGGGGGTGTTTTCAGCACGAAAAATCGTGCTGAAAAACTCGGCTTATACTCGAGTATATATGGTAGGTTTTATTTTAATACTTAAAAAAAACATAAACTACATGCACCAAAATTAATATGTTTAAAATTGGCATTTTATGACCCCTACAACTTTTTTATTTTTCCATGTAAGGGGCGGTATGAGGGCTCATATTTTTTGTGCCTTCATCTGTAGTGTTTATCTGTACTGTCACGATTCGGCTGGCTGGAGGTGGATCCTCTGTGCCAGAGAGGGATTGGCGTGGACCGTGTTGGTGGACCGGTTCTAAGTTGCTACTGGTATTCACCAGAGCCCGCCGCAAAGCGGGATGGTCTAGCAACCAGGTCGTATCCACCAGCAATGGCTCAACCTCTCTGACTGCTGAAGATAAGCGCGGTACAAGGGAGTAGACAAGAGCAAGGCTGGACGTAGCAGAAGGTCAGGGCAGGCAGCAAGGATCCTAGTCAGGGGCAACGGCAGGAGGTCTGGAACACAGGCTAGGAACACACAAGGGAACGCTTTCACTGGCACAATGGCAACAAGATCCGGCGAGGGAGTGCAGGGGAAGTGAGGTATAAGTAGGGAGTGCACAGGTGATAACACTGATTAGGCCTGCTGCGCCAATCAGTGGCGCAGTGGCCCTTTAAATTGCAGAGACCCGGCGCGCGCACACCCTAAGGAGCGGGGCCGCGCGCGCCGGGACAACACAGACGTGGAACGGGTCAGGTACGGGAGCCGGGATGCGCATCGCGAGCGGGCGCCTCCCACGTCGCAAATCGCATCCCGGCTGGGAGTGATATTGCAGCGCACCCGGTCAGCAGGTCTGACCGGGGCGCTGGGAATGAGAGGATGCTGCGAGAGCTCCGGGGAGGAGTGGGGACCCGGAGCGCTCGGCGTAACAGTACCCCCCCCTTGGGTCTCCCCCTCTTCTTGGAGCCTGAGAACCTGAGGATAAGACTTTTGTCTAGGATGTTGTCCTCAGGTTCCCAAGATCTCTCCTCTGGGCCACAGTTCTCCCAATCCACCCAAATTTTTTTTTTACCTCTGACTATGTTGGAGGCTAGAATCTCCTTCACAGAGAAGACGTCAGACGAACCGGAAACAAAAGTGGGAGAAACAACTTTGGGAGAGAAGCGGTTAAGGAAGAGTGGTTTAAGGAGAGAGACATGGAAGGCATTGGGAATACGGAGAGAAGGAGGAAGAAGGAGTTTGTAAGAGACAGGGTTAATCTGGCACAGGATTTTGAAAGGACCAAGATAGCGTGGTCCCAGTTTGTAACTGGGGACACGAAAGCGGACATACTTAGCGGAGAGCCATACCTTGTCTCCGGGAGCAAAAATGGGGGGAGTTCTTCTTTTTTTTATCAGCAAATTTTTTCATCCGGGATGAAGCCTGTAAAAGAGAATTTTGGGTTTCTTTCCATATGGTGGAAAGATCTCGAGTCACTTCATCCACAGCGGGCAAACCAGAGGGCAAGGGAGTAGGGAGGGGAGGAAGAGGGTGACGGCCGTACACCACGAAAAATGATTTGGAGACTCTGAAGTTGTATGAGAATTTGGCCCATGGTAGAAGATCTGCTCAGTCATCCTGGCGGGAGGAAACAAAATGCCGTAAATAGTCACCCAGGACCTGATTAATTCTTTCTACTTGCCCATTGGATTGGGGATGATAAGAAGAAGAGAAGTTTAATTTGATCTTGAGCTGTTTACAGAGGGCCCTCCAGAATTTAGACACGAATTGGACGCCTCTATCCGAGACGATATGCGTGGGCAATCCGTGAAGGCGAAAAATGTGTATAAAAAATTGCTTTGCCAACTGAGGCGCTGAAGGAAGGCCAGGAAGAGGAATAAAATGTGCCATCTTGGAAAATCGATCAACGACCACCCAAACAACTGTGTTGCCACGGGATGAGGGCAAGTCCGTAATAAAGTCCATACCAATCTGTGACCAAGGCTGTTCAGGAACAGGCAGAGGATGAAGGAGACCAGCAGGCTTCTGGCGAGGAGTCTTATCCCGGGCACAGACAGTACAGGCCCGCACAAAATCAACAACATCAGTCTCCAGAGTCGGCCACCAATAAAATCGAGAGATGAGTTGAAAGGATTTTTTGATGCCCGCATGGCCTGCGAGGTGGGAGGAGTGTCCCCACTTGAGAATCCCGAGACGCTGGCGTGGAGAAACGAAGGTCTTCCCTGGAGGAGTTTGCCTGATGGAAGCTGGAGAAGTGGAGATCAGACAGTCCGGAGGAATGATGTGTTGCGGAGAGGCCTCTACTTCAGAGGCATCAGAAGAACGAGAGAGGGCATCGGCCCTAATGTTCTTGTCAGCAGGGCGAAAATGGATTTCAAAGTTAAAACGGGCAAAGAACAACGACCACCTAGCCTGGCGAGGGTTCAGTCGTTGGGCAGACTGGAGATAGGAGAGATTCTTGTGATCAGTGTATATAATAACTGGATATTTGGATCCCTCCAGCAGGTGCCTCCATTCCTCAAGCGCCAATTTAATGGCCAGTAGTTCTCGATCACCAATGGAGTAGTTTTTCTCCGCCGGAGAGAAGGTCCTAGAAAAAAACCCACAAGTAACAGCATGCCCGGAAGAATTTTTTTGTAGAAGAATTGCTCCAGCTCCCACTGAGGAGGCATCTACCTCCAATAGGAAGGGTTTAGATGGGTCAGGTCTGGAGAGCACGGGAGCAGAAGAAAAGGCAGACTTGAGATGTTTAAATGAGTCTTCCGCTTGAGAAGACCAGGACTTAGGATTGGTATTTTTCTTGGTTAGAGCCACGATAGGGGCCACAATAGTGGAGAAGTGTGGAATGAATTGTCTGTAATAATTGGCGAAACCCAAAAAACGTTGGATAGCACAGAGTCCGGAGGGGCGTGGCCAATCTAACACGGCAGATAGTTTATCTGGGTCCAATTGTAGTCCCTGGCCAGAGACCAAGTATCCTAGAAAAGGAAGAGACTGACATTCAAAGAGACATTTTTCCATTTTGGCATAAAGTTGATTGTCCCGAAGTCTCTGAAGAACCATGCGGACATGCTGGCGGTGTTCTTCTAAGTTGGCAGAAAAAATCAGAATATCGTCCAGGTAAACCACAACACAGGTATATAGCAGATCACGAAAAATTTCATTAACAAAGTCTTGGAAGACGGAAGGGGCGTTGCACAGGCCAAAGGGCATGACCAGATACTCAAAGTGTCCATCTCTGATGTTAAATGCAGTCTTCCATTTGTCCCCCTCCCTGATGCGGATGAGAGTATAAGCACCTCTTAAGTCCAGCTTGGAAAAGATGTGGGCGCCTTGTAGGCGATCAAAGAGTTCCGAGATAAGAGGTAAGGGGTAGCGGTTTTTTACCGTGATTTCATTAAGTCCGCGGTAATCAATGTAAGGGAGTAGGGAGCCATCTTTTTTGGAGACAAAAAAAAATCCAGCTCCGGCAGGAGAGGAGGACTTGCGGATAAACCCCTTTTTTAAATTCTCCTGGATGTACTCCTGGCTTGGGTTTTTGGAGCAGGCAGAGGATAGATTCTGCCCCGGGGTGGAGTAGTACCCGGGAGGAGGTCAATAGGACAGTCATAAGGCCTGTGAGGAGGCAAAGTCTCTGCTTGTTTTTTGCAAAAAACATCAGCATAGTCCAGATAGTCCTTAGGAAGACCAGATACCAGGGGAACCACAGGGTCACGACTGTGAGTACTGGGAACCGGTTTAAGACAGTCCTTGTGGCAAGAAGTACCCCTGTTCTTGATCTCCCCTGTGGTCCAATCAAGGGTTGGGGAATGGCGTTGAAGCCACGGTAATCCAAGAAGAATTTCTGAAGTGCAGTTAGAGAGGACCAAAAATTCAATTTTTTCGTGATGGGGTCCGATGCACATTAGGAGAGGTTCCGTGCGGTAACGCACGGTACAGTCCAATCTTTCATTGTTAACAGAATTGATGTAGAGGGGTCTGGCGAGACTGGTCACCGGGATGTTGAACCTGTTGATGAGAGAGGCCAAAATAAAATTTCCTGCAGATCCGGAATCCAAGAAGGCCATAGCAGAGAAGGAGAAGGTACAAGAAGATATCCGCACAGGCACAGTAAGGCGTGGAGAAGCAGAGTTCACATCAAGAGCTGTCTCACCTTTGTGCGGAGTCAGCGTACGTCTTTCCTGGCGGGGAGGACGGATAGGACAATCCTTCAAGAAATGTTACCGGTACCGGCACAGTTCAGGCAAAGATTCTCCATGCGGCTTCGTGTCCTCTCTTGAGGTGTCAAGCGAGACCGGTCAACTTGCATAGCCTCCACGGCGGGAGGCACAGGAACGGATTGCAGAGGACCAGAGGAGAGAGGAGCCGGGGAGAGAAACCGCCTCGTGCGAACAAATTCCATATCCTGGCGGAACTCCTGACGCCTTTTGGAAAAACGCATGTCAATGCGGGTGGCAAGATGAATAAGTTCATGCAGGTTAGCAGGAATTTCTCGTGCGGCCAGCACATCTTTAATGTTACTGGATAGGCCTTTTTTAAAGGTCGCGCAGAGGGCCTCGTTATTCCAGGATAATTCGGAGGCAAGAGTACGGAATTGGATGGCGTACTCGCCAACAGAAGAATTACCCTGGACCAGGTTCAGCAGGGCAGTCTCAACAGAAGAGGCTCGGGCAGGTTCCTCAAAGACACTTCGAATCTCCGTGAAGAAGGAGTGTACAGAGGCAGTGACAGGGTCATTGCGGTCCCAGAGCGGTGTGGCCCATGACAGAGCTTTCCCAGACAGAAGGCTGACTACGAAAGCCACCTTAGACCTTTCAGTAGGAAACTGGTCCGACATCATCTCCAAGTGCAGGGAACATTGCGAAAGAAAACCACGTGTCCATCAAATTTATCCGGCAAGGATAATCGGAGGCTGGAAGCGGCCACTCGCTGCGGAGGAGGTGCAGGAGCTGGCAGAGGAGAATATTGCTGGAGCTGTGGTAATAGCAGCTGTAGCATCACGATCAGTTGAGACAGCTGGTGGCCTTGTTGTGCTATCTGTTGCGACTGCTGGGCGACAACCGTGGTGAGGTCGGCGACAACTGGCAGCGGGACCTCAGCGGGATCCATGGCCGGATCTACTGTCACGATTCGGCTGGCTGGAGGTGGATCCTCTGTGCCAGAGAGGGATTGGCGTGGACCGTGTTGGTGGACCGGTTCTAAGTTGCTACTGGTATTCACCAGAGCCCGCTGCAAAGCGTGATGGTCTTGCAGCGGCGGTAGCAACCAGGTCGTATCCACCAGCAACGGCTCAACCTCTCTGACTGCTGAAGATAAGCGCGGTACAAGGGAGTAGACAAGAGCAAGGTCGGACGTAGCAGAAGGTCAGGGCAGGCAGCAAGGATCGTAGTCAGGGGCAACGGCAGGAGGTCTGGAACACAGGCTAGGAACACACAAGGGAACGCTTTCACTGGCACAATGGCAACAAGATCCGGCGAGGGAGTGCAGGGGAAGTGAGGTATAAGTAGGGAGTGCACAGGTGATAACACTGATTAGGACTGCTGCGCCAATCAGTGGCGCAGTGGCCCTTTAAATTGCAGAGACCCGGCGCGCGCGCGCCCTAAGGAGCGGGGCCGCGCGCGCCGGGACAACACAGACGTGGAACGGGTCAGGTACGGGAGCCGGGATGCGCATCGCGAGCGGGCGCCTCCCGCGTCGCGAATCGCATCCCGGCTGGGAGTGATATTGCAGCGCACCCGGTCAGCAGGTCTGACCGGGGCGCTGCGAATGAGAGGATGCTGCGAGCGCTCCGGGGAGGAGCGGGGACCCGGAGCGCTCGGCGTAACATGTACCATTTTTGTTTTGATGGGACTTTTTGATCACTTTATATTAATATTTTTATGGTATATGAAGTGACCAAAAATGCACAATTTTGGACTTTGGTATTTTTTTACATGTACGCCATCGACCATGTGATTTACCTAACGTAATATTTTTAATTTTTTTTTTGCAATATATTTTTATTCAACATTTTCAGAACAATACAGAAACATATCAGAAATAGCACGATCCCCACCTGGGAAAAATAATGGAATGCGATCCAACATACAATTCAACAACTGTCTTAAAAATGACAAATACTGAGGTGCTGTAGTGAAGTGATGTAGGATTCCCTCTCTCCCCAAGGATTCAATAAGCTTATCCTTACAGTCTAAACTGAATCAGGAAGCTGTAATGCCCCCAGCGTCCCTTTCAATGATTCCGTAAGGTACCATGTGGTATGTCTAAAAGGATATACTATGTCTGCTACCTCCCGGGGATTATAGTGTGTAACAATAAACGGCGTCCACTTTTTGAAGAAACGTGCCGTGCCAGAGTTGCAATGGCGTTCAGCATCCAATCTGTCTACCCCTAAAAAGAACTTCAATTGAGCTATCAATAATTGCAGGTCCGGTACCCGGTCCTCCAACCACCGGAGAAACAAGCATCGGAGAGCAACCAGCAAGACCACATGTATTATTTTAGGGATCTTCTGGATCCCCGCCTGATTCTCCTCCGAAGGACGAAGCTGGTTAAATATAAGGGTCTGAATCTTAAAAGGAAGACTTACCCGCCAGTGGTCCCTGATGTAGGAGCAGACCGAGCGCCAGTAGCCAGCCGAGTGAGCACAGTCCCAGATCCCGTGAAAAAGATTTGTCATAGGTGTAAGACATTTGGGGCAGTGTGTTATACGCTCAGGGAAACAAGGCGACGGTGGGATATTAAAGCCATACAAGGCTGCGTGGGAAACTTTAAAATAGGTCTCCCTCCATCGTTCATTAATAACCTGTTTACAAACCGCCTCCCATCCCGTAAGTATGGTCTCATGAATGTCTGGATCCCCAGTCCATCTCTCCCAGGTGGTAAATAGGTGTTTTGGGTCGAATTTTAAAAGTCTCCCCCGTAAAGCTAGGTATAGTTGGGAAATGGAAGCCTTCCTCGGACCATCCCCCACTATGTCATCAAAAGAGTGGACAGGGGCCTCAACTGTCAGGTTCCTAAGTCGGGTCGAACAAATGGAGTATAATTGATTTGCATAGATCAATTGAGTCTGGGGTAAAGAAAATTTTGTTACCATCTCTGCAGGGGAAAGCCATGACCTTCGATCCTCGTCCCACAAATCTCTAGCTCTCAAAACCCCCTCCCTCTCCCAGAGAGCAAGCCAGGTAGATGAAGTCCCTTGAGAGAATTCAGGGTGTCCTCTGAGTGGCATTCGCTTGGACAACAAGTGCGATAGGCCAAAAGTCTTACGGAGTTCCTTCCATGTAATAATGGTATCCCTAAGGACCTGCGAGCCCTTGACCTGCGGGGGTAACTTAGTGTAGGAAGTATGCAGTAGGGCTGTCAATGACCACGGTGCCGCCAGCTCTCACTCAATCATAGTGTTGAGCGGCATAGGCCATATTCGAATTCGCGAATATTCGCGAATATATGGACGAATATTCGTCATATATTCGCGAATATTCGCATATTCGTTATATTATCGTTTTATTTTCGCATATGCGAAAGATCCGCGTTTGCGAAAATTAACATATGTGAATAATAGCATATACAAAATTAGCATACGCGAAAATTCGCATATGCGAAAATTAGCATACACTAATTTTCGCATATGCGAATTTTCGCACGCCAGTCTCACACAGTAGTATTAGAGCCTTCTTTACACCACACAAGCTGGAAGCAGAGAGGGATGATCACTGTGATGTGTACTGTGAAGAAAAAAAAAAAAAAGAATATTCGTAATTACGAATATATAGCGCTATATTCGTGAAATTCGCGAATTCGCGAATATGCGATATTCGCGAATAATATTCGAATTGCGAATATTCGCGAGCAACACTACTCAATCAATAGATTAGAGAAGTATGATGAATCATGCAACCAATCCATCACATTGCGGAACAAGCATACCAAGTTGTAACCCCTCACATTGGGGAGGTTAACCCCCCCTTCCATCCTACACAGCATCAACTTTTTAAGCGCTATTCTGGGTTTCTTCCCGTGCCATATGAATTTAGTGAATGCTGCGTTGAGTGTCCTGACATCTACGTGCTTCAGCAATATTGGGAGTGTCTGCAGAGGGTAAAGTAGCCTGGGAAAACTTACCATCTTCACCAGATGACAACGTCCCATAAAGGACAGCGGAAGGTCTTTCCACCGTGCCAACTCGTCCACTATCTTCTTAATCACCGGGGTAAAATTCAACGCATACAGTGTATCCGCGGTTCTCCCTATCCTAATCCCCAGGTAGAGAA
The DNA here is from genome assembly GCF_029499605.1 of Hyla sarda. Lineage (NCBI taxonomy): Eukaryota > Metazoa > Chordata > Amphibia > Anura > Hylidae > Hyla > Hyla sarda. The sequence continues at coordinate 325,587,705 of NC_079189.1, forward strand.
TGGAAGAAGTGCTATAAGTGATCCCTGCAAACAAGGATATTTTGAGTTCTCTGGAACCCACCGCTATACCTTTGTACGTGTCCGAAGCGAGCAAAAAGCGCGCTAAGGGTTCAATTGCTAAATCAAACAAAAGGGGCGATAAAGGACATCCCTGTCGTGTCCCTCTATACAGTTGGATATATGGAGACAAAAAGCCCGGGGTATACACCCTGGCTGCCAGGCCAGAATAGAGGTTTTCCAGGAAACCACTGAACCTCCCTGTGATACCAAAGCGTTCTAGAACCAAATGTAACCAATCCCACCGGACATTATCGAACGCTTTTTCCGCATCTAGAGCGAGCAGTGCAGGGTGGGGCGTAGCCGCAGGCCTTCTGCCTACACTATCCATGACCGCTAGAACTTTCCGTATGTTCGTGACAGCTGAACGCGTTTTTACAAAGCCCACTTGATGATCACCTACCAACTCGGGCAATAGTTTCGCTAGCCGGTCCGCTAATATTTTGTAATTTAATATCCTGATTAATAAGTGATATTGCACGATAGGAGCCAGGATCTAGTGGATCTTTGCCCGGCTTGGGGAGAACCTTAATGAAGGCTAGTTTTGCTCCCGGCGACAAGTTTCCACCAGACAGGACACCGTTAAAGTAAGCCGTCAGGGCAGGAGTGACCTGATCAACTAGGGGTTTATAAAATCCCCCCGGATAACCGTCCGGTCCCGGGGCCTTCCCATTGGCTAGAGATCTGATAGCCCCCCTAACCTCTTCTACTGTGATGGCCATGTTCAGGTCCCGTCGTTGGTCCTCAGACAGCTTTGGGAGACTCACTTTGTCCAAAAAGTCCCGACCCTCAGAACCTACGTCAGGTGGAGCGGAGTACAAGTCCGCATAGTAAGCACCCAATAGAGCACTTACAGCCTTCGGATCTCTACTAATTTGACCCTGGGTGTCCTTCAGAGCAAGCACATGCGTGGACGAATGTGGGCCCTTCGCTAGTCTAGCCAGCAACGACCTGCCTTGTTTCCCTGTTTAAACAGCTGGAGATCATAATGTGAGCGATAAACTCGCTCCCTCCTGTCTAACCATAGTTCATAGTCGGCACGTGCTGTCTGCCATGCTAGTTTATTGGGGGGGGGGTCGAGGAGGATACAAACTTGGAATAGGCTGCGGCTAAGCGAGAGCTGGCGGCCGCATGTCCCTCTTGCGATTTACGTTTTAACGTGGAATGATAGGCCATTACTTTACCTCTCAGGACTACCTTGGCTGTCTCCCAGAAAAGGGCAGGGTCCCCTTCATGTTGGGCAATGTCAATTTGAAATTCCAGCCACCACCCCCGAAGAAGATCTTGAAAAGACTCATCCTTCGCTAAATAAGAAGGGAAGCGCCACAAAAAGTCAGTCCCCTTCGGGTGTGATTGCCGAAACTCCAACACTACGGGGGAGTGGTCAGAAATGATCAGGTCAGAGAGGTCCGTTACAGTCACCCTAGGGCATAGGGAAGGGCTCACCATGAGGTAATCAATTCGGGACCAGGAATTGTGTGTATGGGAGTAGTGCGTATACTCACGACCGTCGGGATGAAAATGTCTCCAGGCATCCACCAAGCCTGTACTGGACAGAAACGGTTGCAGGACCCTGTCACTCTGTCGGATGGCCACTGGCGCCGATGTCGCCCCTCTCCTGTCCACCAGGGGATCCACCACCGAGTTCAGATCACCTCCAACCACCACCTGCAGACCTGCTGCACTAGTTAACTCATCTGTTAGGGAAAGAAAGAAAGAGGCGTTATCTCCATTCGGTGCATATACATTATAAATAGCATAAGATTGCTCGCCATGTACTAAGGAAATATGGGAAAGACGTCCCGCATCATCATGGGTATGGGAGATCAAATGGTGTTGGAATGCTTTGTGTATCAGAATCAATACACCCGCCTTTCGGTCCACCGCCGGGGAACCATACACACTACCCACCCACAACTTCCTCATTCTAGGGAAATTGGTTGCGGTCAGATGTGTCTCCTGCAAAAGAACCACATCCGGCCTCAAGTGCTTAAGATATCGAAGGATGGACATTCTCTTCTGAGGTGATCTTAGACCCTTCACATTCCACAAAACAATTCTACACATCGTGAATACAGTGAGGAAGGGTAGTAGGAATGCACAGGGAGACGTAGGGACACAACACAAAAACCCACCCAAAGGAAACTCCCAGGACTATGGGCAGACAGGGGAAGAGCAGGGATCGCCAGCGCAAGTTATCGAAGTACCTCAGCACAAGACAAGAGCTGGCAGAAGGGGAGCGCCACAGTAATCCTAAACCCTCCAACCTAGAGTGTGCCCCTGCTTGCGCAGCTTGTAAGAAAAAAACATTCAAATTATAAAATAACAGGAAAAAACAATATTTGTAACTCCAACAGTGAGGGAAGCCCTGTGTGGAAAAATGGCAACCCCCTCACTGGATGTGGACCTCACTTTTTTCAGACATGAGAGGAGACAGGAATACCCCTCCCCACACCCACCCGTACACGTGGCCCCGCCCCACTCCCGAAACATACCCATTAACGATATGCAAAGAACCGCCATGGCCCAATCTGATAATAATGGCACAGTCCCCTCAAAATACTATGGCCAATAACTCAAAATCTCAAGTCCCAAGAGTCAAGCACGGGGGATAAGGATGAACAATACCCGTTATACAGTGCAGTCCTATACTCACAGCCGTGGTATAAATGAGAACAGCTTCTATGATGGCTCCATGGATCAACTGCTCGGCAAGTCCGTACGTCCGTGTACTTTATCGGAAGCTGGGGAAAAAAAATTTAAGAAAAAAGAGAGGGGGGGTGTGTGGAAACAATAGCTGGAAGACCGGGATTCAGTCCGGTGACGAGGATCTGCTAATACGGCTTCTGCTCCTCCGTCTTGGAGACTTCTTTCTCTTCCTTCCTTCTGCAGGGGATCGGTCCCTCCCCTCCTTACGACGAGCGGGTCTCTGTGCCAGGGGACCTTGATCTCTTGAGGGGTCTTGGCGGGTAGGTGAATGTCTGGGCTGTCTCTGGTGGTCCGCTAGCACATCTCGCAGTTCCGTCTCGGCTGCTGACGGAGTCTGGTAGGAGCGTAAAGATCCATCCGGCATGTGCACTTTTAATGTGGCTGGGTATTGCAGTTGAAAGCGGCGTTTGGTATTGTATAAGGCAGTGCAAACATTGCTGAAAGCTTTCCTTCTCTTCGCTACATCAGCCAAAAAATCTTCAAATATCAGCATCTTCTTGTTACGGAATGTCAGAGGTGTTGTGCGCTTTCGAAACGCTCTCAGGATGTTAACCTTGTCGTTGTAGTCGAGGAGTTAAAATATGACTTGACGCGGACGGCTATCTAAACTCGCCTTGGAAGCAACATTACGGTCAGGCAATTTGCCTATACGGTGTGCCCTCTCCACCCTGCACTTGTGTGGCAGACCCAGCGCCTTAGGTAGATCACTCTCGCAAAAATCTTGAAGATCCGCAGGAAGGAGCGACTCAGTAACGCCTACCAAACGCAGATTGTTACGCCGCGAACGGTTCTCCAAATCTTCCAGCTTTCCGCTAACATAGCATAAATCTGTGTCCATTTGGCGCAATTTGGTAGCCAGGCCGCTGTTCTCATCCTCAAGCGCAACAATTCTATGCTCCATCTCGCCAATGCGGCCCTCCTAAGCGCCCAAATCTATGCGTATCTGCGTTAGGGTGTCACGTATGGTATTTTCTAAAGTTTTCTGTATCGTGGGGGTGATGAGAGAAACTAGCGCTGCGGCCAGTGCCTGTAGATCAGGGTGGGCCGGTAAACCCCCCACAGAGGGTCCTGCGGCCATGGCATCTGAGAGCTGGACCCCCAGACCCGAGGACTCTGCAAGTTGAGAGAACAGGAGTTGGCTACCATTCACTTCCATTGCAGCAGAAATAGAGGCGCCGTTTGTGGTCTCGTGCTGAGGGGTAGGGGGGCGGGGGGGCCCAGAAGGCGCAGGAGATGCGTGTAATCCAGAGACTGCCGTGCCCTGAGGTCCCTTGTGGACAAATTTATCCATGACCAGGCTGTTATGTCCGTATAAAGTCACTCCCTAAAGTCAGTGTGGGAATGCCCTGTTGCAAAAGCAGCTCAGCAGGGAACAGGGAAGAGTAGTCAGTGGTGGCTCAGAGGGGCCAAGATGGCGCTGAGGAGCGCTGTGCAGGGAGCCAGCTGAGTGCACCCGATGAGGGCCCCCTCTCCCCGCACCGGAGCTTGTCCTGGCTGCGGGCACCTGTTTTTGTGCTCACCGGGTTTTCCGCAGTCTTCCTCAGGCCGCCCAGCTGTATTCCCGGTCCTCTCTCCGGCACCCGCTATCTCAGTCAGCTATCTTCTGCTGCTTCCCGGACGGAGTTCCCGTCGCGGCTTCCGGAACTCCGGCCGAGATTAATGCGCTGCCCGGTACAGCACGGGGAGTGGGAGCTTCGCTGCTGGCTGATCTCCGTAGCGCTCACGGGAATGCAGGTTCGTGCAGGGACTGCGAGCGGGGCAAAGTCGCCCGGTACTGTGCCGTTCTGGGGTGTGGGGTACAGGAGCTCTGTCCCTCCGCTCCTCACATGGCCGCGCCGGAACCGGAAGTGTAACCTAATATTTTAATAGTTTGGACATTTGCGCATGCGGCGGTGCCACATATGATTATTTTTATTCTTTAAAATGTTTACATTATTTTATTAAAAACATGGGAAAAGGGGGGGATTTAAACTTTTAATAGGGAAGGGGTTAATGAACTTTTATCAAAAATTTTTTTTACCCTTTTTGCCTTCTGATTGCATATACTGATCAGTGCTCTGTGCAGGCATGGAACAGTAGATCACCGACCGGACGATGGAGAGGCAGGTGAGGACCCTCCTGTCCTTCCGTAAGCTGATCGGCACATCGCTATTTTGTTGCGATAGTCCTTATCAGCTCCACTGCACTGCCGGGATTCTTTTACTTTCGTTTTAGACACCGCAATCAACTTTGATCACGGCGTCTAAAGGGTTAATGCTGGGCATCGGCCTGATAGGCCGTGCCCAGCATTGGCCATGGATCCTGCCCATAGCAATCGGGACCCACTAGGTTTAACCTGTTCTTTGCTGGTGAGAACGATTTAAACCCAGTAAACGGGACCTGGGTGTACAGGTACACCCTGAGTCCTTAAGGATCGGGGATGCCTGCAGGGCGGATGCATATGCCCTGCATCCCCAAGAGATTAAGCACTCCCCACCACGTTAAGCTGTGCCTTTGCCAATTTTTTTGAAGGGGAAAAGACGTTGCATGTAGTATTTTTTCTCCCGTAAAAATAACGGAATAGAAATGGATATTATAAATGTGTCCGCCATAAAGATGCCACAATCAAAACTGATTATGGCACCTGCGGCAATACAATGATGTAAATGACTGATCTGATCGCCCACAGCACAGCCGCCAGAATCAGATCGGACAAGATGGCAGAAGATAGTCCCCTCACCAACCTTCCCCGCTCTCTTGGGGTCTTCTTCTCAGGTCAACATTGAGCAGACCAGAGAAGTAGATCACCGATAATACTGTTCAGTGCTATGCCTATGCTGGAACTTGCATGCGGACGAGTCCCACATTGCGAATTCCAACCCCGCCGGCAGCGGGGACATGAGAGGAGAGCGTTCATGGCCAGCATGTCTGGCCAGAGAGATGACATTGGTCTTCCCCTCGTCTTGGAGGGTTTAGTGTAAGTAGTCCACAGGTTTCTGTAGAATAGTTTTGTTACGGGCACAGGTAACCCGGGAACGAACAAAATCTGCGATATTGCGTTCAAGGTGCGGCCACCAGTAATCCCGGGAGATCAGTTGAATAGTCTTTCGTTTTCCAGGGTGAACAGGTAGCAAAGAAGAATGTCCCTAACACGAGACTTTAAATTTCAGTTTAGCAGGCACAAACGATTTTCCAGGTGGAACTTGCTGAAGATAGACAGGAGCTAAATGAATCAATTGCTCAGGAGAAATATTATGCCCCTGCATGGAGTTCAAACCTGCAACATCGGAGGACCTGGAAAAAACATCAGGCCTGAAGCTTTCGTTAGCAGGCCTAGGAGAAAGAAGAAGAAAGAGTTTTAGACTGGATTGTCACAAGACAATGACTTTGGCAAAACTGTCCCCAACATGTGATTTCACCAGATTTCCAGTCTAATTGTGGAGAATGACGTTAAAGCCAAGGAAGACCAAGAAGAACCTCCGAAGTGTAATGTGGTAGCACATAGAACTCAATGTTTTCCTTATGCAAAACTCCTACTTGCATTATGATAGGTTCAGTGCAGTATAGCACCTTACAGTTCAGATTTTGTCTATTAACAGAGGATATGTACAAGGGCTTGGCAAGACAAGTCACTGGAAGATGGAGTTATTGGACCAGGGAGACACCAATGAAGTCGCCAGCAGAACCAGAGTCCAAAAATGCAGAATGTCTTGGCAGGAGAAAAGACCTGAACTGGAATGATCAAACGATGACAGGTAAATAGAGATGAGCGATTTAAAGCTGACAAATCCGAATTTCTTACAAATTTCATGAAATATTCGATTCGCAACGAATGCGAATATCGCCGCGATTCTATCGCGTCAATGACTTAATTAAACTCCATTTACTGCGGTCAAGGCTCCAGGGCATCTAAAAATTGCTGATCCACATGTCAGTACATGGGGCAAGGAATGTTGGGAAGGTGGTAAGGCAAGGCAGGAAGGGAAGTAGGCAACATGACCCTGAATCACATGCAGAATGCAGCCTATCAGCAGCCAGTCACCCCTGTGATGTCACAACCCTATATATTTGGCAGCCATTTTGCGGCTCATCATATCATTCATTACATTGCATAGAGATAGGACAGACATCGCTGTGTGTGTGTGTTACACAGAAAAGCTTATTCCAGCAGAGTTTCACATCCTAGTCACATCATAATTCTGGTAGACAGAGAGCAGTGTTTTTTTTCACTGAAAATGATTTTTGCACCAGCCATTAACCTCCCAGTCACTATCTTCAGCATTGTATTACAGAGAGGGGGAGATAGCTGTGTGTTGCCTCATACATTTCAACAAGCTGCTTCAATTTCATAAACCTTAGCAGAGGAGGCAGGAATACATTTTCAGCACCTGTGTCTTTGTTCCACAACAGTCCATTCCTAATAGTCTTTGACAGAGTGCACTTTTGTGTTTAGTACACAGATTTTTGTTGCTGCAGCACTGTTGTGTACTTTCAGGTACAAAAACAGACATGGTGCACATCTACAATCTTGTATAATGATCTGATTGCTTCTCAGCATAATATCAAAAACTAACAGGTTGTTAGTATACATTTTTGATCAAAAAGTACAAGCCCACTCGCCACGTCAAGGCCACCTATGTAGAGTGGGTCCCTAACGTCCCTAGCATAAAATGGAGCAGCATTGGGCGGCGACCACCACCGCCGCGACACCAATGCCCACAGGGGGGAACGACCCACAGTGTGAATTCGGGTAGGAAAACAGGCATGGTGCACATCTACAATCTTGTATAATGATCTGACTGCTTCTCAGCATAATATCAAAAACTAACAGGTTGTTAGTATACATTTTAGATCAAAAAGTAAAAGCCCACTCGCCACGTCAAGGCCACCTATTTAGAGTGGGTCCCTAACGTCCCTAGCATAAAATGGCGCAACACCGGGCGGCGACCACCCCCGCCGCGACACCAATGCCCACAGGGGGGAACGACCCACCGGCAGAGCGGCCCCAATGCCACTCAAACCAGTCTATGGGCCGCACCCCCCCGCAGACACGGCGCCACGGCAGCAACGGACACCGCACAGCACCACACCAGTGTGAACAAGGTGTAATGGCTCACTTACCATGCTCTCCCAGTTAGACTGGGAGGCTGCTAGGAAAGAAATGAACCATGTGTAGCTAACTACTACTTATATATGATTGGGCTGAGGGGGTGGGGAAGAGTGCAGCACATGTTCAAACAAAAAAAAAAGAGGGGATAGAAATCACAGTGTGAATTCGGGTAGAAAAACAGACATGGTGCACATCTACAATCTTGTATAATGATCTGATTGCTTCTCAGCATAATATCAAAAACTAACAGGTTGTTAGAATACATTTTTGATCAAAAAGTACAAGCCCACTCGCCACGTCAAGGCCACCTATTTAGAGTGGGTCCCTAACGTGAGTCATTTCTTTCCTAGCAGCCTCCCAGTCTGACTGGGAGAGCATGGTAAGTGAGCTATTGGACCTTGTTCACACTGGTGTGGTGCTGTGCGGTGTCCGTTGCTGCCGTGGCGCCGTGTCTGCGAGGGGGTGCGGCCCATAGACTGGTTTGAGTGGAATTGGGGCTGCTCTGCCGGTGGGTCGTTCCCCCCTGTGGGCATTGGTGTTGCGGCGGTGGTGGTCGCCGTCCGGTGCTGCGCCATTTTATGCTAGGGACGTTAGGGACCCACTCTAAATAGGTGGCCTTTACGTGGCGAGTGGGCTTGTACTTTTTGATCAAAAATGTATACAAACAACCTGTTAGTTTTTGATATTATGCTGAGAAGCAGTCAGATCATTATACAAGATTGTAGATGTGCACCATGTCTGTTTTTCTACCCGAATTCACACTGTGATTTCTATCCCCTCCTTTTTTTTGTTTTAACATGTGCTGCACTCTTCCCCACCCCCTCAGCCCAACCCTATATAAGTAGTAGTTAGCTACACATGGGTCATTTCTTTCCTAGCAGCCTACCAGTCTGACAGGGAGAGCATGGTAAGTGAGCTATTGGACCTTGTTCACACTGGTGTGGTGCTGTGCGATGTCCGTTGCTGCCGTGGCGCCGTGTCTGCGGGGGGGTGCGGCCCGTAGACTGGTTTGAGTGGCATTGGGGCTGCTCTGACGGTGGGTCGTTCCCCCCTGTGGGCATTGGTGTTGCAGCGGTGGTGTTCTCCGCCCGATGCTGCGCCATTTTATGCTAGGGACGTTAGGGACCCACTCTAAATAGGTGGCCTTGACGTGGCGAGTGGGCTTGTACTTTTTGATCAAAAATGTATACTAACAACCTGTTAGTTTTTGATATTATGCTGAGAAGCAATCAGATTTATATACAAGATTGTAGATGTGCACCATGTCTGTTTTTCTACCCGAATTCACACTGTTGTGTACTGTTGGTGTTGTGCAAAAGTATTTTTTTTAAGCGTACTGTACCTCAGTTTTCTGCCCTCTTAAGTGCATACCACATACGTACATCTAAGTAGTGTACATTTTTGTACCTGTTAATCTGTCAAGGGCCTAGATACTGGGAAAGTCCATTAAAAAGTAATCACCGGCTAGTGTTTTAACAAAATAATTTTTTTAAGCGTACTGTACCGCATTTTTCTGCCCTCATAAGTGCATACCACATACATACATCTAAGTAGTGTACTATTTTGTACCTGATAATCTGTCAAGGGCCTAGATACTGTGAAAGTCCAGGCAAAAGTAATCACCGGCTGGTGTTTTACTAAAATACTTTTTTATAAGCGTACTGTAGCACATTTTTCTGCTCTCATCAGTGCATACCACATACGTACATCTAAGTAGAGTACTATTTTGTACTTGTTAATCTGTCAAGTGCCAAGATACTGTGAAAGTCCTGGCAAAAGTAATCACTGGCTGGTGTTTTACAAAATATGTTTTTTAAGCGTACTGTACCGCATTTTTCTGCCCTCATAAGTGCACACCACATACATACATCTCTAAGTAGTGTATTATTTGGGAACTGCTAATCTGTCGTGTGCCTTCATACTGTGAATGTCCAGGTAAAAGTAATCACCGGCTGGTGTTTTACAAAAATACGGTACATATTTTTAAGCATACTGTACAGCATTTTTTTGCCCTCATAAGTGCATAACACTTACCTACATCTCTAAGTAGTGTACAATTTTTTTATCTGTTAATCTGTCGTGGGCCTACATACTGTGAAAGTCCAGGCAAAAGTCATCACCGGCTGGTGTTTTACTAAAATACATGTTTTTAAGCATACTGTACCGCATTTTTCTGCCCTCCTAAGTAGATACCTGATACCACATACCTACATCTAAGTAGTGTACTATTTTGTACCTGTTAATCTGTCAAGGGCCTACATATGTGAAAGTCCAGGCAAAAGTACTCATCGGCTGGTGTTATACTCAGATTCTTTTTTAACCCCTTAATTTTCACTGTAGGACACGGCCATTTTTTGCACATCTGACCACTTTCAGCATTAATAACTCTGGGATGCTTTCACTTTTCATTCTGATTCCGAGAATGTTTTTAGGAACATATTCTACTTTATGGTAGTGGAACAATTTTGTCGATACTTGTATCATTTCTTGGTGAAAAATTCCAAAATTTGATGAAAAAATTGAAAATGTTGCATTTTTTTTTTATTTGAAGCTCTCTGCTTATAAGGAAAATGGATATTCCAAATAAATTGTATATTGATTCACATAAACAATATGTCTACTTTATGTTGGCAGCATAAAGTTGACATGTTTTTACTTTTGGAAGACATCAGAGGGCTTTAAAGTATAGCAACAATTTTCCAATTTTTCACAAAGTTTTCAAAATCGAAATTTTTCAGGGATCAGTTCAGTTTTGAAGTGGATATGAAGGGTCTTCTTATTAGAAATACCCCATAAATGACCACATTATAAAAACTGCACCTCTCAAAGTATTTAAAATGACATTCAAAAGGTTTGTTAACCCTTTAGGTGTTTCACAGGAATAGCAGCAAATTGAAGGAGAAAATTCAAAATCTTCATTTTTTACACTGTCATGTTCTTGTAGACCCAGTTTTTGAATTTTTACAAGGGATAAAAGGAGAGAAATCTTCCTAAAATGTGTAAGCCAATTTCTCTCGAGTAAGGAAATACCTCATATGTGTAAGTCAGTTGCTCTGTGGGTGCACTAGAGGTCTCACACGGGAAGGAGCGACAACGGGATTTTGGAGAGTGAGTTTTTATGAAATGGTTTTTGGGGGGCATGTCGCATTAAGGAAGCCCCTATGGTGCCAGAACAAAAAAAAAAAAAATACATGGCATACTATTTTGGAAACTACACCCCTCAAGGAACGTAACAAAGGGTACAGTGAGTTTTAACACCTCACAAGTGTTTGACGACACATTTTACATTTTTCATTTTCACGGACAACTGTTCCAAAAATCTGTCAGACACCTGTGGGGCATAAATGCTCACTGCAATCCTTATTACATTCTGTGAGGAGTGTCGTTTCCAAAATGGGGTCACATGTGGGGGGGGTCCATTGTTCTGGCAGTATGGGGGCTTTGTAAACACACATGACCTTCAATTCCGGACAAATTTTCTCTTCAAAATCCCAATGGGGCTCCTTCTCTTCTGGGCATTGTAGTACACCAGGAGAGCACTTTACATCCACATATGGGGTATGTTCTTACTTAGAAGAAATGGGGTTACAAATTTTGGGGGAATTTTTCCTATTTTCCCTTGTGAAAATGAAAAATTTTGGGTAACACCAGCATTTTAGTGAAAACATTTTTTTTTTCATTTTTCCTTCCAAATTTAATGAAAATTCTTCAAACACCTGTGGGGTGTTCAGGCTCACTATACCCCTTGTTGCGTTCTGTGAGGGCTGTAGTTTCCAAAATGGGGGTCACATGTGGGTATTTATTTTCATATTTTTGCGTCTATGTCAGATCCGCTGTAAAATCAGCCACCCCTGTGCAAATCACCATTTTAGGCCTGAAATGTAAATGTTAGTGTAATTGGTTTTATTTTTTTACACTAACAGGCTGGTGTAGCCCCAACTTTTCCTTTTCATAACGGGTAAAAGGAGAAAAAGCCCCCAAAAATTTGTAGTGAAATTTCTCCCGAGTACAGAAATACCCCATATGTGGCCCTAAACTGTTGCCTTGAAATATGACAGGGCTCCGAAGTGAGAGAGCGCCATGCGCATTTGAGGACTAAATTAGAGATTGCATAGGGGTGGACATAGGGATATTCTACACCAGTGATTCCCAAACAGGGTGCCTCCAGCTGTTGCTAGACTCCCAGCATGCCCTGAAAGTAAGTGGCTGTTCGGAAATGCTGGGAGTTGTTGTTTTGCAACAGCTGGAGGCTCCGTTTTGGAAACACTGCCGTACAAGACGTTTTTCCTTTTTATTGGGGGGGGGGGACAGTGTAAGGGGGTGTATATGTAGTGTTTTACCCTTTATTTTGTGTTAGTGTAGTGTAGTGTTTTTAGGGTACATTCGTACAGGTGGGGGTTTACGGTGAGTTTCCCGCTAGGAGTTTGCGCTGTGGCGAAAAATTTACTGCCCTTACTGCCCGTGTGAATGTGCTTTGTACATTCACATGGGGGGGGGGGGGGGCAAACCTCCAGCTGTTTCAAAACTACAACTCCCAGCATGTACTGACAGACCGTGCATGCTGGGAGTTGTACTTTTGCAACAGCTGGAGGCACACTGGTTGGAATACCTTCAATTAGGTTCTGTTACCTAACCGTGTAGTTTCCAACCACTGTGCCTCCAGCTGTTGCAAAACTACAACTCCCAGCATGTACTGATCGCCGAAGGGCATGCTAGGACATGTAGTTATGCAACAGCTGGAGTTACACAACTATAACTCCCAGCACGCCGAGACAGCTGTTTGCTATTTGAGAATGCTGGGATTTGCAGTTTTGCAACATCTGGAGGGCTGCAGTTTAGAGACCACTGCACAGTGATCTCCAAACTGTGGTCCTCCAGATGTTGCAAAACTACAAATCCCAGCATGCCCAGAAAGCAAACTGCTGTGTGGGCATACTTGGAGTTGTAGTTTTGCAAGATCTAGAGGGCCATAGTTTAGAGATCACTGCACAGTGATCCAGTGATCTCCAAACTGTAGCCCTCCAGCTGTTGCAAAACTGCAAATCCCTGCATGCCCAAACAGCAAACAGCTATCTGGGCATGCTGGGAGTTGTAATTTTGCAACATCTGGAGGGCTACAGTTTAGAGACCACTGTATAGTGGTCTCAAACTTTAGCCCTCCAGATGTTGCCAGGCAACTCACCGGCTTCCGTAGGATCCAGGAAACGCATTGCCGTATTCTTCTGCTGATCGCCGCTGGTGGGTAAGTGGACTTCGGCGCCGGTCCTCGTCGGTTTCCCCGTTCTGCCCAGCCTTTACCCCCCCCCCCCCGGCCCCGATCTGCTATTGGTCGTTGCTTCTAGACAACCAATAGCAGGGACAGGAGGGGGATTGTGGGTGCCTTGGACAACACCGATCTCCCTTATTTTCTGGGTCACTGCATCACTGGAGACCGGTATGACCCGGAATTGCAGCAAGTCACTGATGTGAATCCCCTGGGCATTTGCGCAGGGTGCCTATTGATCGATATCAGCAGTCACCGTGGTCCACACGGGCGTACAGGTCCGACCTGGGTCCACACGGGCGTACAGGTCCGACCCAAGTACCAGGGTATCAAGACGTACCTGTACACCCTGGGTCCTTAACAGGTTAAGTGTACAGTAGCGCATTTTCTGCTCTCATAAATAAGTGCATACCACATATGTACATCTAAGTAGTGCAATATTTTGTACCTGTTAAGGGCCTATATACTGTGAAAGTCCAGGTAAAAGTAATCAGCAGACTAGGGTCAAGTGGCAGCAGGAGTCAGAGCGAGAGGCCTGAGCTCCCGTTATCAGCTAGTGGTTGTGTCTTGACCAGCAACCCATCCGCCATCATCGATAACACGGTCATCCACTTCATCACAAGTGACATCTGATAGCCCCAGTCTACAGTCAATGGGTTTCTTAGGCACAACCCTCAGTTGGCATTGCCCAAGAGCAGTCCCTGTCCTCCCATTGCATATGTCCTATGCTGTTCCCTCCCCTAAAGAAGTATCTTATGCTGTGGGTTCAGCTCCACTATTTAGTGTGGACGATCTAACAGAGGACAGTCAGCAGCTACTGCCCAGCCAAGAAGTGGAGGAGACATCTGCTGCTTCCTCCGCTAGGCGGGCAAATAGTGATGACGAGAGTGGTGTGGGAGCCGGTGTTGCCAGCGTTCAGGGTCCTGAAGCAGACACTGTTGAGGAACCTGAGGAGGACATCAGTGACGTGCAGACACTTGATGATGATGAAGCCGATCGCAATTGGGAGCCGGGTGCAGAAGGGACTTCATCATCATCAGGAGTAGTGTTGCTCGCGAATATTCGCAATTCAAATATTATTCACGAATATAGCATATTCGCGAATTCGCGAATTTCGCGAATATAGCGCTATATATTCGTAATTACGAATATTTTTTTTTTATTTTTTTTTTTCTTCACAGTACACATCATAGTGATCACCCCTCTCTGCTTCCAGCTTGTGTGGTGTAAAGAAGGCTGTAATACTACTGTGTGAGACTGGCGTGCGGAAATTCGCATATGTGAAACATTTGCATATGCTAATTTTCGCATATGCGAATTTTCGCGTATGTTAATTTTGTATATGCTAATATTCACATATGTTAATTTTCGCATACGCGAAATTTCGCATATGCGAAAATAAAACGAGACTATAACGAATATGCGAATATTCGCGAATATATGACGAATATTCGTCCATTTATTCGCGAATATTCGCGAATTCGAATATGGCCTATGCCGCTCAACACTAATCAGGAGAAGAGAGTTGCAGTTGCCCGTGAGGCAGCAGCTTAGCCAGCAAGGTGGTAGCATGGTTAACAGTCAGCATGTTGGCTGGAGTGGAAATTCTGGAGCCAAACATGCCCGGGGAAGACCACCTGCTTCGCGGCAGCCTACCTTTCCTGGTGGTAGTGGAAGACGGTGGCAGTAGCTGTCAATTAGTGAGGACTGTTGGTGGGAAAATCAGCTAGTTGGCAGTGTGGCGGTATTTACCAAGCTTACCAAGCTGGCCAGCGCGCATCTTCCTCCTTCTCTATCCTACGGTCCTCGGCACTTTTGTTTCTATGGGCGCACGCGGCGGCCCCTGCGTTTTCAAACTTAACGCGGGGCCGCAGGGAATTAAAAGTGATGGGGGGAATTGTCTCGTTGCTGCAGGATTGGCAAACACCGGCTCTGCTCGGGGCCCCAGGCCAGCTCGGGGCCCCAGGCAATTGCCTGGTTTGCCTGTCCTGTTGCGACCTCCCCCGCCGAACCCATGAGACTGACTCACCGAACTCCTGGGGTTCGATCAAACCCAGGTTAAGAACCACTTTTATAAGGTTTATTGTAGCAATAGGTCCATACATCTTAAATAGAAATTTCAAAATTAATCTTTTATTCTTAGAGATTGCGAGGCCCTATTGTCTCCTCATCTGCCACCAACTCCAGGCTATGCCATTTAGCCACTATGTGGTCTCCTCATGCTTCAGCCACCTCCAGGCTTTGCCATTCACCACTATATGGTATCCTCATGAATCAGCCAACTCCAGGCTGTGACATTCAGACACTATATGGTCTCCCCATGCTGCCACAAACTCCAGGCAGTCATTCAGGCAATATAGGGTCTCCTCATGATTCAGCCACCTCCAGGCTGTGCCAATCATCCAATGTATGGTTTACTGATGCTTCAGCCACCTCCAAGCTGTGCCATACAGCCACTACAGTGACCCCCGACCTACGATGGCCCCGACATATGATCAAATCGACATACGATGGCCTCTCAGAGGCCATCACATGTCGATGTCGGCATCGACATACAATGCTTTTTCATGTCGGGGCCATCGCATTAAGTGCTATCCGGCAGCGCAAAATGCTTAAGCTGCTGCCGGAAGCAGCTTAATGTTACCCGTGGGGTGCGGTAAGTATTACTTACCCCTCCACGATGCTCCGTGGTGCCCTCCGGGTCCAGCGCTGGTCTTCCGGTGTCTTCTCGGCCCTCTCCGATGACGTCAATACGCTGCTGCGCACGTCATCAAATAGGAATGGCGTATGCAGCGACGTAATAACGTTGCTACGCAGGCCCAGTAAGGCCTTGCGGAAGACAGCGGAGGACCGGAGAAGACAGCAGAGGACCGGAGAAGACAGCTGAGGACCAGAGATGATCAGGAGAGCCCAGAGGAGGCCCGGGGTCACCATCGGGAGCGGCGGGGACACCATCGTGAGCGGCGGGGACAGGTGAGTACAGCTTCCTATACTTTACATTGCACGAATCCCTCAACATACGATGGATTCGACAAACGATGGCTCGTTTGGAACGCATTACCATTGTATGTTGAGGGACCACTGTATATGGTTTACTGATGCTGCTGGGCCTGGGACATTACCTTAAATTCCAATTCCAGGCTGTGTCATTCTCATGCTGGTCTCCTCATGCTGCCAACACCTCCACGCTGTGCCACTCAGCCACTATATGGTCTCTCCTCATGCTTCAGCCACCTTCAGGCTGTGCCATTTAGCCACTATGGGGTCTCCTCATGATTCAGCCACCTCCAGGCTGTGTCATTCAGCCAATTTGTGGTTTACTGATGCTGTTGGGCCAGGGCCTTAAAGGGGAACTCCGGTGGGGGAAAAAAATTTCAAATCAACTGGCTCCAGAAAATTAAACAGATTTGTAAATTACTTCTATTTAAAAATATCAACCCTTCCAGTACTTATCAGCTGCCTAAACTACAGATATACTACAGAGAAATTTGTGATTTTTTTTCCAGTCTGACAACAGTGCTCTCTGCTGACAGCTCTGTCCGTGTCAGGAACTCCAGAGCTGGAGAGGTATTCAATGGGGATTTGCTTCTAATCTGGACAGTGCCTGACACGGACAGAGGTGTCAGCAGAGAGCACTGTTGTCAGGCTGGAAAAAACTTCACAAATGTCTCTGTATTATACAGCAGCTGATAAGTAGAGTTGCTCGCGAATATTCGCAATTCGAATATTATTCGCGAATATCGGATATTCGCGAATTCGCGAATTTCGCGAATATAGCGCTATATATTCGTAATTACGAATATTCTTTTTTTTTTTTTTTTTTTCTTCACAGTACACATCACAGTGTTCACCCCTCTCTGCTTCCAGCTTGTGTGGTGTAAAGAAGGCTGTAATACTACTGTGTGAGACTGGCGCGCGAAAATTCGCATATACGAAAATTCGCATATGCTAATTTTCGCATATGCGAATTTCCGCGTATACTAATTTTGTATATGCTAATTTTCACATATGTTAATTTTCGCATACGTGAATGTTCGCATATGCGAAAATAAAACGAGAATATAACGAATATGCGAATATTCGCGAATATATGACGAATATTCGTCCATATATTCGCGAATATTCGCGAATTCGAATATGGCCTATGCCGCTCAACACTACTGATAAGTACTGGAAGGCTTCAGATTTTTTAATAGAAGTAATTTACAAATCTGTTTAACTTTCTGGCACCAGTTGATTTGAAAACATTTGTTTTCCACTTGTTTCCACCGGAGTTCCCCTTTAAATTTTTTATGGTAGCACTAGCTATCATAAATCTTTAAATATTTTAATTTAAATTCATAATTTAATCTTAGAGATTGTAAAGCCCTTGTGTCTACTCATGCTGCTGCCTACTCCAGGCTGTGTCATTTAGCAACTATATGGTTTAGTGATGCTGCAGGGCCTTGGACAATACCTTATAAGATTATGGCAGAACGAGCTACCATACATCTTCATTTTAAATTTCTAAATTCATCTTTTAATCTTGGGGTTTGTGAGGCCCTATTGTCTCCTCCTTCTGTCAACTCCAGGCTGTGTCATTCAGCCACTTTATGGTCTCCTCATGCTTCAGCCACAACCAAGCTGTGTCATTCAGCCACTATATGGTCACTTCAAGCTGCCAAAACCTCCACGATGTGTCATTCAGCCACTTTATGGTCTCATCATGCTGCCAACACCTCCACACTGTGTCATTTAGCCACTATGCGGTCTCATCCTACTGCCAACACCTCCACGCTGTGTCATTCAGCCACTATATGGTCCCCTCATGCTTCAGCCACATCCAAGCGGCATCATTCAGCCACTATATGGTCTCCTCATGCTGCCAACACCTCCACGCTGTGCCATTCAGACACTACATGGTCTCCTCATGCTTCAGGCACATCCAAGCAGAGTCTTTCAGCGACTATATGGTCTCCTCATGCTGCCAACACCTCCATGATGTGTCATTCAGCCACTTTATGGTCTCTTCATGCTGCCAACACACTGTGTCATTTAGCCACCATATGATCTCCTCATGCTGCTAACACCTCCATGCTGTGTCATTCAGCCACTATATGGTCTCTTCATGCTTCAGCCACATCCAAGCTGAGTCATTCAGCAACTATATGGTCTCCTCCTGCTGCCAACACCTCCATGATGGGTCATTCAACCACTTTATGGTCTCTTCATGCTGCCAACACTTCCACACAGTGTAATTTAGCCACTATATAGTCTCCTCATGCTGCCAACACCTCCACGCTGTGTCATTCAGCCACTATATGGTCTCCTCATGATTCAGCCACATCCAATCTGTGTCATTCAGCCACTTTATGGTCTCCGCAAGCTGCCAACACCTCCACGCTGTGTCATTCAGCCACTATATGGTCTCCTGATGCTTCAGCCAACACCTCCACTTTGTGTCATTCAGCCACTATATGGTCTCATCATGCTGCCAACACCTCCATGCTGTGTCATTCAGCCACTATATGGTCTCCTAATGCTGCCAACACGTCCACGCCGTGTCATTCAGCCACTATATGGTCTCCTCATGCTGCCAACACCTCCACGCTGTGTCATTCAACCACTATATGGTCTCTTCATGCTTCAGGCACATTCAAGCAGAGTCATTCAGCCATTATATGGTCTCCTCATGCTGCCAACACCTCCACGCTGTGTCATTCAGCGACTATATGGTCTCCACATGCTTCAGTCACATCCAAGCTGTGTCATTCAGCCACTATATCGTCTCCTCATGCTGTCAACACCTCCACGCTGTGCAATTCAGCCACTATTTGGTCTCCTCATGCTTCAGCCACATCCAAGCTGTGCCATTCAGCCACTATATGGTCTCCTCATGCTGCCAACACCTCCATGCTGTGTCATTTAGCCACTATATGGTCTCCTCATTCTGCCAAAACCTCCACGCTGTGTAATTCAGCCACTATATGGTCTCCTAATGCTGCCAACACCTCCATGGTGCGTCATTCAGCCACCACATGGTCTCCTCATGCTACCGATACTTCCACGATGTGTCATTCAGCCACTATATGGTCTCATCATGCTGCCAACACCTCCACAATGTGTTATTTAGCCATAACCACTTTATGATCTCCTCATGCTGCCAACACCTCCACACTGTGGCATTCAGCCACTATATGGTGTCCTCATGCTGCCAACACCTCCACGCTGAATCATTCAGCCACTATATCGTCTCCTCATGCTTCAGCCACATCCAAGCTGTGTCATTCAGCCACTTTATGGTCTCTTCATGCTGCCAACATCTTCACACTGTGTCATTTGGCCACTATATGATCTCCTCATGCTGCCAACACTTCCACGCTGTGTCATTCATCCACTATATGGTCTCCTCATGCTTCAGCCACATCCAAGCTGTGTCATTCAGCCACTTTATGGTCTCTTCATGCTGCCAACATCTTCACACTGTGTCATTTGGCCACTATATGATCTCCTCATGCTGCCAACACTTCCACGCTGTGTCATTCATCCACTATATGGTCTCCTCATGCTTCAGCCACATCCAAGCTGTGTCATTCAACCACTTCATGGTCTCCTCAAGCTGCCAACACTTCCACACTGTCATTCAGCCACTATAAGTCTCCTCATGCGACCAACACCTCCACGCTGTGTCATTCAGCCACTATATGGTCTCCTCATACTGGTGCCACCTCTAGGCTCTGTCATTGTGCCTCTCTGTAGCAGTGATTTTAATAGCCATGCCTGTAATCTGCATGTCATACTAAATAACAGTAATAATTCACTACCCCAGCACACTCCATATGCATGTTAGAACAAAGCAGAGTGTTCTACACCCCTATTGAGTCTCTCTAGGCCAGAAATAGCATTTTTCAAAAAAAAAAATAAATAAATTACCGCAAATTAAATTCAACCCGAAACAAATTTTTGTGGAAAATTCGGCGAATTGACCGAATCAAATTTTAACCTAGATAACATAGATCATTTTCACATCTAGAGATGCAACTCTTATTTGTCCAAAAGTCCAAAGTGGATACAGCACCAAACAACTGAGGACTCAAGCTTGTAGATGGAGTGAGACTTTATTTGCTATCCATGTGCAACGTTTTGACAACAAACTGCCTTTTTCAAGCATGCTTGAAAAAGGCAGTTTGTTGCCGAAACGTTGCACATGGATAGCAAATAAAGTCTCATTCCTTCCACAAGCTTGAGTTCTTAGCTGTTTGGTACTGTATCCACTTTGGACTTTTGTATGCTTTTCCAGGTTGGCATTCTCGGATGATTACTTGCACATGCTGAGTGGATCAGTGCTCTCTCCTCCTCACTTCTTACTTGTCCAAGTTGCAAGTGTTCTCCTGGACACAGAGGACGTATAGAACAGTCTTTGAGAAAGTGCTTCGGACTGGCACAATATAGGCACAAATTCTCATTGCGTCGACAAGAATTTTCCAGAGTCTAAGGTGCCACTGGATTTCACCAGAGCCCGCCGCAAAGCGGGATGGCCTTGCTGTGGCACCAACCCTTGCACAACTCATCCACACAGGTAGCTGGGATGAGGCGTGATACAGATGGATAAGGACAAGGCGTGGTCAGGATAGCTGAAGGTCAGGGAAGGCGGCACAGTAGCAGAGTGAGGTCATGGAACAAGGATCAGGTACACGGATAACCAGGAACACAGGAAATACAGTAGCTTTCTCTCAAGCACAAGGGTAACAAAAATCCGGCAACAGGCAGGGGGAGGTGCACACACTTATAGGGAAGGAACAGGTGAAGACACTAATTAAGGCGTACTGACCCTTAAATCACAGAGCTCCAGCGGGCGCGCACCCTAGGAGGGGGGTCACAGGCACCGGGACTGAGAACATGGAAGACCAGGGAGGTGTGTGATGGGCTGGAACTCGCATGCGGGGGCGTCCCGCGATGCGAATCCCAGCTTCGCTGGCAGTGGGGACATGAGAGGAGAGCAGAGTGTCTGGTTGGAGCACTGAAGTAACAATTTCCTTTCTGTCTGACCACAGTGCTCTATACTTACACCTCTGTCCATGTCAGGAACTGTTCAGAGCAGGAGAGGTTTGCTATGGACAGAGGTGTCTGCTGAGAGCACTGTGTTCAGACAGAAAGGAAATAAAAAATGAAAAGAACTTTCTGTGGAGCATAAATGCAGCTGATAAGTACTGGAAGGATTGAGATTTTTTAATATAAGTCATTTAAAAATCTATTTAACTTTCTTGCACAAAATGTAAAATTTTTTTCCAGGGGAGTACACCTTTAAGGGAAATCTGTCACCAGTCTCACCTGCACTAACCTGTCGATACTGACAGGTAGTGCAGGTGACACTGATGACATCGGTACTTATCTTGCCTCGTTCCGTGCAGGGGATCTCCGGTAATCTCCTCCATTAACTTCAGCTCCGGCCTGGCTTGGGGCACGGGCGGAGCTTAGTGATGTCACTGCTCCTGTTCTCTAGCAGCGGGACCCCACAGAGGTGACGTCACACAGCTCCGCCGTCCATGCCCCAAGCTGCTGCTGCTCTCTGCTGGCTCTCACTGCTGGAGAACAGCAGCGGTGACGTCACTAAGCTTCACCGGTGCCCCAAGTCGGGCCGGAACTGAAGTTAATGGAGATTATTACCGGAGATTCCCTGCACGGAACGAGACAAGGTAAGTACTGTTGTCATCAGTGTCACCTGTACTACAGACAGGTTAGTGCAGGTGACACTGGTGACAGATTTCCTTTAATATTCCCAGACAGTGAACAGTGTAAATGTTAAAAAACTGCTTTTTGGCCACATCACATGCCAGAAAAATGAAATAAAAGTTTATCAAAAAGTCACACATACACATAAGTGCTACAGATCACGTTGCAAAAAAATTAGCCCTCACACAGCCCTGTATAAGGAAAAATGAGAGAGTTAGAGGGGTTAGACTAGAGTGATATAAAGCATACTAATTTTAATTAAAAAGTTTGATATTTTTGTATAATAAGTGTATATTCATGTATAACATTTTAATCATGTTAACACACAGAATAAATAAAGCATGTCATTTTTACCATAAAGTGCACTGTGTAAAAACAGAGCCCTCAAAAACTTGCAAAATTGTGCATTTCATTGTAATTTCCTTACCAATTTTTTTTTTTTGTGACACCGTATATTTTATGGTAAGATAAACATTGTCATTACAAAGTACAATTGGTCACATTAAACAAGCCCTCATATGGGTCTGTGGATGGAAAAGGTTATGGATTTTAGAAGGCAAGGAGGAAATAAAACTGTCTGTGTCCTTAAGGGGTTAATTGGTATAAACTGACCTCTGGATGACATTTATTTTGCGCAGGAGTAAATAGAATAGGTATTTGAGGGACGAGATATTATAGTGTAGTGACAGTGATATCGCTGCAGTGATGGAGCACCAGAGGTAAAAGCAGGACATTTGTTACAGGCTGCGGATGCATACGGTGATGCCTCCGGCGCTCCATAGACTTCTATGGGTTCTGACGTCGGACACCAACTGACAGGTATGCGGGCCGGAGGGGGAATGCAGCAAGCTGCATTCCCCTGTCTGGCTTCACAAGCTATTTGGCGCTGTTAGGCCAATGCCGGGTTAATGTGAACTGCCCCATTCAAAGTAATAGGTGCAGTTCTTGATTCAGTTTTCCTCTGTCTCTTGTAAGCAAAAATTGGAGGGAAATGATCCCTGATGCCGCACATATGTGAACCCAGCCTAACTTAGCCCTATGGGCCCCCGTGGAATAAAACAGGAAACTTTCCTCAATTGGTTCCCTCGAAGTTGCACCTGTCATATCTTGTCGCCCGCGCTCCTGTGCAGTTCTACTTTCATCTGGTGATGTCCCTCTTCCTGTTCATCCATTCACAGAGTAATGTGGGGGGAGAAGGATTTTATCAGAAAAAAGTAGGAGAAGGTGAGGTAAGTATATGGAAAGTTGTTGTTTTTTTCCAGTGAACCCCTTCTCGCTATATGACATATGCATACATCATGAGCGGGCTCCTGCGATAGAACACGGGTTCACGTGTTGACCCCGCGTCATATTGCGTCCGTCCTGGCGGCTATCAATGGCGGGGGACCGCGGCTAATACCGGACATCACCGATCGAAGTGATGCCCGGTATTAACCCTTCAGACGCAGCGATCAAAGTTGATCGCTGAGTCTAAAGTGAAAGTAAACTGTGTCGGTTAACTCAGTGGAGCTGTTCGGGACAGCTTGCTGAGCAGCTGGAGGGTCCCTACCTGCCTCCTCGCTGTCTAATCGCCGAATGACTGCTCCGTGCCTGAGAGCCAGGCAGGAGCAGTCGAGCGGTGATAATACTATTGCCAGGCAGTGATCTGTGTAAAAGATCAGTGTGTGCAGTGTTATAGCCCCTTATGGGAGCTATAACATTGCAAAAAAAAGTAAAAAAAAAAAGATCATTTAATCCCTTCCATAATAAAAGTCAGAATCACCCCCCTTTTCCCAATAAAAAAAATAAAACAGTGTAAATAAAAATAAACATATGTGGTATTGCCACGTGCGTAAATGTCCGAACTATAAAAATATAATAGTAATTAAACTGCACTGTCTATGACATACACGTAAAAAAAATTTCAAAGTCCAAAATAGCATATTTTTGGTCACTTTTTATACCACAAAAAAGTGAATAAAAAAGCGATCTAAAAGTCCAATCAAAACAAACATGAGACCAATAAAAACGTCAGATCATGGCGCAAAAAATTAGCCCTCATACTTATATAAAAAAGTATATAGGGGTCAGAAAAGGACATTTTTAAACGTATACATTTTACTGCATGTAGTGATGATTTTTTCCAGAAGTATGACAAAATCAAACCTATTTAAGTAGGGTATCATTTTAACCATAAGGACATACAGAATAAAGAGAAGGTGGAATTTTAACCGGAAAATGCACTGCACCGTTTTGCCGTGGATTTTTGAGTAAAATGACTAATGTCACAGCAAAGTAGAATTGGTGGTGCAAAAAATAAGCCATAATATGGATTTTTAGGTGCAAAATTGAAAGCGTTATAATTTTTAGAAGGTGATGAGGTAAAAATGAAAATGCAAAAACGGAAAATACCCTGCATCCTTAAGGGGTTAAGAGGTTTTCCTTAAAAAAGAAAACAATTTTATAGCAATATCAGCATTCTTCATAGCTTCAGGGTTGACTGGAGATTACTGGGTTAATGTTTTAACTTGGATTTCAGGCATCAGCCCGGCATCAACATGTGAATAGAAATAGGCTCCCAAAGGCTCAGATTTTTTAATCTGTCTAAAACTCAATCTCACTAAAACTCACAGCTCAGTTTTCATTACTCTGGTAAAATGCTGAGCTGTGATTGGTTGTTAGGGAAAAATAGACAGATTGAGTTTCAGGCAGATTGAGAAATCTGTGTCATTGTCTTGTACTTGCCATTTGATCAGGGGCCTACTGGAATTAAAGGAAATTCCAACTTTTTTTTTTTTAAATCAACTGGTGCCAGAAAGTTGAACAGATTTGTAAATTACTTCTATAAAAAAAAATCTAAATCCTTCCAGTACTTGTCAGCTGCTGAATACTACAGAGGAAATTATTTTCTTTTTGGAACACAGAGCTCTCTGCTGACATCATGACCACAGTGCTCTTTGCTGACATCTCTGTCCATTTTAAGAACTGTCCAGAGTAGGAGAAAATTCCGATAGCAAACATATGCTGCTCTAGTCAGTTCCTAAAATGGACAGAAATGTCAGCAGAGAGCACTGTGCTTGAGATTCAGCAGATAGCTCTGTGTTCCAAAAAGAAAAGAATTTCCTCTGTAGTATTCAGCAGCTAATAAGTACTGGAAGGATTAAGATTTTATAACCCCCTTAAGGTCGCAGGGTTTTTCTGTTTTTGCATTTTCATTTTTTCCTCATCACATTCTAAAAATCATAAAGCTTTCAATTTTGCACATAAAACTCCATATGATGGCTAATGTTTTGTGCCACCAATCTACTTGGCAGTGACATTAGTCATTTTACCAAAAAATCCACGGCGAAACAGAAAAAAAATTCATTGTGTGACAAAATTCAAGAAAAAATATAATTTTGTAACTTTTGGGGGCTTCCGTTTCTACGCAGTATATTTTTTGGTAAAAATTACACCTTCTCTTTATTCTGTAGGTCCATAAGATTAAAATGATACCCTATTTATGTAGGTTTGATTTTGTCGTGCTTCTGAAAAAAATCATAACTACATGCAGGAAAGTGTATACGTTAAAAATTCTCATCTTCTGACCCCCTATAACATTTTTATTTTTCCGCATACGGGCTTGTATGAGGACTCATTTTTTGCGCTGTAGTCTGAAGTTTTTATCAATAGCATTTTTGTACTGATTTGACTTTTTGATCGCTTTTTATTCATTTTCTCATGATATAAAAAGTTACCAAAAATACACTATTTTTATAGTTTGGACATTTATGCACGTGGCGATACCACACATGTTTATTTTTATTTACACAGTTTTTTTTATGGGAAAAGGGGGGTGATTCAAACTTTTATTAGGGAAGGGGTTAAATGACCTTTATTTACTTTTTTTTTTTACACTTTTTTTTGCAGTGTTATAGCGCCCATAGGGACCTATAACACTGCACACACTGATCTTTTACACTGATCCCTGCAAAGCCATAGCTTTGCATGGATCAGTGTTATAGGCGGTTGATTGCTCAAGCCAGTATCTCAGGCTTGGAGCAATCATTCGCCGATCGGACGCAGCAAGGTAAGGGGGCCTCCGCTCGCGTGCTAGCTGATAGGGACATCGAAATTTTATCGCGACAGTCCCGATCAGCCCTACTGAGCTGCTGGGAAGCTTTCACTTTCATTTTAGATGTGGCAATCAACTTTGATAGCCGCGTCTAAAGGGTTAATAGCGCGCGGCACAACGATCGGTGCCGCATGCTATTAGCCCAGGGTCCCGGCTATTATTAAATACCAGAACCGGTACGCCCTACATTCTTAAAAGGTTAATAAAAGTAATTTACAAATCTGTTTAACTTTCTGGCACCAGTTGATTAAAAAAAAAAAAAAAACATTTTTCACCGGAGTATCCCTTTAATGCCACTCTTCTCCAAGTATGCTCATGCTCCAGGATATTTGAACCTTCCTACAAACTTTTAATAGCAAAACCACCACTTGGATTGTGGTCTATCTTTCTTATTCTGGGATTTATGGGGGAGATTTATCAAAACCTGTGCAGAAGAAATGTTGACCAGTTGCCCATAGCAACCAATCAGCTTGTTTCTTTAACTTTGGGAAAGGCCTCTGAAAAATGAAAAAAGCTATCTGATTGGTTGCTATGGGCAACTGGTCAACATTTCTTCTGCACAGGTTTTTATAAATCTCAGTAAGGACATTGCTCTAATAATGGCCTGGCTCCTTCTTTCTGTGGAAAGAGCCTTCTGTCACACTTTGCTGGCATGCACACACTGAGCAACTGAGCTTCCATGGTTCCACTGTGCACACAGCTGTGGAGGCAGGAAGAGGAACCTCCTCTAGCAACTTCCTAGCAGCTAAATTAAAGGGGCATACACATGATTATTGCAGTTTCTCAAAAAATAACATCAGCATTTGTTAATTGTGGTCTGCAGACCAAAACTGGGATGAGGAATAAATAACAACCAAACATATTGGGGGGGATTTATTATCTTTTTGTATGTCTTTTTGTATGCTGCACGAATATAAAGCTCCACCCATTTTTAGTTAACTTCATTTACTAGGAGGCGCATGTTATGAGCTGGGATATACTTCTGTGACTTTAGGTGTCGCAAGTGGTCCTAAAGTCACATCTGAGGAGGGTCACACACACTGCACAACCTCTCCATGCAGAGACACCTTCCCTCCCCCTGGCGCAAGAAGCACAAATCCTAAAAAGTCGCATATTTTTGTGCAGAAGTAAAAAGTTTAAAGCACGTATTGCCATATCAGTGCAAAAATATGCAACTTTTGAGGATTTAGGTTTTTTTTTGTTGTTTTTATTTTTTTATTCTTTTGTGTACATTTTTTTTTTCTTTATCATTTTATGGAATCTAGCCATGGATTTTTGTCATGTATCAGTCAATTCTGGGCTCTTTTTTTAAAAAAAAATAGTAAGACCTGCGTAGGGAGTGGGAGAAGCCATGTTATTATTATAATATAGCAATTACTTCTTTTTAAGTCACCTATATTGTAAAAGAAAAAAGCAATGAAATAAATTGTTAGGCAAATGGGCTTTGTAGGAACTATAAAAAAAAAAAGGTTTAACTAATATATTTCCAAAGAAAATGTTGTTATAAATCCGTAGTAGAGCATGCAGATTTATTATATCTATCTGCAGTGATGCCCACAAGGGATTCTAAACTTCTGTACTACAGGCTTTTAATTAGATGGCAAGTATTCCTTATGAATAAAACACATTTTCCTTATAGATAACAAGACTGGGCTTTTGAAAAGCTGCTCCATTTGGAATGCATCACAGGGACAATTTATACATGATTTAAGTACTGCTTAAAGGGGTACTCCAGTGGAAAACATTTTTTTTTCAATAAACTGGTGCCAAAAAGTTAAACAGATTTGTAAATTACTTCTATAAAAAAAATTGTATCCTTCCAGTACTTATTAGCTGCTGTTTACTACAGAAGATATTCTTTTCTTTTTGGATTTCTTTTCTGTATGTCCAGTGTGCTCTCTGCTGACACCTCTGTCCATTTTAGGAACTGTCCAGAGCAGCATAGGTTTGCTATGGGGATTTTCTCCTGCTCTGGACAGTTCTTGACATGGACAGTGGTGTTAGAACTGTGGACAGACAGAAAAGAAATCCAAAAAGAAAAGAATTTCCTCTGTAGTACACAGCCGATAATAAGTACTGGAAGGATTAAGACTTTTTAATAGAAGTAATTTACAAATCTGTTTAACTTTCTAGCACCAGTTGATTTAAAAAAAAAAAAGTTTTCCTCTGGAGTACCCCTTTAACCCCTTCATGACCCAGCCCATTTTCACCTTCATGACCTGGGCATTTTTTGAAAATCTGACCACTGTCACTTTAAACATTAATAACTTTGGAATGCTTTTACTTATCATTCTGATTCCGAGATTGTTTTTTCGTGACATATTCTACTTTATTTTATCGGTAAAATTTCACTGATATTTGTATCCTTTCTTGGTAAAAAATCTAAAAATTTCATGAAAATTTTTAAAATTTAGCATTTTTCTAACTTTGAAAGTCTCTGCTTGAAAGGAAAATGGATATTCCAAATAAATTACATATTGATTCACATATACAATATGTCTACTTTGTGTTTGCATTAAAAAATTGACAAGTTTTTACTTTTGGAAGACATCAGAGGGCTTCAAAGTTCCGCAGCAATTTTCCAATTTTTCTCAAGATTTTCAAAATCTTAATTTTTCAGGGCCCAGTTCAGGTTGGAAGTGGATTTTAAGGATCTTCATATTAGAAATACCCCATAAATGACCCCATTATAAAAACTGCACCCCCCAAAGTATTCAAAATGACATTCAGTAAGTGTTTTAACCCTTTAGGTGTTTCACAGGAATAGCAGCAAAGTGAAGGAGAAAATTCTAAATCTTCATTTTTTACACTCGCATTTTCTTGTAGACCCAATTTTTTCATTTTTACAAGGGGTAAAAGGAGAGAAATCACCCTAAAATTTGTAACCCAATTTCTCTCGAGTAAGGAAATACCTCATATGCGTATGTAAAATGTTCGGTGGGCGCAGTAGAGGGCTCAGAAGGGAAGGAGCGACAATGGGATTTTGGAGAGTGAGTTTTTCTGAAAGGGTTTTTGGGGGGCATGTCCCATTTAGGAAGCCCCTATGGTGCCAGAACAGTGGACCCCCCCACATGTGACCCCATTTTGGAAACTATACCCCTCATGGAATGTAATAAGGGGTGCAGTGAGCATTTACACCCCACTGGCGTTTGACAGATATTTGAAACGGTGGACTGTGCAAATCAAAAATTTTATTTTTCATTTTCACAGACCACTGTTCCAAAAATCTGTCATACACCAGTGGGGTGTAAATGCTCACTGCACCCCTTATTACATTCCGTGAGGGGTGTAGTTTCCAAAATGGGGTCACATATGGATATTTATTGTTTTGCGTTTGTCAGAACTGCTGTAACAATCAGCCACCCCTGTGCAAATCGCCTCAAATGTACATGGTGCACTCTCCCTTCTGGGCCTTGTTGTGCGCCCCCAGAGCACTTTGCACCCACAAATGGGGTATCTCCGTACTCAGGAGAAATTGCGTTACAAATTTAGAGGGTCTTTTTTCCCTTTTACCTCTTGTGAAAATGAAAAGTATAGGGCAACACCAGCATGTCAGTGTAAAAAATTTATTTTTTTACACTAACATGCTGGTGTAGACCCCAACTTCACCTTTTCATAAGGGGTTAAAGAAGAAAAAGCCCCCCAAAATTTGTAAGGCAATTTCTCCCGAGTACGGCGATACCCCATATGTGTCCCAAAACTGTTGCCCTGAAATACGACAGGGCTCCAAAGTGAGAGAGCGCCATGTGCATTTGAGGCCTGAATTAGGGATTTGCATAGGGGTGGACATAGGGGTATTCTACGCCAGTGATTCCCAAACAGGGTGCCTCCAGCTGTTGCAAAACTCCCAGCATGCCTGGACAGTCAATGGCTGTCCGGCAATACTGGGAGTTATTATTTTGCAACAGCTGGAGGCTCCGTTTTGGAAACAGTAGCGTACCAGACGTTTTTCATTTTTTGGGGGGAGGGGGGCTGTGTAGGGGTATGTGTATATGTAGTGTTTTTTACTTTTTATTTTAGGTTAGTGTCAGTGTAGTGTAGTGTTTTTAGGGTACAGTCACATGGGCAGAGGTTCACAGCAAGTTTGCCGCTGGAAGTTTGAGCTGCAGCGCAAAATTTGCGCCATCTCAAACTTGCAGCACTCACTGTAAACCTCCGCCCATGTGAGTGTACCCTGTACATTCACATTGGGGGGAGGGGGCAAACATCCAGCTGTTGCAAACTCCGAGCATGCCCTTTGGCTGTCCGTGCATGCTGGGAGTTGTAGTTTTGCAACAGCTGGAGGAACACTGGTTTGGAAACACTAAGTTAAGTAATAAACTTTCAAGTGTTTTGCAACCAAACTTAG
The DNA here is from genome assembly GCF_029499605.1 of Hyla sarda. Taxonomy (NCBI): domain Eukaryota; kingdom Metazoa; phylum Chordata; class Amphibia; order Anura; family Hylidae; genus Hyla; species Hyla sarda. Next base: position 325,617,976 of record NC_079189.1, read on the forward strand.
TGTTTCCAAACCAGTGTGCCTCCAGCTGTTGCAAAACTACAACTCCCAGCATGCATGGTCTGTCAGTGCATGCTGGGAGTTATAGTTTTGCAACAATTGCAACAGCTGGAGGCACTGAGGTAGGAAACGGACAATGTTTCCCAACTAGTGTGCCTCCAGATGTTGCAAAACTACAACTCCCAGCATGCCCAGACTGCCAAGGCATGCTGGAAGTTGTAGTTCGGCAATATCTGAAGGATCAGATGTTGCTGAACTACAACTTCCAGCATGCCTGGGCAGTCTGGGCATGCTGGGAGTTGTAGTTTTGCAACATCTGGAGGTCCACAGTTTGGAGACCACTGTATAATGGTCTCCAATCTGTGCTCTTCCAGATGTTAGAGAACTACAACTCCCAGCATGCCTGGACAGACTGAGCATGCTGAGATTTGTAGTTTTGCAACATCTGGAAGAGCACAGATTGGAGACCATTATACAGTGGTCTCCAAACTGTGGACCTCCAGATGTTGCAAAACTACAACTCCCAGCATGCCCAGAAAGCCAAAGGCTGTCTGGGCATGCTGGGAGTTGCAGTTTTGAAACTCTCAGAGGCAGCAGTGAGATCGCTTTACGGCGATCTCACTGCTGCCAATGAAGATGCCGCACTGCTGCCGGAAACTCACCTCCGGGACGCAGCGCAGCCAGGACCGCATGGAGGACGCCGGGACCGCATGGAGGACGCCGGGACCGCTCGGGACGCCGCTCCGACGGGTAAGTGACGCCGGGGGACGGGTCAGGGACACTTAGCAGAGCAGTGTGTGTCCCGATCCCCGTGATCGGGACTCACACACCGCGCTGCTAAGTATTTTCATAGCGAAACGCTGCTATCAGCTAGTCAGATTTGACCAGCTGATAGCAGCGATCGCTGGGGGGGGGGTGGGGGATGAAACCCCCCGTGGTCGCACGGTAAGATGGCTGGCTATCAGTGATAGCCACCATCTTTCCGGGCGCTGCGGGATGCCGCGAGTAGCGGCAGTAATATCCATGACGTACCTGTATGTCATGGGTCGGGAACACCTTGCCACCCATGACGTACAGGTATGTCATAGGTCGGGAAGGGGTTAACCCCTTAAGGACCAGGCCATTTTATACCTTAAGGACCGGAGCGTTTTTTGCAATTCTGACCACTGTCACTTTAAACATTAATAACTCTGGAATGCTTTTAGTTATCATTCTGATTCCAAGATTGTTTTTTCGTGACATAGTCTACTTTAACTTAGTGGTAAAATTTTATGGTACCTTGCATCCTTTCTTGGTGAAAAATCCCAAAATTTGATGAAAAAAATGAAAATTTTGCATTTTTCTAACTTTGAAGCTCTCTGCTTGTAAGGAAAATGGATATTCAAAATATATTTTTTTTGGGTTCACATATACAATATGTCTACTTTATGTTTGCATCATAAAATTTATGAGTTTGTACTTTTGGAAGACACCATAGGGCTTCAAAGTTCAGCAACAATTTTGAAATTTTTCACAACATTTTCAAACTCACTATTTTTCAGGGACCAGTTCAGTTTTGAAGTGGATTTGAAGGGTCTTCATATTAGAAATACCCCATAAAAGACCCCATTATAAAAACTACACCCCCTAAAGTATTCAAAAAAACATTCAGTAAGTGTATTAACCCTTTAGGTGTTTCACAGGAATAGTAGCACAGTGAAGGAGAAAATTCAAAATCTTCATTTTTTACACTCGCATGTTCTTGTAGACCCAATTTTTGAATTTTTGCAAGGGGTAAAAAGGAGAAAATTTTTACTTGTATTTGAAACCCAATTTCTCTCGAGTAAGCACATACCTCATATGTCTATGTTAATTGTTCGGCGGGCGCAGTAGAGGGCTCAGAAGGGAAGGAGCGACAAATGGTTTTTGGGGGGCATGCCGCATTTAGGAAGCCCCTATGGTGCCAGGACAGCAAAAAAAAAACACATGGCATACCATTTTGGAAACTAGACCCCTCAGGGAACGTAACAAGGGGTAAAGTGAACCTTTATACCCTACAGGTGATTCACGACTTTTGCATATGTAAAAAAAATATATATTTTTTTTACCTAAAATGCTTGTTTTCCCAAAATGTTTACATTTTTAAAAAGGGTAATAGCGGAAAATACCCCCCAAAATTTGAAGCCCAATTTCTCCCGATTCAGAAAACACCCCATATGGGGGTGAAAAGTGCTCTGCTGGCGCACTACAGGTCTCAGAAGAGAAGGAGTAACATTTGGCTTTTTTAAAGCAAATTTTGCTCTGGGGGCATGCCGCATTTAGGAAGCCCCTATGGTGCCAGAACAGCAAAAAAAAAACACATGGCATAACATTTTGGAAACTAGACCCCTCGGGGAACTTAACAAGGGGTAATGTGAACCTTAATACCCTACAGGTGTTTCACGACTTTTGCATATGTAAAAAAAAATATATTTTTTTTACCTAAAATGCTTGGTTTCCCAACATTTTTACAATTTTAAAAAGGGTAATAGCAGAAAATACCCCCCAATATTTGAAGCCCAATTTCTCCCGATTCAGAAAACACCCCATATGGGTGTGAAAAGTGCTCTGCTGGCGCACTTCAGGTCTCAGAAGAGAAGGAGTCATATTTGGCTTTTTGAAAGCGAATTTTGCTCTGGGGGCATGCCGCATTTAGGAAGCCCCTATGGTGCCAGGACAGCAAAAAAAAAACACATGGCATACCATTTTGGAAACTAGACCCCTCGGGGAACGTAACAAGGGGTAATTTGAACCTTAATACCCTACAGGTGTTTCACGACTTTTGCATATGTAAAAAAAATATATATTTTTTTTTACCTAAAATGCTTGTTTTCCCAAAAATTTTACATTTTTTAAAAGGGTAATAGCAGAAAATACCCCCCAAAATTTGAAGCCCAATTTCTCCCGAGTACGGCGATACCCCATATGTGGCCCTAAACTGTTGCCTTGAAATACGACAGGGCGCCAAAGTGAGAGCGCCATGCGCATTTGAGGCCTAAATTAGGGACTTGCATAGGGGTGGACATAGGGGTATTCTACGCCAGTGATTCCCAAACAGGGTGCCTCCAGCTGTTGTAAAACTCCCAGCATGCCTGGACAGTCATCTGGCAATACTGGGAGTAGTTGTTTTGCAACAGCTGGAGGCTCCGTTTTGGAAACAGTGGCGTACCAGACGTTTTTCATTTTTATTGGGGAGGGGAGGGGGGTTGTATAGGGGTATGTGTATATGTAGTGTTTTTTACTTTTTATTTTATTTTGTGTTAGTGTAGTGTAGTGTTTTTAGGGTACAGTCACACGGGCGGGCGGTTCACAGTAGTTTCTCGCTGGCAGTTTGAGCTACGGCAGAAAATTTGACGCAGCTCAAACTTGCAGCCGGATACTTACTGTAATCCTCCGCCCATGTGAGTGTACCCTGTACGTTCACATTGGGGGGGGGGGGAATCCAGCTGTTGCAAAACTACAACTCCCAGCATGTACGGTCTATCAGTGCATGCTGGGAGTTGTAGTTTTGCAACCGCTGGAGGCTCCGTTTTGGAAACAGTGGCGTACCAGACGTTTTTCATTTTTATTGGGGAGGGGGGTTGTATAGGGGTATGTGTATATGTAGTGTTTTTTACTTTTTATTTTATTTTGTGTTAGTGTAGTGTAGTGTTTTTAGGGTACAGTCACACGGGCGGGGGGTTCACAGTAGTTTCTCGCTGGCAGTTTGAGCTGCGGCAGAAATTTTGCCGCACCTCAAACTTGCAGCCGGATACTTACTGTAATCCTCCGCCCATGTGAGTGTACCCTGTACGTTCACATTGGGGGGGGGGAACATCCAGCTGTTGCAAAACTACAACTCCCAGTATGTACGGTCTATCAGTGCATGCTGGGAGTTGTAGTTTTGCAACAGCTGGAGGCACACTGGTTGTGAAACACCGAGTTTGGTAACAAACTCAGTGTTTTGCAACCAGTGTGCCTTCAGCTGTTGCAAAAGCTACAACCCCCAGCATGTACGGACAACAGAAGGGCATGCTGGGTGTTGTAGTTATGCAACAGCTGGAGGCATACTACTTTGCCTGGGGATGCTGGGGATTGTAGTTATGCAACAGCTGGAGACACACTGGTTTGCTACTTAACTCAGTGTGCCTTCAGCTGTTGCAAAACTACAACTGTCAGCAGTCACCTACAGCCAACGGGCATGCTGGGAGTTGTAGTTATGCAACCAGCAGATGCACCACTACAACTCCCAGCATGCACTTTAGCTGATTGTGCAAGCTGGGAGTTGTAGTTACACAACAGCTGAAGGTACACTTTTCCATAGAAAGAATGTGCCTCCAGCTGTTGCAAAACTACAAGTCCCAGCATGCCCATAAGGGCATGCTTGGAGTTGTGGTGGTCTGCCTCCTGCTGTTGCATAACTACAGCTCCCAGCATGCCCTTTTTGCATGCTGGGAGCTGTTGCTAAGCAACAGCAGGAGGCTGTCACTCACCTCCAATGATCCTCGCCGCACAGGTCAGTCCCTCGTCGTCTCCGCCGCCGCCGCTGCTCCTGGGGCCCGATCCCAACAGGGGCGCCGGGGATCGGGGTCCCCAGCACCCGGGGTGCACGTCCCGCACCCGCTCACGTCCTCCGGAAGAGGGGCGGAGCGGATTGCGGGAGTGACACCCGCAGCAGGCGCCCTGATTGGTCGGCCGGTAATCCGGTCGACGAATCAGGGCGATCGTGAGGTGGCACCAGTGCCACCTCACCCCTGCAGGCTCTGGCTGTTCGGGGCCGTCTCTGATGGCCCCGATCAGCCAATAATTCCGGGTCACCGGGTCACTGGAGACCCGATTGACCCGGAATCCGCCGCAGATCGCTAGACTGAATTGTCCAGTGATCTGCGGCCATCGCCGACATGGGGGGTCATAATGACCCCCCTGGGCGATATGCCCCGATGCCTGCTGAACGATTTCAGCAGGCATCGGGGACCGGCTCCGCTCCAGATGGTTGCGGGGGGCCGGTAAAACTCATGACATTCTCATACGTCATGTGTCCTTAAGGACTCGGAAATGGAGACGTATGAGAACGTCATGTGTCCTTAAGGGGTTAAGACCCTTCTTTTAGACTTAAAAATATCAAATGTAAAACAATATAAGGTCACATTCACAAACCGTAAAAAAAAAGGTCTGTTATTTATTTATTTTTTAAACTTTTTTTCAGTATTGAAAAATATTGAAAAAATATAGAGGGGCATTTACTAAGGGGTTTAGTTTTTTTTCTGACTATTTTTGGCGCAAAATTGTCGCAATTGCGCCTACCCTATTTTTTGTGCGACTTTCTCTAGCAAGAGCCAGAAAGTCAAATTTTTTTCCCCGCTTAATTTACGCAAGTTTTCAGTTTTTACTTGCAGTGGTCAGGAATTTATTAACTGAGACAGTCGCAGTTGCGCAATAAACTGTCGCAACGGCCGTAAAAAATGACAAAATTTACTCCAGCTCCAACATGAAGCAGGAAAAGCTACTGCCGCCCGGGCTCCGACATACTTTCTCCCCGACACCCTCACTGCGCTACAGGGACACTGCAGTGATTTACAACCCACCCCTCTCACCTGCCAGCACCACACAACTTCCATCTGTCTGCTGTTGCAAGACTACAAGTCCCAGCATGCCCTTACAGTGAGGACACGCTGGGAGTTGTAGTCTTGTAGCAGCGGGAGCTGAGCGGCGCGGGCGGGAGACAAGGGGGGGGGGGGCAGCGGGGAGGCCGTATGAGGAGCCCGGGCGGCTGCACTGTAATCTCAGCCCGGGCTCCTGCCCTGAGAGCCAAAGGCTTTGGCTGTCAGGGCATGCTGGGTGTTGAAGTTTTGCAACAGCTGGAGGGCCACAGTTTGCAGACCACTGGTATGTGGTCTGTAAACTGTAGTCTTCCAGCTGTTGCAAAACTAAACAGCTGAAGGGGACCGGCGAAGACGTTCACTTACCCTTCCGAGGCTCCAGCGACGATCGCTGACGGAGATCGTCGCGCGGCACTGTCGCGCGGCAGTGTCGTGCAGCGCTGGATCCTACGGAAGCCGGTAAGTTGCCCAAGCTTCCCAACCAGGGTGCCTCCAGATGTTGCAAGACTACAACTCCCAGCATGCCTGGACACCCTTTGGCTGTCCAGGCATGCTGGGAGTTGTAGTTATGCAACATCTGGAGGCACCCTTGTTGGGAAACACTGGCCTAAAACAGTGTTTCCCAACCAGGGTGCCTCCAGATGTTGCAAGACTACAACTCCCAGCATGCCTGGACAGCCTTTGGCTGTCAAGGCATACTGGGAGTTGTAGTTTTGCAACAGCTGGAGGGCCACAGTTTGCAGGCCACTGGTTTGTGGTCTGTAAACTGTAGTCATCCAGCTGTTGCAAAACTAAACAGCTGAAGGGGACCGGCGAAGACGTTCACTTACCCTTCCGAGGCTCCAGCGACGATCGGTGAAGGAGATCGTCGGGCGGCACTGTCGAGCGGCAATGTCGTGCGGCGCTGGATCTTACGGAAGCCGGTAAGTTGCCCAAGCTTCCCAACCAGGGTGCCTCCAGATGTTGCAAGACTACAACTCCCAGCATGCCTGGACATCCTTTGACAGATCGTGTGGGGGGGGGGGGATCCGAGAGCTGGGATTCCCCGGGATCTCCTGGATGGGGCCACGGCAGTCTGCAGGAAGTGGTTTCGTCCCCAGCAGAAAGCCGGGGTAGACACGCCCCTTCCATGTATCTCTATGGGGTACATGGAGAGGGTGTGTCGTACGCCACGTCATGGGGCGACAGAACTCTCCCTTTCCAGAATACTGCTGCGGCCCCGTCCAGGAGATCCCGGGTGGCCCCAGCGCTCGGACCCCCCGCGATCTATAACTTATCCCCTATCCTTCGGATAGGGAATAAGTTATATTGCTCTACAGATGTCCTTTAACCCCTTGGGGACAGAGCCTATTATAACCCTAAGGATGAGAGCATTTTTTGCAAATCGCTTTAAGCATTAATAACTCTGGGATGCTTTTACTTATAAATTTGATTCCAAGTTAGTTTTTTCGTGACATATTCTACTTCATGTTAGTGGTAAATTTATGTCAATACTTGAATCATTTCTTGGTGAAAAATTAAAAAATTTCAGGAAAAATTTGAAAATTTTTAATTTTTCTAACTTTGAAGCTCTCTGCTTGAAAGGCTAGGTTTCCACTTGTTTTTTTTTTTTTTTTTCTGGCAGTTTTTGGAAAACTACCACTGCAGTTTTTGAGCCAAAGTCAGAAGTAAATCCATAAGGGAGGAGAAGTGTAAGTCCTTCCTTTATATGTCCTATTCCTTTTGAATACATTTCTGGCTTTGGCTCAAAAACTGCAGTGCCAGTTTTCCAAAAACTGCCAGAAAGAAAAAAAACAAGTGGAAACCTAGCCTAAGGAAATGGGACATGTCAAATAAATTACATATTGATTCACATATGCACTATGTCTACTTCATGTTTGCATCATAAAGTTGACATGCTTTTACTTTTTGAAGACATCAGAGGGCTTCAAAGTACAGCAGCATTTTCCAGTTTTTCCTGAAAATTTCAAAATCTGCATTTTTCAGGGACCAGTTTACTTTAAAAGTGAATTTGAGGGTCTTTATGTTGGAAATCCCCTATAATGTACCCCATTATGAAAAATGCACCCCTCAAAGTATTCAAAATGACATTCAAAAAGTTTGTTAACCCTTTAGGAATAGCAGCAAAATGGAGGAGAAAAATAAAAATCTCCATATTTTACAGTAAAATGTTATTGTAGCCCCATTTTTTATTTCATTTTTGCAAGGTATAAAAAGGTAAAAAGGCCCCATAAAAATTGGAAACAAATTTTTTCTCGAGTAAGGAAATACCTCATATGTGGATGTAAAGTGTTCTGTGGGTGCACTAGAGGGCTCAGAAGGGAAAGAGCAACATTGAGCTTTTGGAGAGCAAATTTTGCTGAAATGGCTTTTGGGGGCATATCACATTTAGGAAAGCCCCCGTGATGCCAGAACAGTAAAAAAAAAAAAAAAAAAACACATGGCATACTATTTTGGAAACTACACCCCTTAAAGGGGTACTCCGGCTCTAAGACATCTTATCCCCTATCCAAAGGATAGGGGATAAGATGACTGATCACGGGGGTCCCACCGCTGGGGACCCCCCTGATCTTGCACGCAGATCCCTGTTACAATCAGTCCCCGGAGCATGCATTCAGGGGGCGGAGTGTGACATCACATGGGGGCAGGGCCGTGATGTCACAATGCTCCGGCCCCGTGATTGGCAGTAAACAAACGCTCCGGGGACTGATTGTAACGGAGTGCTGCGTGCAAGATCACGGGGGTCCCTAGCGGCGGGACCCTCGCGATCAGGCACCTGATCCCCTATCCTTTGGATAGGGGATAAGATGTCTTAGTGTCGGAGTACCCCTTTAAGGAATGTAACAAGGGGTACAATGAACCTTAACACCCCACAGGTGATTGATGAACTTTCGTAAAATTGGGACATAAAAAAAAAAAAATTCAATAAAATGCTGGTGTTACCCAAAATTTCTCATTACCACAAGGGTAATAGGAGAAAAAGCCTCCAAAATTGCTTAACCCCAATACTTCTAAGTATAGAAATACCCCATGTATGGATGTAAAGTGCTCTGCGGCCAAACTACAATGCTCAGAAGAGAAGGAGCGCCATTGGGCTTTTGGAGAGAGAATGGAAGTCAGGGGTCATGTGCGATTACAAGGCCCCCATGGTGCCAGAACAGTAGACCCCCCCCCCCCCCACATGTGACCCCAATTTGGAAACTACACCCCTTAGAGAATTAAATAAGGTGTGCAGTAAGCATTTACACCCCACTGGCATTTGACAGAACTTTGGAACAGTCGGCTGTGCAAATGAAAAATTACATTTTTCATTTTTACGGACAACTGTTCAAAAAAATCTGTCAGACACCTGTGGGGTGTAAATGCTCACTGCACCCTCTGTTACATTCCGTGAGGGGTGTAGTTTCCAAATTGGGGTCACATGTGGAGGGGGTCCACTGTTCTGGCAACATGGGGCTTTATGAACACACATAGGGCCTCATTTACTAAGAGTGTGGGGTTTTTACTAGTGGGAAAAGTTGTTTCAGACTTGCAGGATTCCTCTCTATTTACTATTGGGAAAAGTCGGGAACATTTTCTGACCAGCTTTTTCTAGGACGATATTTCCAGCCATCTACCCACAGGATTTTCTGTGCATTCAATAGTAAATCGGTCGAGTTGTGAAACCACGCCCCTTTTTGTGTTGACCACGCCCCCTTTGCGACAGACAACGGCTTTTCGACAGGCTTTTCGCAGTGCAATGTCAGTGCAATGTCAGGTTTGTTGGATTTTTCAGGCGCACACTGTCGCAAACTGGCGCAGACATGTCTCAGACACTCTGCGCCAAAATAACCAGGCAAAAAACGGTCGGTTTCAGCTTAGTAAAGGAGGCCCATAGCCTTCAATTCCAGCCTAATTCTCTCTCAAAAAGCCCAACGGTGTTCCTTTTCTTCTGAACATTGTAGTTCGACCGCAGAGCATTTTACATCCACATATGGGGTATTTATATACTCAGAAGAAAAGGGGTTACACATTTTGGGGGGCTTTTTTCCTATTACCCCTTGTGAAAATGAAAAATTTGGGCATAACACCAGCATTTCAGGGAAATTTTTTTTTTTTATTTTCATGTCCAACTTTAATGAAAATTTGTCAAAGACCTGTGGGGTGTTAAGGCTCACTATACGCCTTGTTACGTTCCGCGAGGGGTGTACTTTCCAAAATGGGGTCACATAAGGGTAGTTTTTTTAGGGTGTTTTTTTTTTTTTGCTTACATTTCAGAATCGCTGTAATGATCAGCCACCCCTGTGCAAATCACCAATTTAGGCCTCAAATGTACATGGTGCTCTCTCCTGAGCCATGTAGTTCGTCCGCAGAGCATTTTATGCCCACATATGGGGTATTTCCGTACTCAGAAGAAATTGCGTTTTGGGGGTCTTTTTCTCCTTTCACCTCTTGTGAAAATGAAAAGTATGGGGCAAAACCAGCATATTAGTGTAAACAATGACATTTTTTACACTAACATGCTGGTGTAGCCCCCAACTTTACCTTTTCATAAGGGGTAAAAGGAGAAAATCCCCCCAAAATTTGTAACGCAATACCCCATATGTGGCCCTAAACTGTTGCCTTGAAATATGACAGGGCTCTGAAGTGAGAGAGCGTCATGCGCATTTGAGGCCTACATAAGGAATTTGCAATAGGGGCGGACCCGGTTACAAGGATGGGGCTTGTCTCCACCAAAACCCTACAGCAGTGTTTCCCAAACAGGGTTCCTCTAGCTGTTGCAAGACTCCCAGCCTGCCAGGATGGTCTATAGCTGTCTGGCAATACTGGGAGTTGTTGTTTTGCAATAGCTGGAGGCTCCGTTTAGGAAACACTGCTGTATGAGACGTTTTTCCTTTTTATTGGGGGGGGGGGGTCGTGTAAGGGAGTGTATATGTAGTGTTTTACTTTTTATTATTTGTTAGTGTAGTGTTTTTAGGGTACATTCACACAGTAAGGGGTTCACAGTAAGTTTTCCGCTGGGAGTTTGAGCTCCCAGAATGCACTGAGACACCGTACATGCTGGGAGTTGTAGTTTTACAACAGCTGTAGGCACACTGGTGGGGAACCACTGAGTACCACTGAGAAACAGACTCTAGCTCAGTGATTCCAACATGTGTGCCTCCAGATGTTGCAAAACTACAACTCCCAGCATGTACCGTCTGTCAGTGCATTCTGGAAGTTGTAGTTTTGCAACAGCTGGAGGCACACAGGTTGGAATCACTGAGTTAGGAAACAGACTCTAGCTTAGTGTTTCCCAACCAGTGTGCCTACAGATGTTGCAGAACTACAACTCCCAGCATGCCTGGACAGTCTGGGCATGCTAGGAGTTGTAGTTATGCAACAACTGTGGAAGAACAGTTTGGAGACTGCTAAGAAGTGGTCTCCAAACTGTAGCCCTCCAGAAAAAGGTTGCAAAACTACAATTCCAAGCATGCCCAGACTGTCCATTCATGCTGGAGCTGTAGTTCTGCAACAGTTCTGGAGTTGTAGTTATGAAGGGCCAGCATCCCTGACTGTCTGGCTATGCTGGGAATTGTACTTTTGCAACATCTGGAGGGCTACAGTTTGGAGACCTCAGTATAGTGGTCTCCAAACTGTGCCACTTCAGATGTTGCAAAACTATAACTCCCAGCATGCCCAGACAGTCTTTGGCTGTCTGAGCATGCTGGGAGTTGTAGTTTTGCAGATTTTAGAAGGCCATAGTGAAGATCATTTACCTCGATCTTCACTGCAGCCTCCTCCACGCCGCACTTTCCGGCCGCACTCCTCCTGCTGCCACCGATGCTGCCGCTGCTCAAGGATGCTGGCCATGCTTCCCCCCTCACCGCTCATGTTCCCCCCCTGCTCTGCCTGGACTTTGATCGGTGGGCAGAGCTGGATACATGAATTCTAACCCCCGCCCCCAACTGCCATTGGTCGTCAGCCTGATCGACCAATGGCAGGGTATAGGAGGGGGTGGCTCCGATCATTCTTATTTTCCGGTCGACCAGTGACCCGATTGGCCCGGATAGTGGCAAATCGCCGGTCGACATGGGGGTCTCAGGGCCCCCCTAGGCATTGTCATCAGCAATCATCCCGGCGAGCGGCGGTGATGGGAAATACGGAAGGCGTACAGGTACGCCCTTCATCCTTGAGTACCGGGATGCGAGCGCGTATCCATATGCCCTCCATCTCCAACAGGTTAATAGAAGAACCTGATGAGGTATTAGCAGCAATTGTATGAAAGCAGGAAAAAATAGAGGGGTCAGGTTAACCATTTCCTTGCTTGAGTAATAGGGTGCGGCAAAAGGTGCAGAAGAAACTTGCATATACCACCACGATCAAATGGCATGTTGTCAAATAAAATCAGCAGTACAGTTCATGAGATATATATATATATATATATATATATATATATATATATATATATATATACATATTCATGTAATCCATTTGTGGATCATTAGGAACAACTTATTCAATACACACATACAAATTGAAATACCTTTCAGACAATTGTCATTCATGTACTTCAGTTTTCTACATCAGTAAACTCAGTAAGTTTCCACTTGTGTTTTTTCTGGCAGTTTTTGGAATACTGCCACTGCAGTTTTTTAGCCAAAGCCAGAAGTGTATTCATAAGGAATAGGACATATAAAGGAAGGACTTACACTTCTCCTCCCTTATGGATCCACTTCTGACTTTGTCTCAAAAACTGCAGTGGTAGTATTCCAAAAACTGCCAGAAAAAAAAAAAAAAAAAACACCAAGTGGAAACTTAGCCTAAGGGATTCAGAATGCTCCAAACTCTTCTACAGGCAACTACCTACTTAAAAGCATACAACAGGTAATATTCTTAATATTATTTTGCTGATTTGTTGTTCAACAAGCACAGTGGTTTGTACTTTGACAGAAATATTCTTATTTTATGTATAGCTTTTTATAAACTGCTGACATGACAATTAAAGTTCTGCACATCTCTATTTCACCATGCGAGGTTAATGTAATCATTGTTACCTTATTATTATGAAAACAGAATCCACTCAATTATTTATTAGTAAAAAAGATTAGAGTCAACAGCTGATACTGAAATCTAAGGTTCACTTTTTTGTAACTGTACTCTGAAAGCCTTCAGTGTGTTCATTTTCCTGGTATCACTGATTTCTTCCTGAATATATGCCTTTGCTCAGAAGTTAATCAACCCCAATACCTCATAACTATAAATTCTGGAAGCCTAGTGAAGTAAAATTTATGAGAACACAAATGACATTCATAACCTTTATGAATCTTTTTTTTATGTTTTACTTTGTACTATATTTCAAATGCATGAATAGGCAAAGAACTTTAAACTGACTAGAACAAGTTGGTGAATTACAAATTTAATGAATATTGCAAAATATTTATGTATATGTAAAAAAAAAATTAAACATTAAAACTGCAACAACAATTATTAATAAAGTGTGTAGTAATAATAATAATAATACTAATATGTATACTATTATCATTGTTAGTAATATCATTATTATTTATAATAATAACACTAATAATAATTTATTATTACACACTTTATTAATAATTGTTGTTGCAGTTATCATTTTAAATGTTTTTTGAACAATATATATATATATATATATATATATATATATATATATATATTTCTTCATATTGTATCACTGCAAAAAGAGAAGATAACCTTTCACCGCACCATATTTTGTGCACTGTGTGCAAAGTAATTACACTTTGTGCATTCATTAAATCTTAGTTTGCTTTCTTTATACATTGTACATATACATGCTTGCTTGAATGTATGCAGCAAACAAATGAAAAAAAAAACAGTGTGAGTTATGCAGTATCTCTCTCTCTCTCTCTCTCTCTCTCTCTCTCTCTCTGTATATAAAGCAAATCTAAGCTCACAAACAGAAGACACAGGTTATATCTCACAAATATGCATCACTGGACTAATACGGCTACTCAAATTTACTATATATATGTGTGTGTGTGTGTGTGTGTGATTTTATATTCTATCAGCTGCCGTATTTCACTGAAATTGGTTGTTCCGTGTTGGGTGTTGTCCTTCCGTAACAATGCCTATATTTTATTTCTGTTTAAAACTTTAAATTATTGCTTGATAAAAATTAAAAAAAAAAGAAGTATTGAGCATATGCATTACATAAAACATAACTTTTAATAAATTCTTAGGATAAAATATAAGGGAACAACATATGGTTCATTGTAACCAGTGGGGGTAAAAACCTCCCTTGTAAGGCCCTACTCTTGCATTATTAAATCCCTTCTTGGCAAGTGTTACTTGCCCTTAAAAGGATGGCCCCACATAGGAACCTCTCCTTATTTCCACCTGCAAACATTGCCATTTCCCAGGGTTTTTAGGTGAAAAAAGGGAGAGGTTCCTGTGTAGGGCCACCCTTTTTAAGACGAGTAACACTTTCCTTGAAAAGGTGGAAGGGAACAACGTATTATCCATTGTAGCAGGTGGGGGTAAAAACCTCCCCTCTAAGGCCCTATTCTCTCCCTATTAATTCCCTTCTTGGCAAGTGTTACTCAACCTAAAAAGGGTGGCCACACACAGGAAACTCTCTCTATTTCCACCTAAAAACCACGGGAAATGGCAGTGTATGTAGGTGGAAATAGGGAGAGGTTCCTGTGTGGGGCTGCCCTTTTTAGGGTGAACAACATTTGCCAAGAAGGGAATTAATAATGCGAGAGTGGGGCCTTACAGGGGAAGTTTTTACCCCCACCGGTTACAATGGACCATACGTTGCTCCCTTCCACCTTTTAGAGGTCTTTGCATCACATCAATTCTTGGTGGTGTAGGTGGCACATGGTGTTTTTTGCACACATTTCCTTTTGTTTGATTTAAAAAAAAATGGGGAATATATATTTTATCATAAGAAAAGTTTTTTGGCTTATGCATATCCTAAATACTTACTTGTGGACTGATGGGGAGGAATTTCTGTAACCGGGGAGAAGCACCTTAAATATGTTTTGCACTATCCATATTTGTGAAGTGTTGGTGTGGCACCATGGTCAATCTACTCTGATGCATTAGGCATTGATGGGTGGAAATTCTGGCTGATCCATGCCTGATTCATCTACACAAAGGTCAGTCTCTCCACATTTTTCTTGGACAGACAAGTTCTCCTTGGGGTTACTATGGCCCCCACCGCACTAAACACCTGCTCTGATGGCACACTACTGGCCGGGCAGGACAGCTTTTCCAGGGCAAACTCTGCTCCTCCTGTCCTGTCAGATGACTAGAAAAACCACCCATCTCGCGAAACCTAAACTGTGCTCCACTCTGCCCCTCCCCCTTCTCCTCCAGTTCAGCCCCCACAGGGCTCATGTGGCCATGAGATGTGGAGACCATGTCTCCAGTGCCCTGACCAGCCATTGTTTCCAACACGTGTTGTAGTAAATGAGGCAGTGGAATTATGTTTTACATCCCTTAAACCTGGCCACTGACTAATAAGGTGGCTTCCTCAAAGGGCCTGAGCAAACGGCAGGTGTCACGTATGAGCTGCCACTGGTTGACATTGAAGATAGTAAGGGGAATGCTCCTATCTGCTTGGATCATCAAGAAATCGGTGATGGGTTTTCTCTGTTCGTATAGTCGGTCAAACATATGGAGGGTAGAATTCCAACATCTGGAAACGTCCCAAATCAGACTATGTTGAGGGATACCATTCTGACATTGCAGCTCAAGGAGGGTGTGCTGTGTGGTGCATGAGTGGCTGAAGTGCATGCAAAGTTTCCTTCCCATTGTTAGGATGTCTTGCAGATAGTGGAAACACTTCAGGAACCGCTTGACAACCAGATTGAACACGTGTGCCATGCATGGCACATGGCTCAGGCTTCCTTGTCACAGCGCAGACAAGATGTTCTTCCCATTGTCGATCACCATGGTTCCAATTTCCAGTTTTCATGGCCATGAATCGATTTCTTGATGAATGACTTTTAGCAGTACCTCTCCTCTGTGACTCTGTTCGCCAAGGCAAACCATGTGAAGAACAGCGTGACACCACCATGCCCTGAACACATGGTATGCTGGGGGGGCATGGAGACTTGTTCATGCAGTAGAGGCTCAGGATACAGAGGAGGATGAGGAGGCAGAGTTGCACACTGTTACAGGACCAACTGCCTGAGAGCATGGAGGCAGAAGCGGCGTGTCCTGTCCAAGTTGCTGTTGTGGCTGTGCAGGAACCACATTCACCCATTGGGACGATAAAGGACATGTATCGTCCCTGACCATAGTTACAGTGCCACACATCGGTGTTGCCATGCACTTTGGCACACACCAACAGGCTCAAGGACTGGCCCACCTTCTGTTCCACAAAATTGTGCAGAGCTGATACTGTCTTCTTCGCAAAGAAATGATGGCTTGGGACTCTCCACCTCGTCTCCGCACAAGCCATCAGTTCTCTGAAAGGTGCAGAGTCCACCACTTAAAAAGGGAGGGACTGCAGCACCAGCAACTTGGACAGGAGCACATTCAGCTTCTGGGCAGTTGGATGAGTGGGCGCATACTGTTGTCTCTTGGACATGGCTTCACCGATGGATTGCTGTCGGAATTACTGACTCGAAGTAGGAAGAGCAGAAGCATCTGGAGCGACAGAAGATGGGTATGACACACAGCCCCCATTGGCTGAAACAGGGAGCGGCGTGCCACTGGGTGATGCAGCAGGCTGGACCCCCATATCAGAGCCACGGTTCTCACAGGCCGCTTTATGGTGATGCTGCATATGTTGATGCAGGGCCGTGGTGCCAACATTGGGACCCTGGCCACGCTTCACCTTCTGCCGACACATCTTGCATGTGGCCATGTTAACCTCCTCCGGATGCTTGATGAAAAACTGCCACACCGCCGAGTAGCTGATTTTCCCACCAGCAGTCCGCACTGATTGACTGCTACTGCCGCCGTCTCAAGGAACCCCTGTTCCACTACCTTCTGTGAAGGTAGGCTGTCGCGAAGCAGGTGGTCTACCCCGGGCACGTTTGGCTTCAGACTTTCCATTTCTGCCACCCTGCTGACTGCTAACCATGCTACCACTTTGTTGGCTCAGCTGCTGCCTCATAGGCAACCTGCAAACCTCTTCTGATGATGAGTAAGCCCCTTCTGCACCTGGCTCCCAAGTGCGATCGGCTTCATCATCATCGAGTTGTGTCTGCATATCACTGATGTCCTCCTCAGGTTCCTCAACAGTGTGTGCTTCAGGAGCCTGAATGCTCAGAACACCACCTCCAACGCCACTCTCCTCATCACTACTTGCCCGCCTCATGGAGGAAGCAGTGGATGTCTCCTCCACTTCTTGGCTGGGCAGTAGTTGCTGACTGTCCTCTAGTAGATTGTCCTCACTAATTAGTGGAGCTGAACCCATAGCATAAGATACTTCTGTGGGGGAGGGACCACATAGGACAGAGGCAATGGAAGGACAGGGTCTGCCAACTGCCGATTGTTGACTGGAGGTGTCAGCTGTCACTTGTGATAAAGTGGATGACCGTGTTAACCAATCGATGACGGCAGATGGGTTGCTGGAATCTGGGTGGCTGATACTAGGAGCTCAGGCCTCATGCTGCAACTCCTGCTGCCACAGGCCCCTAGTCTGCTGCATCCTCTGCCTGATGAATTTAGGCCTCTGCCACTCCTCTTTGGACGTCCTGGCACTTCACTGCTTGATATACTCAGTGCGTATATGAGGAGAGTACAATACGCTACACTATGCTTGAAACAGCATTTTTCTACAACACCAGCAGGTGTGTACTTTTGGCTGGCCTTTAACAGTAATTAGGCCCTTAAGACTTTAACAGGAACACAATCGTACACCACTTAGATGTTCGTATGTTGTATACACTTATGAGAGGAATACAATGTGCTCCAGTACGCTTAAAAAGTATTTGTCTACAACACCAGCAGGTGTGTACGTTTGTCCAGCCTTTCACAGTAACTAGGCCCTTGAGACCTTACCAGGAACAAAATGGTACACTACTTAGATGTACGTATGTGGTGGGCACTTATGAGGGGAGTACAATGCGCTCCACTACGCTTAAAACAGTATTTGTCTACAACACCAGCAGGTGTGTACTTTTGGCTGGCCTTTCGCAGTATCCAGGCCCTTAAGACTTTAACAGGAACAAAATGGTACACTACTTAGATGTACGCACAGGTTACACTTAATAGAGGACAATACTCTTTTAGTGCTTTGCTCACCCTAACTGGCTTGCCACTATTAGCTTTTCAGTTGTTGTACAAACCAGTGCTGCAGCACACAGTCGCTGTATACTTCACCCAAAATTGCAATTTCTCTCTCAATCTCACTCCCTTCCCTATCAGTGCTTCTAGGTTGGATTTGGGCTTTAGGTGAACCACTGCTGTAATAGACCCAAAATTTCACTTTCTCTCTCCTTTCCCTATCAGTGCTTCTAGGCTGGATTTGGGCTTGAGGTGAATCGCTGCTATGACCTGCAAGTGCACTTTCTCTATCAATCTCTCTCTCTTCCCTATCAGTGCTTCTAGGCTGGAATTGGGCTTGAGGTGAATCGCTGCTGTAAAAAAGCTTGTCTGTGCAATACACACTGCTCTCTGTCCCTCTCTCTCTGCAATAGAATGCTGATGTGAGTGGCCGCAAGATGGCTGCCGATTATATAGGGCTGTGACATCACAGGGGTGGCGTGCTGCTGATGGCTGCATGTTGAATGTGATATAGGGTCATCCCGCCGACACCTTGTTCCCACCTTCCCAGGATTCCTTGCCCCATGTCCTCACATGTGGATCCACAATTTTAGATGCCCTGGAGCCTGGACTTTTACTAAATGGAGTTTAATAAAGTGATTTGCACAATAAAATTGCAGCAAATTTTTCCTGAAATTTGTAATGAATTAGGATTTGTCAGGTTTGATTCGCTCATCTCTATATATTATCCTCTTCATCTGGACATTAAATTGCTTAAGAAGCATTCTGAAAATATAACTAGTAGAAAAAATGTCACAAGCTTTAACCAAATAATATTAGATCTTTCCACGATCTGTGTTGCTTCATGAATAACAGTGAATTAGAGAGAAAGTCTCTTCAGAGATGGAATAATTGTCTTCTGTAGTTTCTGTGTCAGAAACTGTTCTCTGTCTTTTGGTCTTTTTTCAAATAAAACGTTAATCACAGTACATTGTGCTCCTGCAGAATGAGTTATTATCCCACATGGATACCTGAAGGTGAAGGTGCCCCATGTGAATACTTAACTTCCTCTTGTGTTAAAAATAGGATGAACATTGGGTTTTCTCTAAATCAAGCACATTTATTTAAAGACAATTACTTCCTGAATTGTCTAGAGATAACTATAAGAAAGAAAGGCATTTTATCTTTATGTTTAACAAAAAATAGATACAATGTACTGAAAAGCGTAGGTGAAAATTGGAAAATTCTGCATACATCCATTATATCCAAGTATTTTCTAGGAACAGTAATCACAGAACAACTCTTTGATTTCTAAATCTTTTTCTACGGTTTTAGGTAATACAGCTATAAAGCAATAGCTGCAGGAAAAATGCTACGGAGAACAATTCATAGTGGACTTCTTCAGATTTCACATCTTTTTTGCTGTTGGCCCTTTTATTTATAATTAAAAAAAAAGTCTCATAACATGGGTTTTTGCTTTTACTTTTAAAAGCATAATTGTAAAAAACATGTACACATTGGCCCTCATTTACTGAGTGGAGTGTAGGTTTCTGTGTGGGTTTTAATTCCCTACAATTTATTTTCCATGGTATTTACTAAGGTTTCCCTACATTTTCCACTTTCCCTACACTTTGCTTTTTTTTACACATGCTCTGATCTGTAGGGTTTTCCTCAGCTCAAATCCACCACATTTTATGTGGAAACCTTAGTAAATATGTTGTGTTTTTGTGAAAATGTCGGGAACATGCCCCTTTTTGGATACCACGCCCCCTTTTCTGGTGACCACGCCCCATTTTCGGGTTTTCTAAGCAAAATGGAGACTTAGTCAGGGTTTTTTCAATTCTGGCGCAAATTCTGGTGCAGACAGAATTTCTGGCGCAATGCGACAGAAACTGGTGCACAACCCAACAAAATATGTTGGGTTTGCAATAGTAAATGAGGGCCATTGAGTTGAAGATGTTATTCAATGTTACTTTTTAGTTGTAGAACATTTAAATGGGCACTGTCAGATACAAAAACTTTTGATATGTTGTAAAGCATGCCAAACCAATAGATTTTGCAATTGCTCTCATTAGAAAATTTTCAGTATTTCATACTGAAGAAGCTAGTCAAACAACTGCCTCCCCTGCCTACTTGGACACATACTAGTCCTGCTGTGTCTATGCGTCATGGACACACTTCCTTGATTGACAGCTGTGAGCCTAGGGCTCACAGCTGGAGGAAAAATCCTCCCACTGTTAGCTTGTGTCCCGCTACTGTCAGTGAGGACAAGCTGGGAGTTGTAGTTTTGCTAATGCTAGGGGAGATGTGAGCAGTCAGCATCCTGCGGGAGGGGGCGGAGACCTGCACAGAGGCCACACACCCTCCCTTTGAGAGGAATTCAGACTAGTGAGCTAAATTAAAAGTGTAATAAAAAAATAAATAAAGGTGCTAGACACGTACGTGTACATGGTCAGGATTAGGTACTGAGTGATATATATATATATATATATATATATATATATATATGTATATATATATATATATTTTTTTTCGTTGGATCGGATGGGTACGCTTTAAGTCCATTTCAATTATTGTATTGTGGCCTGAAAATTATTACATGGAGAGAGAAATGTATCAGATCAGATTGTGTCATACGTTGCCAGTGCCTGAAACACATCCCTGCATGATGAAGTTATTATTAATTAAACAAAACTTATGAGATTTATTAAAAGAGGTTTTGTTCGAATCTGGATGTCAAATTCACTTAATGCCAATTGAGATTTGGTATCACATTTCCTGGGTCATTTTCAAAGCCAGTAGCAGTAATGTCCCCCTGACAGCCAGGAACAACCCTTTATAAAGAAAAGCAGCTCCGTAAGAACACTCCAGGTATTTAATATACATCCCGGTGCATTAAATCCTGGATGGCCAGAGTGAACATTTATGCCCTGTATCTTCTAAGGGTTGAGGTATATTGTTCATATACTCATATACTTCATATTGTTTGGCTAGGAAAATCACATCAGAACAGTTCTCACAAATCCTGGCAAATCTTAATAGTAACCCTGTGAATATGCATTTTTCAGGACAATTTAGGAATTGAAAAAATAGATACTAACCATAGAGTAAACCTACTGCCACCAAAATGCTTCTTTAATGCACTGAACATGTGAAAATAGCCATAGTTTCTGATATTGCTGCTCCCAGTGTCCACCACATTGAAATTTGGAGTGCTGGGGGTCAAGATCGGACACCACTATGGCCAGTCAATGGCAATGTCTCATGCCAACCCCAACACCAGGAATAAAGCTTGACGGAGATGGTGTGGGGTTTGCATGGGACATTTTTACACTGACAAAAGCGAAGTAAAAAAAAGAAAAAAACTTTTAAAAATATCTTCTCTAGATATACATTTAAACATATAGAAAAACTGTGCAATAGTAATCAAAAATAAATAGTAGAGGGGTAACATGTACTACATAACCAGTGATACTTGACAGCCAGTCAAACTAAAATATTTAAACTCTAGGGCCAGTAGTTAAACATTGAGGGGTTATATCATAGACATATAGTTGCAAAGCAATATAACATCAGTATAACCTTAGATAATACAATTATTATGTAATGGAAATAGAGTTAAAGGGGTACTCTGAACCTAAACATCTTATCCCCTATCCAAAGGATATTGAATAAGATGTCTGATCGCAGGAGGGCTGCCACTGGGACCCATGCGATCTCTGGATCAGAGCCCCAGTCATCCTCCACTCCGCTCCCTGCCAGAGGATGGGTAACCACAGCCGTCACGCCCCCTCCATTCATGTCATGTCAATAAGCATATTTGCACAGACCATTATCATAGTGGTCATCTAATCTTTCAACAGTTTCTTGGATGGTTAGAAATTCACTTTAATAAACTTCTATACCTACTTCACATGCAGAGCTTTTATATATTTATTTATTGAAAATTATTATTAAATAATTAATCCACTTATTGACATTCAACCTTGTTGTTCACATGTTTTTTTAAATAAAAATACAGTATAACAATATTCAAAACATAAATTACATGTAGTATGTATTAGAACTAACTTTAGAGTTATGCTTTGAATTATTAAATAAGTAAATCTAAGCATTTAAAGCAATCATCAATCATAAAATAAGATATCCCATCCTTCTGTCTTTTGAGTAATAAATCTTGTTTTCTTTCAGCTTTTTATTAAATACAACACTGCTGAGAACTCTATTGTTGACTATACATAGTGAAAATGTGCCTGCCATGGATCATGCTGCCCTGAGTGGGATGTTTGCTGTCAGCCTTCATTTGTATCTTTGTCACTTTCTAGCTTAGCACTGACAGAATCTTCTGCTTTGCATGCAAGTAAATAAGACATTTGGCAGATCTGACCAGCTGCAGTAAAAGACTGTTCAGATAGGTAAGACGGTTTAAGAAATAAGCCTTTGAAACTAAGAAATGAGTGTTTTCTCTTGAGATATATATTTATATATATATATATATATATATATATATATATATATATATCTCATTAATATACATA
Organism: Hyla sarda; assembly: GCF_029499605.1. NCBI lineage: Eukaryota > Metazoa > Chordata > Amphibia > Anura > Hylidae > Hyla > Hyla sarda. Next base: position 325,640,291 of record NC_079189.1, read on the forward strand.
TTTTTTTTTTATTAACCTAGGAATCTGTTGAGACAGCACTACTGGTGTCCATATTGTAGATGATTAATAGGGTAAATTACCCCAAAACATTTATGACCTATCCACTGGATAGGGGATAAATGCTAGATCAGTGGGGGTCCAACCAACCTAATGATTTCTACACATTCACCCCACTGATACTCCTAGATATAAACTGTATAATTTATCCTATAGTTAGGTAAAAATTGCTGCTGACTGGAATACTTCTTTCAATGGAACCAGACATAGGCATTTATATATAAAACTGTCCGTAATACAGTATGTATCATATTAATATAAAGTTAAAGGAGATGTCCGGCGCAGACTTTTTCTAATCCGTCCTGCCCGGGCTGCAAATAAAGACTATGTCACACGACGCTTCAGCTTATCATCGGCCGAGGCGGTAAATCGCTGCTGCCGGTGATAGGCTGAAGCGCCGTGTGACGTAGCGGGCTAAAGGAAGTAGGAAGCAGACAGCCTGGCTGACCGATCAGCTGTTGCGGAGCTACGGGAGAACATAGGGAGGTAAATGAAAGTTTGTTTTGTCTTTTTTTGCAGCCCGGGCAGGACGGAATAGAAAAAGTCTGCGCCGGACATCTCCTTTAACAAAGTGACCTGTAGCCTGACTGAAAATTATAAATGAATAAATAGATACAAATATATATATATATATATATATATATATATATATATATATATATTTTTTTATTTTTTTTTTTTATCACAACTCGTGTTGTATGCCTAGTTTTGGTGCTGAAATGTAGCCTTATCGGGGGGATATTTATCATATTTTGTCTTTTAAAAGTGTGTTTCAAAGCTTTTTTTTTGCCTTTGTTTTGCTTTCTTGGGTCCTATTTATTATAATGGTGCATGGAGGTTGATCAATTTAGCACATGTAGGTAAAAGTTCAGATATCTAACTTTACCCTACTGCGCCAAAAATGTGCAACTTTTTTTAATGCCCTCCAGAGGCCGTTTTGTAAGTCAGGTCAGGGCTGGTGTAGATTTGTGGTAGAGTTAAAGGGGTACTCCGGTGAAAACCTTTTTTCTTTTAAATCAACTGGTGACAGAAAGTTAAACATATTTGTAAATTACTTCTATTAAAAATCTTAATCCTTCCTGTACTTATTAGCTGCTGAATACTACAGAGGAAATTCTTTTCTTTTCGGAATGCTCTCTGATGACATCATGACCACAGTTCTCTCTGCTGACGTTATTACAATAATAATAATAATAATGCTTTCTTTATTGTTGTCCTTAGTGGGATTTGAACCCAAGTCTCCAGCACTGCAAGGCAGCAGTGCTAACCACTGAGCCACCATGCTGCTCTTAGCATACAACTGCTATACATCTGCTATGCATCTGCTATGCATGGTTGCTAAAATGGACAGAGATGTCAGCAGAGAGCACTGTGTTCGTGATGTCATCAGTGTTCCAAAAAGAAAGGAATTTCCTCTGTAGCATTCAGCAGCTAATAAGTACTGGAAGGATTTTTAATAGAAGTAATTTACAAATATGTTTAACTTTCTGCCACCAGTTGATTTAAAAGAAAAAAGGTTTTCACCGGAGTACCCCTTTAAGAAGTTTGCAAGACTTTAGGAGAAAGTTGCCTTTGATAAATTCTTTACCACAGCAAAGTTAAATTACTAAATCACTATACATTGAACATTTACACTAAATTGCTTAACCTCTGGACCTTATGAAATGTTGCACAAATCTATGCTTAGGTGCTCCTACGACAATCAATCGCCCAAGCTAAGAAAAAAAAAAAAGCTCTACCTCCAATGACAAATCTTCCCCTGTATTATTTTATCTTTTCCATTTTTCAGTAGATACTATGCATTCCTTTGTTTAGAATTCTCCGAGCAATTGCCAAACATACTTCAGCAAACATGGTCTATTGTTCTTTGACTGACCTGATGTCACTCCGAAATGTTTCTAATTCACAATAATAAAACTTAAAGCTGACCAGGGCACATACAGCATTTGAAAATGTCACCGACTTGTGGCAAATATGGTATCCCGTAATACTGTTGCAGTGATCTTTTTTATGACCCATACTAGAACCAATGTTTGGTTAAAATATGAAGAAGTAACAGACACCCTGATGTGTGTCTCATGTCAATATGCAGTAGTTTTCCAAAATCACAGTTTATTAGGCAGTAGCTTCATTAACCCCTTAAGGAACAAGCCATTTTAACCTTAACCCCTTAAGGACCAGGCCATTTTATACCTTAAGGACCAGAGCGTTTTTTGCAATTCAGACCACTGTCACTTTAAACATTAATAACTCTGGAATGCTTTTAGTTATCATTCTGATTCTGAGAATGTTTTTTCGTGACATATTCTACTTTAACTTAGTGGTAAAATTTTATGGTAACTTGCATCCTTTCTTGGTGAAAAATCCCAAAATTTGATGAAAAAAATGAAAATTTTGCATTTTTCTAACTTTGAAGCTCTCTGCTTTTAAGGAAAATGGATATTCAAAATATATTTTTTTTGGGTTCACATATACAATATGTCTACTTTATGTTTGCATCATAAAATTTATGAGTTTTTACTTTTGGAAGACACCATAGGGCTTCAAAGTTCAGTAGCAATTTTGAAAATTTTGTGAAAAATTTCAAAATTGCTACTGAACTTTGAAGCCCTATGGTGTCTTCCAAAAGTAAAAACTCATAAATTTTATGATGCAAACATGCAAACTCACTATTTTTCAGGGACCAGTTCAGTTTTGAAGTGGATTTGAAGGGTCTTCATATTAGAAATACCCCATAAAAGACCCCTTTATAAAAACTACACCCCCTAAAGTATTCAAAAAAACATTCAGTAAGTGTATTAACCCTTTAAGTGTTTCACAGGAATAGCAGCAAAGTGAAGGAGAAAATTCAAAATCTTAATTTTTTACACTCGCATGTTCTTGTAGACCCAATTTTTGAATTTTTGCAAGGGATAAAAAGGAGAAAATTTTTACTTGTATTTGAAACCCAATTTCTCTCGAGTAAGCACATACCACATATGTCTATGTTAATTGTTCGGCGGGCGCAGTAGAGGGCTCAGAAGGGAAGGAGCGACAAATGGTTTTTGGGGGGCATGCCGCATTTAGGAAGCCCCTATGGTGCCAGGACAGCAAAAAAAACACATGACATACCATTTTGGAAACTAGACCCCTCAGGGAACGTAACAAGGGGTAAAGTGAACCTTTATACCCTACAGGTGATTCACGACTTTTGCATATGTAAAAAAAAATATATATATTTTTTACCTAAAATGCTTGGTTTCCCAAAAATGTTACATTTTTAAAAAGGGTAATAGCAGAAAATACCCCCCAAAATTTGAAGCCCAATTTCTCCCGATACAGAAAACACCTCGCATGGGGGTGAAAAGTGCTCTGCTGGTGCACTACAGGTCTCAGAAGAGAAGGAGTCACATTTGGCTTTTTGAAAGCAAATTTTGCTCTGGGGGCATGCCGCATTTAGGAAGCCCCTATGGTGCCAGAACAGCAAAAAAAAAAAACACATGGCATACCATTTTGGAAACTAGACCCCTCAGGGAACGTAACAAGGGGTAACGTGAACCTTAATGCCCTACAGGTGTTTCACGACTTTTGCATATGTAAAAAATTTTTATTTTTTTTACCTAAAATGCTTGTTTTCCCAAAATGTTTACATTTTTAAAAAGGGTAATAGCGGACAATACCCCCCAAAATTTGAAGCCCAATTTCTCCCGATTCAGAAAACACCCCATATGGGGGTGAAAAGTGCTCTGCTGGCGCACTACAGGTCTCAGAAGAGAAGGAGTAACATTTGGCTTTTTGAAAGCAAATTTTGCTCTGGGGGCATGCCGCATTTAGGAAGCCCCTATGGTGCCAGAACAGCAAAAAAAAACACATTGCACACCATTTTGGAAACTAGACCCCTCGGGGAACGTAACAAGGGGTAATGTGAACCTTAATACCCTACAGGTGTTTCACGACTTTTGCATATGTAAAAAAATATATATTTTTTTTACCTAAAATGCTTGGTTTCCCAAAATTTTTACAATTTTAAAAAGGGTAATAGCAGAAAATACCCCCCAAATTTGAAGCCCAATTTCTCCCGATTCAGAAAACACCCCATATGGGTGTGAAAAGTGCTCTGCTGGCGCACTACAGGTCTCAGAAGAGAAGGAGTCACATTTGGCTTTTTGAAAGCGAATTTTGCTCTCGGGGCATGCTGCATTTAGGAAGCCCCTATGGTGCCAGGACAGCAAAAAAAAAAACACATGGCATACCATTTTGGAAACTAGACCCCTCGGGGAACGTAACAAGGGGTAATTTGAACCTTAATACCCTACAGGTGTTTCACGACTTTTGCATATGTAAAAAAATATATATTTTTTTTACCTCAAATGCTTGTTTTTCCAAAAATTTTACATTTTTAAAAGGGTAATAGCAGAAAATACCCCCCAAAATTTGAAGCCCAATTTCTCCCGAGTACGGCGATACCCCATATGTGGCCGTAAACTGTTGCCTTGAAATACGACAGGGCTCCAAAGTGAGAGCGCCATGCGCATTTGAGGCCTAAATTAGGGACTTGCATAGGGGTGGACATAGGGGTATTCTACGCCAGTGATTCCCAAACAGGGTGCCTCCAGCTGTTGTAAAACTCCCAGCATGCCTGGACAGTCAACGGCTATCTGGCAATACTGGGAGTAGTTGTTTTGCAACAGCTGGAGGCTCCGTTTTGGAAACAGTGGCGTACCAGACGTTTTTCATTTTTATTGGGGAGGGGGGTTGTATAGGGGTATGTGTATATGTAGTGTTTTTTACTTTTTATTTTATTTTGTGTTAGTGTAGTGTAGTGTTTTTAGAGTACAGTCGCACGGGCGGGGGTTCACAGTAGTTTCTCGCTGGCAGTTTGAGCTACGGCAGAAAATTTGACGCAGCTCAAACTTGCAGCCGGATACTTACTGTAATCCTCCGCCCATGTGAGTGTACCCTGTACGTTCACATTGGGGGGGGGGGGGGGAATCCAGCTGTTGCAAAACTACAACTCCCAGCATGTACGGTCTATCAGTGCATGCTGGGAGTTGTAGTTTTGCAACCGCTGGAGGCTCCGTTTTGGAAACAGTGGCGTACCAGACGTTTTTCATTTTTATTGGGGAGGGGAGGGGGGCTGTGTAGGGGTATGTGTATATGTAGTGTTTTTTACTTTTTATTTTATTGTGTGTTAGTGTAGTGTACTGTTTTTAGGGTACAGTCACACGGGCGGGGGGTTCACAGTAGTTTCTTGCTGGCAGTTTGAGCTGCGGCAGAAATTTTGCCGCACCTCAAACTTGCAGCCGGATACTTACTGTAATCCTCCGCCCATGTGAGTGTACCCTGTACGTTCACATTGGGGGGGGGGGGAACATCCAGCTGTTGCAAAACTACAACTCCCAGCATGTACGGTCTATCAGTGCATGCTGGGAGTTGTAGTTTTGCAACAGCTGGAGGCACACTGGTTGTGAAACACCGAGTTTGGTAACAAACTCAGTGTTTTGCAACCAGTGTGCCTTCAGCTGTTGCAAAAGCTACAACCCCCAGCATGTACGGACAGCGGAAGGGCATGCTGGGTGTTGTAGTTATGCAACAGCTGGAGGCATACTACTTTGGCTGGGGATGCTGGGGATTGTAGTTATGCAACAGCTGGAGACACACTGGTTTGCTACTTAACTCAGTGTGCCTTCAGCTGTTGCAAAACTACAACTCTCAGCAGTCACCGACAGCCAACGGGCATGCTGGTAGTTGTAGTTATGCAACCACCAGATGCACCACTACAACTCCCAGCATGCACTTTAGCTGATTGTGCAAGCTGGGAGTTGTAGTTACACAACAGCTGAAGGTACACTTTTCCATAGAAAAAATGTGCCTCCAGTTGTTGCAAAACTATAAGTCCCAGCATGCCCATAAAGGTAATGCTGGGAGTTATGGTGGTCTGCCTCCTGCTGTTGCATAACTACAGCTCCCAGCATGCCCTTTTTGCATGCTGGGAGCTGTTGCTAAGCAACAGCAGGAGGCTGTCACTCACCTCCAACGATCCTCGCTGCACCAGGTCAGTCCCTCGTCGTCTCCGCCGCCGCTGCTCCTGGGGCCCCGATCCCAACAGGGGCGCCGGGGATCGGGGTCCCCAGCACCCGGGGTGCACGTCCCGCACCCGCTCACGTCCTCCGGAAGAGGGGCGGAGCGGGTTGCGGGAGTGACACCCGCAGCAGGCGCCCTGATTGGTCGGCCGGTAATCCGGCCGACGAATCAGGGCGATCGTGAGGTGGCACCAGTGTCACCTCACCCCTGCAGGCTCTGGCTGTTCGGGGCCGTCTCTGACGGCCCCGATCAGCCAATAATTCCGGGTCACCGGGTCACTGGAGACCCGATTGACCCGGAATCCGCCGCAGATCGCTGGACTGAATTGTCCAGCGATCTGCGGCCATCGCCGACAGGGGGGGTCATAATGACCCCCCTGGGCGATATGCCCCGATGCCTGCTGAACGATTTCAGCAGGCATCGGGGACCGGCTCCGCTCCAGATGGTTGCGGGGGGCCGGTAAAACACATGACGTTCTCATACGTCATGTGTCCTTAAGGACTCGGAAATGGAGACGTATGAGAACGTCATGTGTCCTTAAGGGGTTAAGGACGAGGCTAATTTTATTTTAGCTTTTTTGTTTTTTCCTCCTCACCTTCAAAAATCTATAACTCTTTTATATTTCCATCTAAAGACCCATATAAGGGCTTGTTTTTTTTGTGACCAATTGTACATTGTAATGAAACCTCTCATTTTACCATAAAATGTATGGCAAACCCAAGAAATTATTTTTTTAGGGAGGAAATTTTAATGAAAACCACAATTTTGCACATTTTGGAGGGTTTTGTTTTCACACTGTACACTTTACGATAAAAATTACATGTGTTCTTTATTCTGTGGGTCAATATGATTAAAATGATACCCATGGCTAGATACCTTTATATTTTTGTACCGCTTAAAAAAAATCTAAAACTTTTTGTACAAAATCAATCCTCTAAAATCGCCCTATTTTGACCACCTATAACTTTTTCATTTTTCTGTATATATGGCGGTATGAGGGTTCATTTTTTGTGCCTTCATCTGTGATTTTTATTGATGTATAAAACTTTTAGATCATTTTGTATACATTTTTTTTGGAATAAAATATGACAAAAAAGCATAATTTTTGGCCTTTTTTGTTTTTTACGTTTACACATTTCGCCGTACGGGATCATTAACATTATATTTTCATAGTTCGGATATTTACGCATGTGGCGATACCAAATCTGTTTATAAACAAAAAAATTACGCTTTGTGAGGGTAAAATTGGAAAACAGACAATTTTTATTTTAATGGGGTAGGGGATTTTTCACATTTTTTACTGTTTATTTTTAAATTTTTCTACTTTTTTTTACACTGTTTATGTCCCCATAGGGGACTATCTATAGCAATAATTTGATTGCTAATACTGTTCAGTGCTATGCATAGGACATAGCACTGATCAGTATTATCGGCTATCTCCTGCTCTGGTCTGCTTGATCTCAAACCAGAGCAGGAGACGCCGGGAGAAGGACGGAGGCAGGTGAGGGGACCTCTGTCCGCCATTACAAATGATCGGATGTGGCCGATCCGATCATCTATTTTAACATGCGCATTGCCGCAGATGCCGTGATCTGTACTGATCACGGCATCTGAGGGGTGTCACGCCGAGCGCTCCGGGTGCCGCTGCCTTCCCGGAGCGCTCACGCCTTCCTCTGGCTGCAGCGCTCCGGTCGGCATTGCTGACCGCGAGCACTGCTCTCTGGTCCCCGGAGGGGATGCGATCCGAGGCACGGCTCGTGTCCGCCCTCGGATTGCGCCCCGTCTCACTCACCTCTCGCCCCCGTCTGCTTCCTCCCGGCGCGCGCGGTCCCGCTCCCTAGGGCGCGCGCGCGCAGACTTGCTTAAATTTAAAGGGCCAGTGCACCACTAATTGGTGCCTGGCCCAATCACTCCCTAACGTATAAAAACCCACTTCCTCTTCCTCTCCTCGCCGGATCTTGTTGCCTTGTGCCCTGAGAAAGCGTTATAGTGTGTCCCAAGCCTGTGTACCTAGACCTTCTGCTGTTGCCCCTGACTACGAACCTCGCTGCCTGCCCTGACCTTCTGCTACGTCTGACCTCGCCTCTGTCTAGTCCTTGTGTACCGCGCCAGTCTCAGCTGCCAGAGAGGTCGAGTCGCTACTGGGGAACACGACCAGGTAGTAACTGCCGCAGCAAGTCCATCCTGCTTTGCGGCGGGCTCTGGTGAACACCAGTAACTGCTTAGAACCGATTCCCCAGTACGGCCCGCGTCATCGCCTCTCTGGTACAGGGGATCCACCTCCAGTGTCATCACCAGCCGCTAGCCCGGATCCTGACAAGGGGTTAATGGCGGACATCCACGCGATCATCGATGTTGGCTATTACCGGCGGGTCCCCAGCTGCTTATAGCAGCCAGAAACTGCCGTGTATGACGCGAGCACCGCTCCGATGCTCACGGTCATACACAGGACATAAATGTACGTCCTGGTGTGTGAAGTACCGCCAAACCAGGATGTACATTTACGTCCGTGGTCACTAAGGGGTTAAGCAGAATAATGTACCCAACCCCAATAAAAAAAAAAATAAGGAATGGTAAAAAAACATAAAAAGAGTTCAAAGTATTGACTTGGTCTACATATTCCATACACCATAATCCAACTGTGTATCTGCGAGATGTGCTACAAAAGTAAGTTTGATACATTGAACCCTCACCTCATAGCTGAATGTCTTGGTGCTAGATGCCACAGAGCATTTTCAGATATCTTATGGAAGCCATGCTTTGATGAGTAAGGCTGGGTTCACATGTATCAGGCATCCGGCATAGTTTCCCTCCGGCGGGCACCAGAGGGCAACTGATGCTAGAACTGATCCCATTCATTGCTGCTTTCCCCTGTCCACCATCCAAAAACAATGAACGCCGGATGCCAAACAACTGATGACAACTTGTCATCAGTTGTGGCATCAGTTGTGTCAAGATCTAGGCTGAGTTCACCTATGCCGGATGCGGTACATGTGAGCCCAGCTTAATAGATATGTGCATCCACTATTCCTGTATATATCATTCTTAAATTGAGCTATCATCACAAAAGAAAGTCAACTCTGTCAGAACATTTCTTTAATTGTTATGAGAGAATTGTGGAAAGCATTAGGAGCTACTCTCCATTTTGTTATTCATACCTAATATGTGCTCTGTTTATTTTCATTTGCTTCCATGCAACTCTATGTCTTTCCAGGTAATGGCAATAACTAAGTCATTTACCACCCACTGTAATAGCTCCTGTTGCTTTAATGTTCAAACAGAGAAATGAGAACAAATTGACTCAACGTTCCTTGATTAAAACTGGCATACAGTGGTGCTCTTCTACATGTGTAACTTATTTTCAAATAAATTGATATTCTAAGAAGTCAAGTGGACTTGATATATTATTTCATGACATATCAAATAAGAGAACAAGTCATTGGTTGTAGAACATCTGTTGCTGTTTATTTTTGGCTAGTTGACATATTAACTGATGAAGAATACATGAGTTTGCTTTTTGCCACAATTCATTGTAATATCACAGTACTGTATGTTCTCTATAGTTTTCTATAGGATAACAGGTAAAATTACCAAATTCTCACTTTTCACAAAATATATTCTTAATTGACAAACTGGGCAGCTTCATTTGTACATATCTTGAATGAATTAAATACAGCCAAATACAAAAATAGTAAGTCAGATAAGTCCCCTTTAACAAAAAGGAATGTAGCCAGGTAGTGAGGAAAGCAACTGTCTAACACTGAGCTCTTTTCACAGTATGATCATATACAAGAAATGTACAAGGTTGAACAAAATTATAAGACTACATGATTTACACAGCCTTGCCACTTTCTAAGTCGACCATGAATACTTTAACCTCTTCAGGACACAGGGCGTATGGATACGCCTTGCATTCCGAGTCCTTAAGGACATAGGGCATATCCATATGCTCGTGGGAAATCCGGTCCCCACCACTAGCAGGTTGGGGACCGGAGCCGGATGCCTGCTAAAATCTGTCAGCAGGCATCGCGGCATATCGCCCAGGGGGGTCATTATGTCCCCCCATGTCGGCGATGGCCGCAGATCGCTGGACAATTCAGTACATCGATCTGCGGTGGATTCCGGGTCAATCGGGTCTCCAGTGACTCGGAATTACTGGCTGATCGGGGCCGTCTCTAACGGCCCCAAACAGCCATAGCCAGCAGGGGTGAGGTGGCACTGGTGCCACCTCACGATCGCCCTGATTCGTCGGACGGTTTACCGGCCGACCAATCGGGGCACCAGCTGCGGGTGTCACTCCCGCAACCCGCTCCACCCCTTTTCCGGAGGACGTGAGTGGGTGCAGGACGTGGACCCCAGCAGCTGGGGACCCCGATCCCTGGCGTCAATGTTGGGATCAGGGCCCCAGGAGCGGCGGTGGCGAGGGACTGACAAGTATGCGGCGGTTTGCAGCAATAGGAGGTGAGTGAGAGCCTCCTGCTGTTGCTTAGCAACAGCTACCAGCATGCAAAAAGGGCATGCTGGGAGCTTTAGTTATGCAACAGCAGGAGGCAGACCACCACAACTCCCAGCATTCCCTTATGGGCATGCTGGGACTTATAGTTTTGCAACAGCTGGAGGCACATTTTTTCTATGGAAAAGTGTACCTTCAGCTGTTGTATAACTACAACTCCCAGCTTGCACAAACAGCTAAAGTGCATGCTGGGAGTTGTACTGGTGCATCTGCTGGTTGCATAACTACAACTCCCAGCATGCCCGTTGGCTGTCGGTGACTGCTGAGAGTTGTAGTTTTGCAACAGCTGAAGGCGCACTGGTTGTGAAACTCAGAGTTTTTTTTTTACCTAACTCAGTGTTTCACGACCAGTGTGCCTCCAGCTGTTGCAAACTACAACTCCCAGCATGCACCGTACATGCTGGGAGTTGTAGTTTTGCAACAGCTGGAGGCACACTGGTTATGAAACACTGAGTTTGGTCACAAACTCAGTGATACACAATCAGTGTGCCTACAGCTGTTGCAAAACTAAAACTCTCAGCATGTACAGTCTGTCAGGGTACAGTCACATGGGCGGAAGTTTACAGTAAGTATCCGGCTGCAAATTTGAGCTGCGGCAAATTTTCTGCTGCAGCTCAAACTGCCAGCGAGAAACTACTGTGAACCCCTGCCTGTGCAACTGTACCCTAAAAACACTACACTACACTAACACAAAATAAAATAAAAAGTAAAAAACACTACACATACACATACCCCTACACAGCCCCCTCCCCTCCCCAATAAAAATGAAAAACGTCTGGTACGCCACTGTTTCCAAAACGGAGCCTCCAGCTATTGCAAAACAACTAATCCCAGTATTACCAGACAGCCACTGACTGTCCAGGCATGCTGGGAGTTTTACAACAGCTGGAGGCACCCTGTTTGGGAATCACTGGCGTAGAATACCCCTATGTCCACCCCTATGCAAGTCCCTAATTTAGGCCTCAAATGGGCATGGTTCTCTCACTTTGGAGCCCTGTCGCATTTCAAGGCAACAGTTTAGGGCCACATATGGGGTATCGCCGTACTCAGGAGAAATTGTGTTATAAATTATGGGGGCTATTTTCTGCTTTTACCCTTTTTAAAAATGTAAAATTTTTGGGAAAACAAGCATTTTAGGTAAATGTTATTTTTTTTTTTTTTACATATGCAAAAGTCATGAAACACCTGTGGAGTATAAAGGTTCACTTAACCACTTGTTAAGTTCCCCAAGGGGTCTAGTTTCCAAAATAGTATACCATGTGTTTTTTTTTTTTTTTTGCTGTCCTGGCACCATAGGGGCTTCCTAAATGCGGCATGCCCCCAGAGCAAAATTTGCTTCCAAAAAGCCAAATGTGACTACTCCTCTTCCGAGACCTGTAGTGCACCAGCAGAGCACTTTTCACCCCAATATGGGGTGTTTTCTGGATCGGGAGAAATTGGGCTTCAAATTTTGAGGGGTATTTTCTGCTATTACCCTTTTTAAAAATGTAAAATTTTTGGGAAAACAAGCATTTTAGGTAATTTTTAAATTTTTTTTTACATTTGCAAAAGTCATGAAACACCTGTGTGGTATTAAGGCTCACTTTATCCCATGTTACATTCTCCGAGGGGTCTAGTTTCCAAAATGGTATGCCATGTGTGTTTTTTTTTTTGCTGTTTTGACACCCTAGGGGCTTCCTAAAGGTAACATGCCCCCCAAAAACCATTTCAGAAAAATTTTCTCTCCAAAATCCCCTTGTAGCTCCTTCCCTTCTGAGCCCTCTACTGCGCCCGCCCAACACTTTACATAGACATATGAGGTATGTGCTTACTCGAGAGAAATTGGGCTACAAATACAAGTAAAAAATTTCTCTTTTTACCACTTGCAAAAATTCAAAAATTGGGTCTACAAGAACATGTGAGTGTAAAAAATTAAGATTTTGAATTTTTTCCTTCATTTTGCTGCTATTCCTGTGAAACACCTAAATGGTTAAAACACTTTTTGGGGTGTAGTTTTTATAATGGGGTCATTTGTGGGGTATTTCTAATATGAAGACCATTCAAGTCCACTTCAAAACTGAACTGGTCCCTGAAAAATATCGAGTTTGAAAATTTTGTGAAAAATTGGAAAATTGCTGAAGCCCTCTGATGTCTTCCAAAAGAAAAAACACATCAATTTTATGATGCAAACATAAAGTAGACATATTGTATATGTGAATCAAAAAAAAAATGTTGTAATATACATTTTCCTTACAAGCAGAAAGCTTCAAGTAAAAAAAAAAATGCAAAATTTTCAAATTTTTCATCAAATTTTGGGATTTTTCACCAAGAAAGGATGCAAGTTACCACAAAAATGTACTACTATGTTAAAGTAGAATATGTCACGAAAAAACAATCTTGGAATCAGAATGAAAACTAAAAGCATTCCAGAGTTATTAATGTTTAAAGTGGCAGTGGTCAGATGTGCAAAAAACGCTCTGGTCCTTAAGGCCAAAAGGGGCTTGGTGCTTAAAGGGTTAAAAACATACAAAAATGGAGACATTAGGTAAATGGAAGTTAAAATCATATACAAAAAAAAATGCAAAAAATCTGAATAGCTGTGTGAAGTCATACAACAGAACTGTGGCATCTCCAACCTGATCCAAAACATACACATATCAATACAGAAGTATAGAGAAGCCCATAAAACATCATCAACTTATACAAGCTGGTGTAGTGGCCCAACATGGTAAAAAGAACATAACTCAGCATGCATAAATATATAAAGCAACAGTGGGTAGAACTGAGCATGGGAACAGGAGGGGGCGACTCTCCAATGTATATTTTGTCTCTAAACCTTTGTTCAGGGGGTCCCTCTGAGAGCTGATTAATACATCAAGGAGGGATAAATCTCCCCTGTTTGTTTTAGTGCATTGATACAAGTGCCCATATCCACACATTACTTTTTGAGAGGGTATTCTTTTCATCATCACATACATTATCCATAGGATTACATTTTGATATGTCCCCTCTCTGTGTGCCTGTGCAAGCTATACACAGTCAAATTTGAATGTAACTTAAAGGGGTTCTCCGGTGCTTACACATCTTATCCCCTATCCCCTTATCCTCTTTAAGAACCTCTACAGCAGCCCTACTACAAAAAGGATCCATAATACCATTGCAATCATGAGCCCTTAGTATTTTGTTAGATAAGTCTGTAATATAAGAATAACTCATGTAAGGAAAGTAAACTAATCTACAATAATACATGTAAGACTTTTTATTTTTATATTGTTAAGATCTATTGTTTTATTGTCTTGCATTACTTTTTGCAAAGTGTAAATACACAACAGAACAAACTAAAATAAGTGATATATTTTAACCATAATATAACCATATATTTATTTTTTTTCAAAATTTACAATTTCTTCATAACATATTGATTAAAAAAAGAACATTCTTTCTACAACTCAGACAAGATACTTGCATTTATAATGAACTACCTTCTGGCAATGGTCTCCATAGGTTTCTACTTTGCATATGAATTGCTTCCATGACTGCTATAAACAAAAAACTTTTTGGCGGTAATGATCCGCAAAGGATTTTCTGAACAATTTAGTTTGCAAAATAAACAGGTCAATTCAGAAAATGGGAAGAATGATGGTTGATATATGAAATATAGCTCATAGCTGAAAAGTAAAAAAAAAAAAAAAAAAAGTGTCATTCACTGAAAGGCTCAGATTCATATATGGAAACTAGAATGCAAATAGTTCTGCCTTACCTTTAGCTACACAGCTATATTCAGTGTACTGTATATATTTTTCGTGCCAGCTTTAAAAGTAAATTTACATACTGCGGAAATACTAAAGATTTTACAGACTGGCGACTGATTGGCGCAGATATTATCTGCAATGGGTAGAAGCATTGTCAGGATGATACAGAAAGTTTCCACACAGAAATAATCTTAAATATGTCTGGAATTCTAGTAAGGAACCCTGTCTACCCATGTGCTTGTAATGTCTGTTTATTTGTTTTTGCATTTTTTTTGTTCAGGTGTGTATTCGCACACTAGTTTGTTCAGAGCAGTTGGCTATTCCTCCTGGATAGGGAATGGTTAATGCTCTGGACAAATGGTAACATAAAAATGAGGCATATGAAAAAAAGGGGGGTGTATAAATGTACACATATGTAAAATAGAGGCATCTAAAAAAACACATGTACAGATTGATAAGATTGCACATGAGAATAATAATAATAAATTAGTAATTATAAATACAAAATACATATAAAATACGATGCAATAAGATAAGAGTAAATGTAAATAAGTAAAGAGTATACACCTATGTGCAGGATATGTTGTAAATATAGAAAATACATATATGCCAAGGATAGACGCATACAGAATGTAATAAATACATCTAAGAAATAATGAAATTATGAATATAACTGGTCCTTCAAGGGAATGTGGAGATAATAAAAAAATAAAAAAAAGGAATCCTTTGGGACCATATAGCCTACAAACTTGGATTATGTATTTCTTGTTCTCCTCCGGTTCTACTTGTAGATCCCAGGTCCATTCGCCTAGCGGATCATGTCGATACTTTCATTAAGACCCGCAGGTGTCATAGTATTCAATTTATAGATTCAGTATGACTCTCTATGCTGTAAGCGTTCGAATCTATTATGGACCGTGTCCGGGATATGCTCAATGGCTATTAGCTTGAAGACTGAAAAATCGTTCCCATGGGCCTCTTTGGCATGACGAGATATGCTGTGGAATATAAACCCTTTTTGAACATTGGAACGGTGCTTGTTCATTCTAGCTCTAAGTTGTTGTATCGTTCGACCCACATATTGCAACTTGCACCCACATTCCAATACATATATAACATATGTGGTAGAGCAGTCTATTTTATGTTTGATCTTGAAAAACTCTTCTGTGGTATTGCTTTTAAATGTTGTGACTCCATGTTTAATATTAGAGCAGCATTTGCACAGATGACTATGGCATCTAAAGGTGCCTGGTGTTCTTTCCAGAATTTTTCGGGTTCCTGTAGTGTCTTCAAGTCTGCTTGGAGCGACTATACTTTTTATGGTTGCTGCTCTTCTAAAAGTTAGTTGTGGCTTTTTGGGTATATGTTTGCATATAGGCCACAACTAATTTTTAGAAGAGCAGCAACCATAAAAAGTATAGTCGCTCCAAGCAGACTTAAAGACACTACAGGAACCCGAAAAATTCTGGAAAGAACACCAGGCACCTTTAGATGCCATAGTCATCTGTGCAAATGCTGCTCTAATATTAAACATGGAGTCACAACATTTAAAAGCAATACCACAGAAGAGTTTTTCAAGATCAAACATAAAATAGACTGCTCTACCACATATGTTATATATGTATTGGAATGTGGGTGCAAGTTACAATATGTGGGTCGAACGATACAACAACTTAGAGCTAGAATGAACAAGCACCGTTCCAATGTTCAAAAAGGGTTTATATTCCACAGCATATCTCGTCATGCCAAAGAAGCACATGGGAACGATTTTTCAGTCTTCAAGCTAATAGCCATTGAGCATATCCCGGACACGGTCCATAATAGATTTGAACGCTTACAGCATAGAGAGTCATACTGGATCTATAAATTGAATACTATGACACCTGCGGGTCTTAATGAAAGTATCGACATGATCCGCTAGGCGAATGGACCTGGGATCTACAAGTAGAACCGGAGGAGAACAAGAAATACATAATCCAAGTTTGTAGGCTATATGGTCCCAAAGGATTCCTTTTTTTTATTTTTTTTTATTATCTCCACATTCCCTGGAAGGACCAGTTATATTCATAATTTCATTATTTCTTAGATGTATTTATTACATTCTGTATGCGTCTATCCTTGGCATATATGTATTTTCTATATTTACAACATATCCTGCACATAGGTGTATACTCTTTACTTATTTACATTTACTCTTATCTTATTGCATCATATTTTATATGTATTTTGTATTTATAATTACTAATTTATTATTATTATTCTCATGTGCAATTTTATCAATCTGTACATGTGGTTTTTTAGATGCCTCTATTTTACATATGTGTACATTTATACACCCCCCTTTTTTTCATATGCCTCATTTTTATGTGTGCATTTGTATGTCCCCTTTTATACTTACAAGCAGATGTTATCCATATTCACAGTATTTCAAATAGCTTCTGTATCCCCAGATTTCAATACAATATTAGATATAACTATATATAAACTCTCATTCATACAGACAGCTCTGACCATCAGCTGCCGTGGGATATAATTAGCTATATAGATTGCCAACATTCTTATGAGCGCGTCCGTCCACTGTACTTTAAAAAAATCACTGTCGGCAGCGAGCGCTAGGGCAGCTGAATGGACGCGCTCCCATTCATTCCTGTTAAAACCGTCATCATTAGTATCTTTTTCAGCCAGCGCATGCGCAGGAGGCGGGTGGCCCGATATCGCATCGCGGTCCCCGCTACAGGCGCTTGCGCAGCGGAGGATGCCATTCCGATTCCACGGAGAATATAATGTTTGTGCCCTAGGGCAAATTTTTCCATTGCTACACATAGGGACATAATGTCCTTTATGAGATATGTATATTTTACCTTTCCAATGTGCATTTTTATTATCTTTTATGTATATGTACCTGTAGCATGATCCCCCACCTCCGGGGGGCGTGGCCTATGTACCTGTTGGCGCCAAATCCATTTATAAATAGTGTGTATGTACAGTCACAACCATGTAAGCCATTCTTCCTGATGAAGAGGCATTGTGGCCTTGAATCGCGTTGTTGCACGGCTTAATAAAGAAGTATACCTACTTGAAACAGCTTCTGCAGTGGATTGCGCTACTAGCACCGTTTTTTTTCTTGTTCATCCATCCTGATATCCATTGGTCGGAGTTCCTCCATACCGACGCCGGGGAAGCAGCACCACCATTTCTTTGGTCTTGAATGACCCATGCGCATATAGTTGTTGTGGCTTTCTCACAACAACACCAGGTGAGCAGTTTTCCTTTTGAGTGTTTTATCTAACGACTCTGCTCCAAAATACCTATAACGATACCGCCCTATAGGAAGCTCTGCCTTTCTTTTGTTCTAGATACATTTTCTCTGCAGTCTGGGCTGGTTATTGAGTGCTATACTTCTTTGTCTGCTTGAGTATTTATCTTGTTTTTTTATCTGGGTTTTTAGCCATGGTTATATGGCATGCTCCTTGTATTTTAGTCTGTGTTACATTAGTCGGTTTTAGTATTATGTCTGTTCAGATTTGTCAGCGTTCACACCATGTCTGAGTCTTGCTTTTTATCTGTGCTCTGAATTTTATATTCCTGTTTGGTATCCTGGTTCTGTGTCCCAGTGTGAACAGTGTCTTATATTTATATCCTGTTTGGTTGATCTGATCCTTTGTACTTGTACCTGCTTGTGATAGTTCATAGTAACTTACCTGTTGAGTTTAGTGTCTTGGCTCTCAGTTCTTCTGCTATTCCCTTCATCTACTGCATTCTGCTGTATACTCCTATCATGCCTAGTCTTGTTCATTTTATCATGTCTGCCGTTTATCTGATATCTGGTTTAGTGAACTGTTTGTTAATTCACTATATTCTCTTCTGTTTGTGAGTTTATATTCTGCCCTGTTAGTATTTGTATTGTCTAGTAGGTTTCTGGTCTGTGACCGACTGTTTATTATTTGTTTTTAACACACTGCACTTTAGCGCAGGAAGGGACCGGCTCCCAGTTGTCGACTCACCGTTTAGAGTGAGTGTGCAAGTAGGCAGGGAGAGATATTTTAGGGTCAGTTTAGGGCTCACTCTCCCTGTCCCCCCAGTCAGTACTGACAGTGCTTATTTATATCCCTGTTCTTCTGCTGACAGGTCAATTTAAATCTTTGGTGAAATTCCCCACAAATCCACAGTAAAATCTTAATGCTACATATGAGGATTTTTCAGTCAGTTTTTGGCAAAATGCACAAATGGATTTACTGTGGAAAAGTCACGTGTGCCAAGCCTTAAACAAACTGTTTGTTTTAAATTAAAATAGATGGACACATTTTATACTCAGTAATGAACATGGAACACAGTTAAACAAGTTTTTTTTTATCTGACTGAAATAACCAAAATTAACCCCTTAAAGGGGTACTCCGCCATAGACATCTTATTCCCTGGGTCCCGCTGCTGGGGACCCCCGCAATTTCTTCTGCAGCCCCCTAGCTGCCATGCCTCCTCCCATAGACTTGCATTGAGGAGCAGGGCGTGACGTCACGAGGGGGCAGGGCCATGATGTCACAATACACGGCCCCTGTATTGTGAGTCATCACGCACAGAGCAAACTTAGCTCCGTGCAGTGATGACTCGGGGGGATTGCAGGAGATATTACGGGGTCCCCAGCAGTGGGACCCCATGATCAGACACCTTAACCCCTATCCTTTGGAAAGGGCATAAGATGTCAAGGGTGGAGTACCCCTTTAACGCCTTTCCACAAATGGACGCACATTCAGGTCCACTGCGAGCTCTTGAGTAGTGATGAGCGGCAGGGGCCATATTCTAATTCGCAATATTTTGCTATACAGTGGTCCCTCAAGTTACAATATTAATTGGTTCCAGGACGACCATTGTATGTTGAAACCATCATATGTTGAGACCATAACTCTATGGAAACCTTGTAATTGGTTCTGAAGCCACCAAAATGTCATTAAAAAAAATATAAAAAAGTGAGGATTAAAGAAAAATAAGTAGATAACTAATACAGATAAAACAAGTCCTTACATATAAAAGTAAGAAAGAGCTGCTGGGAGCTGTAAATCACTGTCTATGTAGAGGACAGGAGCTTCTTCAGGGTCCTGTACAGTACACGCAATGTCCTAAAAAAGGAAAATGGAGCCCCCTTACCTGGTGTCCAAAGGAGCAGCTAACCCTGAGACAGATAAAGAGTCATACAAAAAATGTAGTACATCCCTGTACTGTAGGGGGCGCTTCCAGACATCACTCAGTGCATGCACTTCAGTAATACATTTGTTTAACCAGTAAAATGCCCATTCTGATTGGTTGGTTCTTCCAGCCATTGACATGTTTCACAGGTCTGGACTGTCTGTAGCATTGTATTTTGAGTCTGGTTTCAAGTTACAATGGTCCAGAAAAGACCATTGTATGTTGAAACTATTGTATGCTGAGGCCATTGTAAGTTGTTGATAAAAGGTGCCCCTCCCTTCCATGTGCTTAGGTAGCAACAGTGTCTTATATCTCCATCTAGATGGTTTATTATTCCAAATATATTTGATCAAGAAATATCTGGCCTCAACAAAAAAAAAAAAAAAAAAATAATAATAATAATAATAATCTGGGGGAATTGCCACTGGGAGCATTAGAAGGGAGTAAAATGCCTCCTAATAGGTTTTTCTACCCATCTATGAAATAAATGGGGCACTCAACAAATCCACAGTCTCTAGGTTTCTGCAATAAAAGCAAGTATTTAGTTTTATACAAGTTTGGCAAATTCAGGCTTACCACAAGTCTTTTGACCACCTAAGGTCACCTTTGGGCCTAAAGGCCCCTCTTAAATTTGCCAATGAACATCTAAATAATTCAGATGTTTATTGGCAAACTTCAGACATGACTGCACATGTATTTTCTGGAGCAGGGGAACCTTGCTGCCATTTCAGGATTCCAGTCCTTCAGGAAGTAGAGTGATATATATATATATATATATATATATATATATATATATATATATATATATTTTTTTTTTTTTTTTTTATTTTTTTTTTAATTATGTTCCCAGCTGCCTTTAAAATAATTGCAAAGATCCTCCCATATAGTAAACTTATTCAATATGCATTTTCAGGATTGTTTTTATTTTTTATTATTCTGTCTTTTTTAATTATTCTGTCTCGCAGTGATTAAAGAATCCTACTAGAATCCTTTATCAGTGGGCAAGTGTACTAAATCAACCAAGGATAATTTCCTATTGTTCCTTTACTGTAGATATACCTTTAATGAAAGTCCTAGCAGTGCGAAAGGCTCCGGTGATCCATGAGACTTGGCCCACATAGGGAGCATAAAGGCCAACCACGGTTTTAGGTCAGGTTGTAAAAGCGCATAATGTGCAAAAATGAGCCGACCGGACCGAATGTTTCACTGCAGTCGGCTCATTGAAATGAATTACATACGGGAGCGCATAGAAAGGCATGCAAGGTTTTAGCTCTCCCCTGCCGTATGCGCTCCCGTATGGGAGAAAACGTGACGTGAACGCAGCCTAAGAGAGTCTTGAACACATAATGACCCTCATTTCCTATCAGAGATTGCTGAAATTGGAATAGGACATGTTTTAGACAATACAGACACCTTTCAAGTTTTTGTTTTAGGAGCAAAACTATGGAACCATTGATTAAAATAGGATCGCTTAAAATGTTCTCACTTGTTTTTCATGAAATGTATTTCTTACAAAAGAAAAATATTTACCTTGTTGTTTTGTAAGGATAGGCAAGGATTTGAGACCTTTTGAGCTGGGAATTGAAATCCTCTGACACAAAATGCAACTACAGTTATGGCAGGTGGTGTGTGTATCATTGTATATGTGTGTGTATCAGTGTGAAAGAGAGTCAACAATTAGCTGCAAGAAGCAAACGTTCTGGCTATGATAAAAATATGTGGTGCATCTTGCAATTCCTCAACCATTTAGCTTATAATAAATTCCATAACTAATCAAAAGCCAAATATAATTATGACAAAAATAAAACACGTAAAAGGTGTATGGACCCAGAGAATCACAATGCTTTCTGCCTCTGGGTGGGAAACTCTGTAGCCAGGTGCGGACTGACCGGCCGATCCATTCGGCCGTGGTCCGAAGGCCTGGCGGGGAAAAGGGCCCGCTGTCCGCCGCCTGTCATATCAAATCTTTAAAAAAATATGTATATACCGGCACGGGGATAGGGCCCGCCAAGGGGAAAGGGCCCGACGCAGCCGCTCGGTCGGAGCAGGGCCCGGAGCTGTTACAGTTATTCCGGTCCCAGACAGCCACTGTAGCGGCAGCCCTTTAAGTGAACCGCAGTGGCTGCCTGGGAGCGGTGCTTAGGTCACGTGAACTTCACATCTGGCAGTGCCAGAGTTTACTGCTGCCGCTGAAGACCAGTGCACCCGGCCTGCTTGTCCTCTGTGTACGGAGCCCTGCTTTTCCTCTGTGTACAGAGCCCTGCTTGTCCTCAGTGTCCGGGAGCCATGCTTGTCCTCAGTGTCAGGGAGCCCTGCATGTCCTCAGTGTACGGGAGCCCTGCTTGTCCTCAGTGTACAGTGCCCTGCTTGTCCTCAGTGTCCGGGAGCCCTGCTTGTCCTCAGTGTACAGAGCCCTGCTTGTCCTCAGTGTCCGGAGCCCTGCTTGTCCTTAGTGTGCAGAGCCCTGCTTGTCCTCAGTGTCCTGGAGCCCTGCTTGTCCTCAGTGTCCAGAGCCCTGCTTGTCCTCAGTGTCCAGAGCCCTGCTTGTCCTCAGTGTCCAGGAGCCATGCTTGTCCTCCGTGTCCGGGAGCCATGCTTGTCCTCAGTGTCAGGGAGCCCTGCATGTCCTCAGTGTACGGGAGCCCTGCTTGTCCTCAGTGTACAGTGCCCTGCTTGTCCTCAGTGTCCGGGAGCCCTGCTTGTACTCAGTGTCCGGGAGCCCTGCTTGTCCTCAGTGTACAGAGCCCTGCTTGTCCTCAGTGTCCAGAGCCCTGCTTGTCCTCAGTGTCCAGAGCCCTGCTTGTCCTCAGTGTCCAGGAGCCATGCTTGTCCTCCGTGTCCGGGAGCCATGCTTGTCCTCAGTGTCAGGGAGCCCTGCATGTCCTCAGTGTACGGGAGCCCTGCTTGTCCTCAGTGTACAGTGCCCTGCTTTTCCTCAGTGTCCGGGAGCCCTGCTTGTCCTCAGTGTCCGGGAGCCCTGCTTGTCCTCAGTGTACAGAGCCCTGCTTGTCCTCAGTGTCCAGAGCCCTGCTTGTCCTCAGTGTCCAGAGCCCTGCTTGTCCTCAGTGTCCAGGAGCCATGCTTGTCCTCAGTGTCCGGGAGCCCTGCTTGTCCTCAGTGTCCGGGAGCCCTGCTTGTCCTCAGTGTACAGCGCCCTGCTTGTCCTCAGTGTACAGTGCTCTGCTTGTCCTCAGTGTCCGGATTCCTGCTTGTCCTCAGTGTCCGGGAGCCCTGTTTGTCCTCAGTGTGCAGTGCCCAGCTTGTCATCAGTGTCCAGAGCTCTGCTTGTCCTCAGTGTCCAGGAGCCATGCTTGTCCTCAGTGTCCGGGAGCCCTGCTTGTCCTCAGTGTCCGGGAGCCCTGCTTGTCCTCAGTGTACAGCGCCCTGCTTGTCCTCAGTGTACAGTGCTCTGCTTGTCCTCAGTGTCCGGATTCCTGCTTGTCCTCAGTGTCAGGGAGCCCTGCATGTCCTCATTGTACGGGAGCCCTGCTTGTCCTCAGTGTACAGTGCCCTGCTTGTCCTCAGTGTCCGGGAGCCCTGCTTGTCCTCAGTGTCCGGGAGCCCTGCTTGTCCTCAGTGTACAGAGCCCTGCTTGTCCTCAGTGTCCAGAGCCCTGCTTGTCCTCAGTGTCCAGAGCCCTGCTTGTCCTCAGTGTCCAGGAGCCATGCTTGTCCTCAGTGTCCGGGAGCCCTGCTTGTCCTCAGTGTCCGGGAGCCCTGCTTGTCCTCAGTGTACAGCGCCCTGCTTGTCCTCAGTGTACAGAGCCCTGCTTTTCCTCAGTGTACACTGCTCTGCTTGTCCTCAGTGTCCGGATTCCTGCTTGTCCTCAGTGTCCGGGAGCCCTGTTTGTCCTCAGTGTGCAGAGCCCAGCTTGTCATCAGTGTCCAGAGCCCTGCTTGTCCTCAGTGAACAGGAGCCCTGCTTGTCCTCAGTGTCAGGGAGCCATGCTTGTCCTCAGTGTCCGGGAGCCCTGCATGTCCTCAGTGTACAATGCACTGCTTGTCCTCAGTGTCCGAGAGTCTTGCTTGTCCTCGGTGTACAGTGCCCTGCTTGTCCTCAATGTCCAGAGCCCTGCTTGTCCTCAGTGGACAGAGCCCTGCTTGTCCTCAGTGTCCAAAGCCCTGCTTGTCCTAACTGTCCGGGAGCCCTGCTTGTCCTCACTGTCCGGGAGCCCTGCTTGTCCTCACTGTCCGGGAGCCCTACTTGTCTTCAGTATCCGGGAGCCCTTCTTATCCTCAGTGTTCGGGAGCCCTGCTTGTCCTCAGTGTCCCGGAGCCCTGCTGGTCCTCCGTGTCCGGGAGCCCTGATTGTTCTCAGTGTCCCGGAGCCCTGCTTGTCCTCCGTGTCCGGGAGTCCTGCTTGTCCTCAGTGTCCGGGAGCCCAGCTTGTCCTCAGTTTCCGGGAGCCCTGCTTGTCCTTAGTGTACGGAGCCCTGCTTGTCTTCAGTGTGCGGAGCCCTGCTTGTCCTCACTGTGCGGAGCCCTGCTTGTCCTTAGTGTGCGGATCCCTGCTTGTCCTCAGTGTGCAGAGCCCTGCTTGTTCTCAGTGTGCAGAGCCCTGCTTGTCCTCTGTGTACGGAGCCCTGCTTGTCCTCAGTGTCCGGGAGCCATGCTTGTCCTCAGTGTCCGGGAGCCCTGCTTGTCCTCAGTGGCCGGGAGCCATGCTTGTCCTCAGTGGCCAGGAGCCCTGCCTGTCCTCAGTGTCCGGGAGCCCTGCATGTCCTCAGTGTATGGGAGCCCTGCTTGTTCTCAGTGTACAGAGCCCTGCTTTTCCTCAGTGTCCGGGAGCCCTGCTTGTCCTCAGTGTACAGGGCCCTGCTTGTCCTCAGTGTCCAGAGCCCTGCTTTTCCTCAGTGTCCAGAGCCCTGCTTGTCCTCAGTGTCCGGGAGCCCTGCTTGTCCTCAGTGTGCGGAGCCCTGCTTGTCCTCAGTGTGCAGAGTCCTGCTTGTCCTCAGTGTGCAGAGCCCTGCTTTTCCTCAGTGTTCTGCTTGTCCTCAGTGTGCAGAGCCCTGCTTGTCCTCTGTGTACAGAGCCCTGCTTGTCCTCATTGTCCGGGAGCCCTGCTTGTCCTCAGTGTCCGGGAGCCCTGCTTGTCCTCAGAGTCCGGGAGCCCTGCTTGTCCTCAGAGTCCGGGAGCCCTGCTTGTCCTCAGTGTCCGGGAGCCCTGCATGTCCTCAGTGTATGGGAGCCCTGCTTGTTCTCAGTGTCTGGGAGCCCTGCTTGTCCTCAGTGTACAGGGCCCTGCTTGTCTTCAGTGTCCAGAGCCCTGCTTGTCCTCAGTGTCCGGGAGCCCTGCTTGTCCTCAGTGTGCGGAGCCCTGCTTGTCCTCAGTGTGCAGAGCCCTACTTGTCCTCAGTGTGCAGAGCCCTGCTTGTCCTCAGTGTTCTTCTTGTCCTCAGTGTCCAGAGCCCTGCTTGTCCTCAGTGTCCAGAGCCCTGCTTGTCCTCAGTGTGCAGAGCCCTGCTTATCCTCTGTGTACAGAGCCCTGCTTGTCCTCAGTGTCCGGGAGCCCTGCTTGTCCTCAGTGTCCGGGAGCCCTGCTTGTCCTCAGTGTCCGGGAGCCCTGCATGTCCTCAGTGTATGGGAGCCCTGCTTGTTCTCAGTGCACAGAGCCCTGCTTGTCCTCAGTGTCTGGGAGCCCTGCTTGTACTCAGTGTACAGGGCCCTGCTTGTCCTCAGTGTCCAGAGCCCTGCTTGTCCTCAGTGTCCAGGAGCCCTGCTTATCCTCAGTGTCCAGAGCCCTGCTTTTCCTCAGTGTCCAGAGCCCTACTTGTCCTCAGTCTCCAGAGCCCTGCTTGTCCTCCGTGTCCAGAGCCCTCCCTGTCCTCAGTGTCCAGAGCCCTGCTTGTCCTCAGTGTCCAGATCCCTGCTTGTCCTCAGTGTCCAGAGCCCTGCTTGTCCTCAGTGTCCGGGAACCCTGCTTGTCCTCAGTGTCCGGGAGCCCTGCTTGTCCTCAGTGTCTGGGAGCCCTGTTTGTCCTCAGTGTACAGAGCCCTGCTTGTTGTCAGTGTATGGAGCCCTCTCAGTGTACAGAGCCCTGCTTGTCCTCAGTGCACAGAGCCCTGCTGAAGTGCCCTGATCTCTCTGCCGGCTTTCTCAGTCGACATCTGCATGGACCCAAAAAAAGGCTGCCTTTCACCGTTCCCTACATGATGGCACAGTCTGACATATAAGTTGTGTATGTGAAATATAACTTATATCTCTGACTGTGCCATCATGTAGGGGGCAGTGAAAGGCAGGTAGAAGATGGAGTAGGCTTCTCTGCAGCACAGAGAATTTCTGGCAGGGACGGTAGTTAGGCAGACAGTCTGACTCGCTACAGTTCTCGCCAGAAATACTCTGTGCTGTTGTGCTAATTCTGTAATAAATCTAAGAGGCCTCAGCCTCACCCAAGCAAGAGGCAAAAAAGGTAAAGTGTGTCGCTTATAAATGGACTAGTTGCTATTTTCTACCTGCCTTTCACTGCTCACTATATGATGTCACAGTCAGAGATATGAGTTATATACAGTATCTGACTGTGCCATCATGTAGTGAGCGGTGAAAGCAGGTACTCGTGTGGAAAACTTTTTTTTAAATCAACTGGTGCCAGAAAGTTAAACAGATATGTAAATGATTCAAACAGCGAGATAGGAAGAAGGGGGGGGGGGGAGCACACAAAAGGCAAACTACACCAGTCCTGGATGTCAGCACGGCCTCAACAAACCTACTCTATGTCTCCTGCGGGTTGCACGTACACATAATATGAAGTATCAATAGTAGCAAACAACAAAGTACGTATGTGCATTCACCGCTCAGTGGAGTTCGGTAACGGGAAGCTGGATCACAGTATCAGAGCAGGCAGAATGGCGCTTGGAGGCTACGCCGGCAGTTTCACACGTAAGTGCATGCTTCTTCTGGCCTCACGCACTTGAGGCTGGAAGAAGCACGCATGTACGAGCAAAATTGCTGGCGTAGCCTCCGAGCGCCATTCTACCTGCGCTGATGCTGTGATCCAGCTTCCTGTTACCGGACTTCTGTTGTTTGCTAGATATCTAAATTATTTCTAATTTTATAATCCTTCCAGTACTCATTAGCAGCTATATAATACCGAACAAATTATTTTCTATTTGGGATTTCTTTTCTGTCAAGACCACAGTGCTCTATGCTGACACATCTGTCCATTTTAGGAACTGTCCAGAGCAGGAGAAAATCCCCATAGCAAACATATGCTGCTCTGGACATTTCCCAAAATGAATAGAGGTGTCAGCAGAGAGCACTGTGGTCGTGACAGAAAATAAAGAATTTCTTCTGTAGTATACAGCAGCTAATAGATACTGGAAGGATTAAGAATTTTTAATAGAAGTCATTTACAAATCTGTTTAACTTTCTAAAAGTTTTCCACCGGAGTATCCCTTTAAGGTGACTAGAGGCAGGAGCCAAGTTGGACTGGGTATCACAGACAGAGATCCCAAGTTGGCAGAAAAAGGATGAGTTCAAGTATTAAAGGCACTTGGTGTAGTTAAGGTGATTGGCATTGTCATCCCTCAAAGTACCCCATAGCCTCAAGCGCACTGCACCCCCTATTCCTTTCTATGGCAAATATTCATATACATACTGGGTGGGAATAAGGGTGGGGCAGAGGTGGGGCAAGGGGTGGAGTCTTACTGGGGGCCCTTGGTTTATTTGGTCCGGGGGCCCTGAGTGGTGTCAGACCGCCCCTGTCTGTAACTGTCAGAAATTGGCAGCAAGCCAATGTTATAAATAGCAGTGTTAGATTGCTATTCAAGGCTATTCTCTGGGTCAGGGGCAATGCTTTTAGCTCAGTAATAGTAATAGTAACTTCAGGTTCTGAGAGAACTTGTTCTTCTAGAATCAAACTTTTTGTTGAGGTTTTGCAGAAGCAGTCGAAATTATTTTTATAAAGGGGTACTCTGGTGGAAAACTTTTTTTTTTTTATTAACTGGTGCCAGAAAGATAAACAGATTTGTAAATTACTTCTATTAAAAAATCTTAATCCTTCCAGTACTTATTAGCTTCTAAATACTACAGAGAAATTATTTTCTTTTTGAAACACAGAGCTATCTGCTGACAATGCAAGCACAGTGCTCTCTGCTGACATCTCTGTCCATTTTAGGAACTGTCCAGAGCAGCATATGTTTGCTATGGGGATTTTCTCCTACTCCCATAGGCTTGTATTGAGGGGAGGAGCGTTACGTCACACGGGGGCGGAGGCGTGACGTCACACGCCGTCGGTCCTGTGGTTGCCGTTAATCAGACCTGGAGCGAACACGCTCCGGGGACTGATTATAATTGGGGTGCCGCGTGCAAGATCACGGGGGTCCCCAGAGGCGGGACTCCTACGATCTGGCATCTTATCTTCTATCCTTTAGATAGGGGATAAGATGTCTAAGCACCGGAGAACCCCTTTAAAATGGAGATGTCAGCAGAGAGCACTTTGGTCGTGATATCAGCACAGAGCTCTGTGTTCCAAAAAGAAAATAATTTCCTCTGTAGTATTCAGCAGCTAATAAGTACTGGAAGAATTAAGATTTTTAATAGAAGTAATTTACAAATCTGTTTAACTTTCTGGCACCAGTTGGTAAAAATATAAAAAAAAGTTTTCCACTGGAGTACCCCTTTAAATTTACTTATCTCTAGCAGTAAGTGGAGCTTGGTAAACGCCATTGAGGGGTATGTATGAAGGTTTTTACACAGTTTTTTGACTGTGTTTTGTTGCTATTTTCTTTGTATGTTACTTTTTGCGACAAACAGTTGCGCCAAATGGTTTAGAACATTATCACTGATTTGACGGTGCTAGTCGTGATTTCAGGTGAAATCATGCCTTGGTTTAGAATTCATTAATTGCGACTTTTGGGAGAAAATTTTGGCGCAATCTTGTTCGTTAAGTCGCAAACTTACACCAAGAAAAAAGAGAAAGTAGCTGCAACAATAGAAGGTAGAACATTCAAACACTGACCAACCAAAGTGTGCTACAAATGTTTGTTTACATTAAAATATTTAGTGTTTCATCCAAAAAATAATAATGTAGCAGTTACACAAATACATTTTCTTTTCCAAATGTCAGATTTAACACTTTTCAGCTTCTGCCACACAGCAAGAAATGTTTGCCTGGATTTCAGGAGCCTGTGCCTTTTGTAGGGCTGCATTTTTGCCAAAATTACAAACTTGCGTGCAACAATTGATAATTTTGGTGCAACTACACTCCATTTGATGAAACCAACAAAGAAAATAACCACTCTAAAGCGGACCAAATAAAAATATATATCAAGCTTTATTAATATTCAATAAAAATACATGTATAAAAGCAACAAGGCATGGGCACAAAAGAAAGGTGGGAACCAGGGAGCAGGGGGGAGAGAACAGAATGCTGGCTGGTGATACAGCACATATGAACTACACCCCAGTTAGGGTGTGTTACAGTAGTAACAGGTGTGTGATGCAGAAAAAATTATGGGAATCACAGAAAAAGATAACCAAGAATGGCAGAGTAAATGGAGGGAGCCAGAGAGCAGTGCCAGCTGGCGTCCAGGCTAATAAGCCACAGGTTACAACAGTGAAAGGTAAGTAACAAAAGGTAACAAGAGATAACAAGAAGCCCCCACACACACTTCACGGTAACCCATCAAACCTCAAATGCTTTTCGCCCAGCGGGGCTTTGTCCTGTGCCATGCCATGTTGCTTTTATAAATGTATTTTTGTTGAATATTAATAAAGCTTGATATATATTTTTATTTGGTCCGCTTTAGAGTGGTTATTTTCTTTGTTGGTTTCATTATTGATGAAAACTAACACATGACCCAATTGAATTAAATTGTATATTACCTGTGTGTATCACCCTCAAGCTTTTTGGTTAGGTTTAATTACACTTCATTTGATGCAAAAAGCATACATAAAATCACACATTGCAACACCATTATTGATACATACGCCCCATTGTCAACAATGATAATGACATCAGTGATTATCAAAACTCATATGAAAAAATCATGCCACAGACCAAGGTAGGCCTAGGATTCAACAATCGGCACTTAGATAGATATGGTGGAACTTGAAAATAAGGGGGAAATTACATTAGGTAGTATCATTTGTTGAAGGAGGGGGAATAAATCCAAAATTGTTGAATGATAGAAGTCAAATCTTTGGCTTCGTTGCATTCATTATCTTTTTATCTTTATAGAGCTGTAAAGCAAAATCAGCAATGTTACTAAGGTTTTTTGCATTTTTGTTAGGCATTTTACCATACCATAAAATTAGCATATTTATTTTGTGTGTCAGCAAGGATACAGTGTTACCAAAAATGTACAGTATAGTTTTGTTGTGGTTGTGGAAGATATTGGAACAATTTTTAAAAGTGTTTTCTGATTTTTCAATACAATAAACTCCAATAAAATCTGAAGACATGCATCTTTCTCTTGCAACAATACAGTGCAACAAAGGGAGTTTGAACAAGGCCCAAATCTAGGACCTGTAGTCTACCTTGGGTGCTCTGTTTTCAATTACCCCAACAGTTTTTAGTTTTTTTTGCATTTTTGCATTTATATTTATTGAATGGGTGAATAAACTTTAATTTCACTGGAATCATCTCCGGAGTGTTGCTTTGCATTGTTGCAGTCTTGGAATAGTAGACACCTGAGTTACTTTCTGTAGTCTAATGCTTACATGGGGTCAAAGTTGGGGCAGTGTCCACTGGCACACTGACAGTGTCCATCATAACAATGCAGCACAGATCCCCTGAGTATGTCTCCCTATACCAAACTATTTAAAACTTTCTATGTTAATTACTGTATTTGTTTATAAAAGGCTTAAAGAAGGAATACAGAAATATTTTTTTATTCTATAGTGCAGTCTAGGCTATAATTAATAAAGTAGAAACCTTTGTACATGCATTCTGTGCACCTATTTTAGTTCATGTGACATTCATGGGTCATCTGTCATCTTTAAAGGGGTATTCCAGTTAACAAAAATGTTTCATATTAACTGGCATCAGAAAGTTAAACAGATTTGTAAATTACTTCTATTAAAATCCTACCAGTACTTATCAGTTGCTGAAGTTGAGTTGTTCCTTTCTTACATTTCATTTAGTTTTTGCTGTTGTTCCTTCCTGTCTGACAACAGTGCTCTCTGCTGACACCTCTGTCTGTCTCAGGTACTGTCCAGAGTAGGAGCAAATCCCCGTAGCAAACCTCTCCTGCTCTGGACAGTTCCTGAGGCAAAAATTTTTTTTTAGTGGAATACCCCTTTAATTCTATTTTATCAGCATTGTTCACTTTATACATTATATATATATATATATATATATATATATATATATATATATATATATATATATATATAGGATTTTAGCGTTAAAATTAATAACCCATCAAGGTGGAATGTGGTTGCCATAATTTAATATCTAAAGCAGACTTCCAAAGATTACAGTAATTTTCAGCAAAAATACCAAAATCTAAAATATGCCATATGCTTAAGATAATAAATACAGAAGCTATATTTTAATTTGTGAAAAAAAGTTATTTGCTTTTTCCTTACTGAAGCTACTGAACCTGTGACCTGCATACTATAAGTTTTAATGCAACTCTTTTAGGACTTTTCACACAGTGATAACACAATTAAAATGTTCTTTGGCTGCATTTTGTGACAAAAATAAATAATATGGTGGTATAAATAAGGGAAAAGTAAAGGTATTAGGTTGAACCCTTAGGACACGGAAACAAATCAGATACTTCATTAGAACCTTAAAGGGGTACTCCACTGGAAAACATTTTTATTTAAATCAACTGGTGCAAAAAAGTTAAAGAGATTTGTAAATGACTTCTATTAAAAAATCTTAATCCTTCCAGTACTTATCAACTGCTGTTATGATCCACAGGAAGTTCTTTTATTTTTGAATGTCCTTTCTGCCTGAACACAGTGCTCTCTGCTGACACCTCTGTCCATTTTAGGAACTGTCCAGGCTGAAAGAATATTCAAAAAGAAAATAACATCCTGCGGATCATAACAGCAGCTCATAAGTACTGGAAGGATTAAGACTTTTTAATTGAAGTAATTTACAAATCTACTAAAATATAAATTGTAATACTAGCGCTGGCATGGTTCACCTGAAAGGCTGCCTTGATACACAAATGTGAATCCTGGTTAATATCCACCAAAAAGTTACAAGCTAATTGAAAAATAAATATGTGTATCGGCGCACTGACAAGAGAAATATAACAGGTGGGTTAAGGTACTTACTGAGAAAAAAGGGGACACTGTGGAAAACGTCCTGTGATAGTTACACTTTTCTTTGCTGATGATGTAACTTCTTATGATACAAACTAGTGGGCACGTAGTTACTGATGATTAGAGCTAGTGAGGGATACTTCGGGACAGTGCTCACTGTGTACACTGTAATAAAAATCGATGTTATAAGTTAATATGTAGATAGTGCTTGTATTGTCCACTATTCGACACTCCATATGTTTGAATGGTAAGAAGGCACCACTCCGTAATTGAACATATGAAACCTCAGGAACTGCCTGTAAATACTGTGCCGGCATCAATTAAACACAGACTGATGAGAGGATATAAACTAAACATCGCTCATACTCCCTAATATGTATTATACTCTCAGGTTCACTACTAAGGTGAGTTCTATTAGTTCAATAACCGCAATACAAATATCCACATGTAGGATGTAGCTAGAGATGAGCGAACTTACAGTAAATTCGATTCATCACGAACTTCTCGGCTCAGCAGTTGATGACTTTTCCTGCGTAAATTAGTTCAGCCTTCAGGTGCTCCGGTGGGCTGGAAAAGGTGGATACAGTCCTAGGAAAGAGTCTCCTAGGACTGTATCCACCTTTTCCAGCCAACCGGAGCACCGGACAGCTGAACTAATTTATGCAGGAAAAGTCATCAACTGCCGAGCGGAGAAGTTCGTGACGAATCGAATTTATCGTAAGTTTGCTAATCTCTAGTTGTAGCAATACTAGCTCTTTTTCCTCCCTACGGGGTACCTGGTTCCTGTAGCTCTTGTTCACGGTCCTGGAGTTAACCAGTTGTTCCGCAGTGGTAGAGTTCTGGGGAATGGTAGAAGATGTCCTAATGGCGAGATCCAAGATAGACTCTTTGTGTCCGGGGAGTCCCAGCGGATGTATGCACAGTGAGATCTGCTCCGGCCGGTAGCGTCTCACCGGTGCTACCACGCTGTCAGTTAATCAGGAACGCACCGCAATTTGTAAACTGCTATGTGACGTCACACTTACAGCAGGGCACGAGGGCCAAACAGCAATCTAACCCGTTTCGGTCGGAACGCCGACCTTCGTCAGAGATTCTCTGACAAATTTTATTGCAGTGTACACAGTGAGCACTGTCCCGAAGTATCCCTCACTAGCGCTAATCATCAGAAACTATGTGCCCACTAGTTTGTATCATAAGAAGTTACATCATCGGCAAAGAAAAAGTGTAACTATCACAGGACGTTTTCCACAGTGTCCCCTTTTTTCTCAGTAAGTACCTTAACCCACCTGTTATGTTTATCTTGTCAGTGCGCCGATACACATATTTATTTTTCAATTAGCTTGTAATTTACAAATCTGTTTAACTTTCTGGCACCAGTTGATTTTTCTGTTTTTGCCCTTTCATTTTTTGCTCCTTACCTTTAAAAATGTATAACTCTTTAAAGTTTGCACCTAAAAATCCATATGATGGCTTTTTGCACCACCAATTCTACTTTGTAATGACATCAGTAAAATTTTTCAAAAATCTACAATTAAAAAATGGAAAAAATCATTGTGCAACAAAATTGATAAAAAAAACACACCATTTTGTAACTTTTGTGGACTTCCGTTTCTACGCAGTAAATTTTTCGGTAAAAATTACACCTCCTCTTTATTCTGTAGGTCCATACGATTAAAATGATAGCCTACTTATATAGGTTTGATTTTGTCGTACTTCTGGAAAAAATCATAACTAAATGCAGGAAAATTTACATGTTTAAAATTGTCATCTTCTGACCCCTTTTACTTTATTATTTTTCTGCATACGGGGCGGTATGAGGGCTCATTTTTTGCACCCTGATCTGAAGTTTTTAGCGGTACCATTTTTGTATTGATTGGACATTTTGAGCGCTTTTTATTCATTTTTTCATAATATAAAAAGTGACCAAAAATATGCTATTTTGGACTTTGGAATTTTTTTGCGCGTACGCCATTGACCTTGCGGTTTAATTAATGATATATTTTTATAACTCAGACATTTCCACATGTGGCGATACCACATATGCTTATTTTTATTTACACAGTTTTTTGTTTTTTTTTATGGAAAAGGGGGGTGATTCTTACTTTTATTAGGGAAGGGGTTAAATGATCTTTATTAACTTATTTTTTTTCACTTTTTTTTGCAATGTTATAGCTCCCATAGGGGGCTATAACACTGCACACACTGATCTTTTACATTGATCATTGTTATCCCATAGAATAACATTGATCAATGATTCTGCTACTTGACTGCTCATGCCTGGATCTCAGGCACAGAGCAGTCATTCAGCGATCGGACAGCAAGGAGGAAGGTAGGGGACCCTCCACGTGTCCTCCAGCTGTTCGAGACGCCGCGTCCCGAACAGCCCACTGAACTAGAAGTTTATTTTCACTTTAGACGTGGCAATCAACTTTGAACGCCGTTTCTAAAGGGTTAATAGTGCACAGCACTGTGATCAGTGCTGTGCGCTATTATCCACAGGTCCCGCCCGTTGTTAGAGTCCGGGCCCAACCCACTATGGCCCCACGTTATAGAAAGGGAGAGGACTCAGGACGTACAGCTACGCCCTGTGTCCTTTAAGGGGTTAATATTACATTACTACATGTCTCCTATCTTTGTTTTCCCCTACAATGTTTTTAATATTTTATTTTGTCCGTTTTTGGGCAATAAAGTATTCCACAGATATGTGCATGAACCCCTCCCTTCCTCTGATGGGGGCTTCCCATTAGTATACAAAAGTGTTGAACGGAGCAAGTTGTATGCTATGACTATGTTTTTTTTTTTACCTGAAAGTGTTAGACGTGGGGTATTTTCCTGTGTGTTTTATGTGTTTCCACTTGCATATATCCGTGCTTTCTGCTGACCATGTTGAATACTTTTAAATTAATTTTGAATAAAGTGGATTCAGTTTCAACTGCAAATGCTGGCTACATTTCCATTGCTTTTTCTTCATTTAGGGAAGGGTCACATGTAACGGATTCGCAGTTTGATTTACGCTGCAGATCCGCCGGTGACCCGATCCATTTTATGTCTCCAGCTGTTGCAACTCCCTGTTCCCTCCACCTCGCCCTGCCCCTGGCCTACTTCGCAAAGTCTGAGTGGACTCGCCGACTTGCAGACCCCCTGTGTGGCTGCTTGTAGCAGCGGATTGTCACTGCGAGCAGACCAGGGGCGCAGTGAGGCGGGGAAAAAAGGGATGGCAACAGCTGGAGGCAAAAAATGGGTCGGGTCACCGCTAGATCTGCCACGTAAAATACGCTGCGGATCCGTTACGTGTGACCCTACCCTTAATTTATATTGAAATCTGCTATATACCCCACCTATATAATGCAATCACATAGGCGTAGCAAGAAACTGTAAAACGTTTTTGATCAGGGCACCCTAAGCTATTTAATAAAAATAAAATATTGTGTTGGCCACAGGACCATTTTTTAAGTAAAAAATACAAGCAGGGTCAATTTCCCCTTTAATTGCATTTTTAGCATTTAAATCTGGTCAAAATTATAATCAATATTCAAACATAGACAAAACAATTAGGTTTTCCTTCAGTTGTTCAGCAATCTAGGGTATATGAATATTTTTTTTTCTGGATAGAATAAAAGCCCTCATTAAATATGTTCTATGTATTACCAAAATGCTGTCTTCTGATATTATTTCTTTGTTTATACTCACGCATTGTCATTTCCTCAGCATGCATCAGAATATTATTCTTCAACACCATTTTTTATTGCCTATTTTCTCTGTTGGATATAATTTTTTCTTGTTGTCCTGTTGCACGGTGAATATGAAAAAGGAATAAATCAATATACTAATACAACTTCTTGTGTCCATTGTGAAGTACAAAGAGAGTTATTAAATCTCCTATCAGTATAAGAAAAATGCTCTGCATGACAAAGAAAACATACAGCGAGGGGACAAATCTCTCTCAAAATGCAAACGCATCAACATGAAAGAATATTTCAAAAGGGAAATGTTCAGCTTATTGTATGAGTCCTTGGCAAGGCTTCCCAAGTTATCACAAAATCTACTGCCTTTTGAGCACAAATACCCTTTTGATGAATCAAAATTTTGAGGGCAGATTATGGCTCTGTGACATTTTTGTTTGTAACATACTTAACACCAAGTGTCAAGAGACATCGTTGTACAATCACTGATTATAATACGTTTTAATACCCAAAGTTGGATAAGTAAATTCCTTTTACATTTGCATTAGAGGCTCAGTTTAGAGACTCTTGTCACACATTTTGTTATATTTACATGGATCAATTGTGAGACATGCATGGGGATTCTATAAAAATGATAGACCCCACAACAAAATCTCAACAGATCCAAATCAATATGTATTTATTAGGAAAACTGATCTAGACATTTTGATTTCCATGTACATTAAAGTAAATTAATGAAGGTCCCAAGTGGTTTACACAAGGTTTTTATAGGTCATAAAATAATATGTGTTAATGACAATCCATGTAGAAATATTTCACTAAAATTTGAGAGTTACTGAAAGATTTTTGTATCTTTATATTTTTTCTGCCTTACATATATATATATATATATATATATATATATATATATATATATATATAGGCAAAACAAGGCAGCTTCAGCACACCAGAGTACCAGTACTCTGGTGTGCTGCAGCTGCCTTTTTTTGCCTCTGAAAAGTTTGGACCCAGGACCGGACTCCCTGAGTTTGCCTGTACCCACAGACTTGCCTTCGCTTAAATATTTATTTTTATTTTTTCATGTTGCCTTATCAGCTTATTACTTCATGAGTCATTGAAATATGTACAGAAGACTTTCCTTGTCAGGATGCTGAATTGTTTTGTGCTACTTCCCACCATTGTTATTGCATCCACTCCTAATACTTTTGAAATATTTGTTATCTTATGATTTATACTCCTTTACTTCTGTATTTTATTGTACTTTGTTTACAGAAACTCTTATTTTATTCTTTGGGAAAAAAATTGGAATAAAAAAAAAAGATGTATAGATGTCATATGCACATTTGTATTATTTTACAGATTAAAACTAAATATTCAAATATGATTTATTAGTTTCAGACACGTTTCAAACAAGTTGTTAATGTGAGTAAACAATCAGTAGAACATGGGTTCGGTTAGAACTTGGAAATGTTTGCCTCAACACAAAGATGAACATTGTCCAGTTTGCTTTGGCCAAAGCTGTTTAGTGCTTAGATACAGTAAGCTAGGGGTGTTTTATGCATCCCCAGCTTACTGGAATGGATTGGCATTACCAGAAAAACTGTGGAAATCAAGCTAGCTGTTTTACAAACTAACACAAAGCCATGGCTTAGTAACAGATGATGCATTTCATATAGCTTCTGCCCATAAACCAAAAATACGTTAAAAAAAGGCACGCACCAAGATAAAATATATACACCCCAAAACCCCTTATTTACCCATTTATAAATTTTATATATATATATATATATATATATATATATATATATATATATATATATACATATTTTTTTTGTCTTCTTGTCCTGAAGTAGTCCTGGTGTTCTTTCTGTTATGAAAAAAAAAATACAATAAAAAGCAGCCATACTTTCCTCTCCAGCACCTTCTGTGGTCCCGCAGCCAGAAAAACAAAAAAATCTGCTTCTCGTTGGGAAACCCCATAGATGTCGTTGATTACCAGCAGGCCAACACTGTTGATAACAGTGCCAAGTTGTTGTGTAATCCTGGGAAGATTCTGACAGGTTCATTAGCTTCTGACAAAGCTAGTTCTATTAGAAACAATTTTTTTGTTTAGGTTTGGTGAAAATATTTGCTTATCTCTACTCTGATTAAAGCAAAAGGAGTTGGATCCGATTTTTCTTTACCCTGTGTTAAACTTGTCATACACTTATGTCAAAAGTTTTGGATGGTCAGGTCTGTGGGTTCAGACCCCCACTGATCTTAAGGCAGAGCCAGGAGAAGCAGCCGAGCACTTCACATCCAGACTTGCTGGGATTCACATCTTATTGCAGAAGACATGCTCCATAGAGCCTGTTTCCTGCAGTGAGAAAAAAGGCAGCACTTCCCTTGGCACATCTAATGACTGGTGGGGGTCTGAAAACTCAGCCTCCCCCCCATACACACACACACCATTTCTGTGTGACATGTCAAAACTCCTCTCCTTCATTCCGCCAAGACCATTCTGCCAAAAATGCCTTTAGAACAAGATATTGAATTTTGAACACCTGATTATGCCATTTTTATTTTTTATCAATATTGTTTTCAAGATTTCTTGGATCAATTTGTTGTTGCTTGACAACATTTCAAATTTTAGAACTCATAGATCTTCTATGAGAGAATTGTGCAAATAATTAGTGATTTTTTAGGCCTTTACCTAGATTTGAAGCCACATTATATCTTCATGTTGTGTATTTGTGATTAATATTCCCATTTTCTGCATTTATGGTTGAGATCCACCATGGGTCTACAATAAAATCTCTGATGAAGTTTGGCTGCATATTTGTCATAGAACTGCATAAAAACTTTTGACATGTGGAATTACCTTACTGAGGCATCTTCAATCCATGTGATTATGGCAAAACCAGCTGTAAATATGACCTTTAAAGTAAGAAATCTTTTAATGAATTAACAGTCTCCAGCAAAAGTATTTAATAGTCTCTGGGTTTGAGTCGTTGCAAGGGTTCCCTTTCCCTACTCAAGAGTTGCACTGGGAGGATAAATCTCTACTAATACTCACAATCTCATAAAATAAGAGGCAACTTAATTGGCCCAATTCTGCCCTATTTAATATAGCTGGATTCAATATGTCTAGGCATTTCTAAAGAGTTGGATACTCATGCGCCTGGTTCTATTACTTGTGGCTCTCTCTGGTACTGGATCAAAACTTGTGACCTGCCATGGCACTGCTCTGGAGTCTGCAACTCTCAACACTGACTAAGAAACCACGGGGCACTCTGTCACTGTACAACATAGCATTATATGCGTTTGAGTCCAGCTAAATAAATGTATTCATTCGGGGCATGAACATAGTCACTCAATTACTATGTTTGGGTCATTAAAGGGGTACTCCACCCCTAGACATCTTATCCCCTATCCTTTGGATAGGGGATAAGATATCTGATCGCGGGGGTCCCATTGCTGGGGACCTCCGCGATCTCAGCTGCGGCACCCGCTGTCATCACTGCACAGAGCATACTCGCTCTGTGCGTAATGATGGGCGATACATGGGCTGGAGCATCATGATGTCACAGCTCCGCCCCCTCATGATATCAGAGCCCACCCCCTATACACAAGTCAATGGGAGGGGGCGTGGTGGCCGCCACGCCCCCTCCCATAGACTTGCATTAAGGGGGTGGGCAGTGACGTCACGAGGGTGCGGAGCCGTGATGTCACGATGCTCCGGCCCCTGTATTGCCCGTCATCATGTACAGAGCGAGTTTGCTCTGTGCAGTGATGACAGTGGGGTGCCGCAGTCGAGATCACAGGGATCCCCAGCGGCGGGACTGCCGCGATCAGACATCTCATTCTTTGGATAAGATGTCTAGGGGCGGAGTACCCTTTTAAAGTGAATTTGCCTGCTGCGTGAAATGAGCATTTCTGTTCTTTTTACTCTTACTCTTAGTCGACAGATTTCTATTTTTAAATGTGGCGTAAATCTATCTATCCATCACTATTATAGGGATAAACATGGTTATAATATATTTATATAAAATAAATAAACAAACTGTAAAAACTTGCAGACAATACATCAGACATCATATGCAACATTATCAAACTGATGGTCACATCTCCTTGAACTCATTATTTGTTTTACATTGTTATCAAAGCTTTTGTTAAATTATCAATTTCAAAAGATTTTATTACAGCAATATTTTGTTTTCATTTTCTGTTTTTAAGGTGATGCTATAGGGACATCACTACTTTGTGATAAAAGCTTTTGTTAAATTATTTATTTCAAAAGATTTTTGCTTTTTGCAGGGTATTTTTTTACATTCAATTTTCAAGGTGATGCTATAAGGACATCCTATTTAGGATTATTATATACGACAAGCAAGTTTGAATATACCATTTTATGTGCTTGTATTAAAAAACTGTTCTTTGTCTCTATACTTTGGACACCTGGCTGATTTTTTTCTTCAACATTTAAAACAAAATAACATCAGTATTTACATTTAAAGAGCATTTTGAAGAACTTTATCTTAAATGCAGTTATCCTCACATTTAGTTTTTTTTTCATAACTCTATTTAAATGCAAAAATCACTTTCTATCTAAACATTCCCAAGAGTAATTTGATTGAATAGATGGTGAAAACACATAAGGCTTTGTACAGTATCACAAAGAAATCTTCAAGTGTAGCTAAATCATAACTTTGATTCATATTCCATTTAAATATATCAGGCTTTATACAGTATCACAAAGTATAGTTAAAACATAACTTTTATTGAAATCCTAATATAAAACCCCACTCACTGTACAATTTAATATGGGGTCATGCTTAATTCATGCTTAATTCGATGTTTTATTTTGGAGATACTCTTGCTTTTTGAACTGTGGGTCATGGAACCTGGGTTTATCATCTGCATGAACCCTTCAATGGGCACTGTTGTATAATATAGAAAACTGCAGTCCAGCACTAACAAGTTGAATTGTGGCTTAAAAAGGAGCATGTTATGGAGTCCAGTGGGAAGAAGCTATATCACACCATGCAATGGTGGTGCCAAAGTTGTGAAAAATGATAGAGCTTGTCCCTGTCTCTCCCTCCTTCCCTCATAGATGTTCCATTAGTCCTCACAGTAAAGATGACTTGTTCTTCATGCATAGTGTTGAGCGGCATAGGCCATATTTGAATTCACGAATATTCGCGAATATATGGACGAATATTCGTCATATAATAGCGAATATTCGCACATTCGTTATATCCTCGTTTTATTTCCGCATATGCGAAAATTCGCGTATGCAAAAATTAACATATGTGAATATTAGCATGCAAAAAATTTGCATACGCGAAAATTCGCATATGCGAAAATTAGCATATGCTAATTTTCGCAAATGCGAATGTTTGCATGCCAGTCTCACACAGTAGTATTACAGCCTTCTTTACACCACACGAGCTGGAAGCAGAGAGGGATGATCACTGTGATGTGTACTGCGAAGAAAAAAAAAAAAAAAAAAGAATATTCGTAATTACTAATATATAGCGCTATATTCACGAAATTCGCGAATTCGCGAATATGCGATATTCGCGAATAATATTCGAATTGCGAATATTCGCGAGCAACACTATTCATGCAAACTAAATGTGGTGAGTGCAACGTTTTAATTTCTATTTGCCGCTTAAATAGGCACTGTCATTTCAACAGATTCACCAACAGTCTCCACCTTTACCTGTTTGTAAATTTTATTACAAGGATTATACTTATTAAGAAAAGAAAAAAAAACATGGCAGTGACAAGATATTTGTGCTACAATAAAGGTCGGGACACAAAATAAGGACTTGGGAACAGGGGCGGACTGACATCACCTGGTCCCCAGGATCAAAGAAAGGCAAGGGCCCCATGGCGAGGCTCCGCAGCTCATCAATCGACTGCCACGCCCCTATTACACCCAAATCCCATACACAATAAACTATAATTTATTTAAGTAAGAAACACTTTAACGTAGGTAAATTTTCATGACCAATAATACTGACATACAAGGAGTAAATATATACCACCACACAATAACTGGATAATACCGCCATACTGTACTGAATAAAACCACTATACAAAGACCAGTATACTATACAGGATCTGTATACTATATAAGTGATTATATAAAGGACCATATGGTGGTAGATATCAGCTGTACACAGGATGTGTATAACATATAAGTGATTACAGTTAAATTTTTGGGACTCTTTTGTCCTCTTCCATTTTCTTCTCTGTCTGGATCAGACTGCCATGATGATATCTTAACATCTGCAGCACAAACATGTCAGACTCTACATTTTTCAGTGTCCTCCCCTCCTCTACAAAATCTGCCCATCTATAGGCCCAAAAACTGTAATTATGTCCTCCTTGGTGTCCTGCACAGTAAAAAGGCAGCTAGGTAAATAGCCAGGTAAATAGGTAACTAATTAGGTAGATCAAGAAGCCAGATATGTAGGTAGGCGACTAGCCAGGTTGGTGGGTAGGGGGCTAGCTAGGTAGTTAGGCAGCTATGTACGAAGGCCAGGTATGTAAATAGTTAGGTAGCCAGGTATGTAGGTAAGTAGTTCGGCATCCAGGTATAAAGTTAGGTAGCCCCCCTTCCCTGTAGGTATAGGAAGCAAAGTTAACCCCCTCCCCCATAGGTATAGGAACAGATTTATCCCCCCCCTTTCCCCATAGGTATAGGCAGCAGTTAACCCCCCCCCTTTCCCCACAGGTGTAGGCAGCACTTATACCCCATTTCCCCATAGGTATAGGCAGCAGTTAACCCCCCCCCCTTTCCCCATAGGTATAGGCAGCAGTTAACCCCCCCCCTTTCATCATAGGTATAGAAAGCAGCTAACCCCCCTTTCCCCATAGGTATAGGCAGCAGTTAATCCCCCCTTTCCCCATATGTATAGGCAGCAGTTAAACCCCCTCCCATTTCACCATAGGTGTAGGCAGCAGTTAACCCCCTTTCCCCATAGCATATGCAGTAGATAACCCCCCTTTCCCCATAGGTATAGGCAGCAGTTAACCCCCTATCCCCATAGGTATAGGCAGCAGGTAATACCCCCCTTTCCCCATAGGTCTAGGCAGCAGTTAACCCCCCCCCTTTCCCCATAGGTATAGGCCACAGTTAATCCCCCCCCCTTTCCCCATAGGTATAAGCAGCAGTTAATCCCCCTCTTTTCCCCATAGGTATAGCCAGCAGTTACCCCCCCCCCCTTTCCCCATAGGTACAGGCAACAGTTAACTCCCCCTTTCCCCACAGGTTTAGGCAGCACTTATACCCCATTTCCCCATAGGTATAGGCAGCAGTTAACCCCCCTTTCCTCATAGGTATAGGCAGCAGTCAATCCTCCCCCTTTACCCATAGGTATAGGCAGCAGTTAACCACCCTTTCCCCATAGGTATAGGAAGCAGCTAACCCCCTCTTTCCCCATGGGTATATGCAGCAGTTAATCCCACCTTTCCCCATAGGTAAAGGCAGCAGTTAAACCCCTTCCCATTTCACCATAGGTGTAGGCAGCAGTTAACCCCCCTTTCCCCATAGGTATAGGCAGCAGTTAATCCCCCCTTTCCCTATAGGTATAGGCAACAGTTAATCCCCTACTTTCCCCATAGGTATAGGCAGCAGTTAACCCCCCTATCCCCATAGGTATAGACAGCAGTTACTCTCCCCCCCCTTTCCCCATAGGCATAGGCAGCAGTTAATCCCCCCCTTTCCCCATAGATATAGGCCGCAGTTAACCCCCCCTTTCCCCATAGGTATAGACAGCAGTTAACCCCCCTTTCCCCATAGGTATAGTCAACAGTTAACTCCCCCTTTCCCCACAGGTGTAGGCAGCACTTATACCCCATTTCCCCATAGGTATAGGCAGCAGTTAACCCCCTTTCCCATAGGTATAGGCAGCAGTTAATCCCCCCCCCTTTCCCCATAGGTATAGGCAGCAGTTAATCCCCCCCTTTCCCCATAGGTATAGGCAGCAGTTAACCCCCCTTTCCCCATTGGTATAGGCAGCAGTTAATCCCCCCTTTATCCATAGGTATAGGCAGCAATCAATCCCCTCTTTCCCCATAGGTATAGGCAGCAGTTAACCCCCCCTTTCCCCAAA
Organism: Hyla sarda; assembly: GCF_029499605.1. NCBI lineage: Eukaryota > Metazoa > Chordata > Amphibia > Anura > Hylidae > Hyla > Hyla sarda. The sequence continues at coordinate 325,683,842 of NC_079189.1, forward strand.
GGTATAATCAGCAGCTAATCCCTCCCCCCTTTTCACCATAGGTATAGGCAGCAGTTAACCCCCCCTTTCCCCATAGGTATAGTAGGCAGCAGTTAAACCCCATTTCCCCATAGGTATGGACAGCAGTTACTCCCCCTCCCCTTTCCCCATAGGTATAAGCATCAGTTAACACCCCCCATAGGTATAGGCAGCAGTTAATCCCCCCCTTTCCCCATAGGTATAAGCATCAGTTAACACCCCCCATAGGTGTAGGCAGCAGTTAACCCCCCATAGGTGTAGGCAGCAGTTAATCCCCCCTTAGGTATAGGCAGCAGTTAATCCTTCCCCATAGATGTAGGCAGCAGTTAACCCCCCCCCATAGGTGTAGGCAGCAGTTAAACCCCTCAGCAGCAGGAGCAAGCGTCTCCTCCCCTCCACAGTGCAGGCGCCGATGAGTGATGTCATCGGTGCCTGCACTGCGTAGGGGTGGAGGTCACGTCTCCTCTGTGTAAGCTGCAGATGCGGCTCACACAGAGGAGACGCATTCTGCTGTATGTGTGTGTACCGCACATACAGGAGAAGGCAGCGCTGTCTTCTGGGCATCTGGGACAAGTGTCCCGGTCCTCAGTAGCAGTGGCAGCAGGCCCTTTACCCGGCCGAGCCCTCAGACAATGTCCGATCGGACCGGCCGGTCAGTCCGCCCCTGCTTGGGAAAATATGTGTATGTGGGTTGCCAACTCCCAGTTCTTATTGTGTGTTTACTTTCTTCTTTTTCTCTATACTTTGAACACCAGGCTGATTTATTTCTTCAACATTAAAAACAAAATAACATCAGTATTTTCAATTAAAAAACATTTTGAAGAACTTTATCTTAAATGCAGTTATCCTCACATTTAGGATTTTTTTCATATCTATATTTAAATGCAAAAATCACTTTCTATCTAAACAATCCCAAGAGTCCTTTGAAAAGATGGTGAAAACACGTAAGGCTTTGTACAGTATAACAAAGAAATCTTCAAGTGTAGGTAAAGCATAACTTTTATTCATATTCCATTAAAATATATCAGGCTTTGTACAGTATCACAAAGTAATCTCCAATTACAGTTATAGATAAAACATAACTTTTATTTAAATCAAACACAAAATAAGGACTATCCCAGTGATTGGAAAAAGAGGGTAGTTGTTACAGTTAATAGTGATATACCACCAGGGCCGGACTGGCTTGGCGGGATACCAGGAGGCTACCTTATCGCGGTGGGACGGTCCAAGCTATTTGACCGCCGGCGGAAACAAATTTGCGAGCTAAGTGCCTCACTAATTCATAGTTTTACATTTGCATCTATTACACCATAGCTGTATAGCTCTCCATGTTTTAACTGCATATTCATGTTGCACCTATATCCTTGTGCTGGCAGTGTGCTGCTGCATTCTTCTGTTGCTGTATATCTAGCCTAGTAGCGTGCACCTGTAGGCCAGGTCCATATAATAGTTTGGTATTAACTAAAGTGCTGGCTGACTTATTCTTTGTCTGTATTGCACATACGGGGGAGTGGCTACCTCCATGTTGGCCTTGCACCCCACCCACCTCTATCAGGTGTGTATATAAGGTGGCTTGGATGTTCCAGATCCTGCCATGCTTACTGAACTGTTCACACAGAGGCATATTCACAGTGTAGGGTCCGTCCCAGGAGGCTACCTTATCGCGGTGGGACGGTCCAAGCTATTTGACCGCCGGCGGAAACAAATTTGCGAGCTAAGTGCCTCACTAATTCATAGTTTTACATTTGCATCTATTACACCATAGCTGTATAGCTCTCCATGTTTTAACTGCATATTCATGTTGCACCTATATCCTTGTGCTGGCAGTGTGCTGCTGCATTCTTCTGTTGCTGTATATCTAGCCTAGTAGCGTGCACCTGTAGGCCAGGTCCATATAATAGTTTGGTATTAACTAAAGTGCTGGCTGACTTATTCTTTGTCTGTATTGCACATACGGGGGAGTGGCTACCTCCATGTTGGCCTTGCACCCCACCCACCTCTATCAGGTGTGTATATAAGGTGGCTTGGATGTTCCAGATCCTGCCATGCTTACTGAACTGTTCACACAGAGGCATATTCACAGTGTAGGGTCCGTCCCAGGAGGCTACCTTATCGCGGTGGGACGGTCCAAGCTATTTGACCGCCGGCGGAAACAAATTTGCGAGCTAAGTGCCTCACTAATTCATAGTTTTACATTTGCATCTATTACACCATAGCTGTATAGCTCTCCATGTTTTAACTGCATATTCATGTTGCACCTATATCCTTGTGCTGGCAGTGTGCTGCTGCATTCTTCTGTTGCTGTATATATATATATATATATATATGCCTGCCGGCATGCCGACAATGACACAGTGCTGTGGGGCTGGTATGCAATAATTTCCAGGGCTGGTTTTTGTCCCCAGTCCGGCCCTGTATACCACAGAGGATACTATACTGTGTAAGTTAATTAACACATAGGGGGTTATATCACACCATATAGGGATCTGAAAAAGCTGAAGGATTGTTCAGAGAAGTGCGAATTAAAGTTTATTTGGATAAATATAAGGTTATGCAGTCGGACTGAGGCAACAAATTGTTCAGTTTATGTACACTGGGTAAAACTGGACCTTTGTAACCAGTGCCCAAGCAGCTACTGCCAAGTCTAAAAAAATTATGGGATGCATTAAAAGAGGCATAGGTGCCCATGACAAGAACATAATTTTACCTCTGTACAAAACACTAATCAGAATACATTGGGAATATTGCATATGGGTTTGGGCTGAACCAAGAGAGGGTTTCAAGCTTGGTGTTAATTTAGGGAAAAATATGGCTTGGGAATATCTGATCACAATGTAGAAATAAATAAATGGACAGTACAGAGATATTTCTAGTGATCTTTTCATACTTAGGCCTCTTACTATGACATGAAGCATCCTCTAAGTCTAAAGGAGAGAAGGTTTCACCATCATCATAGATAGGGATTCTTTTGTCATGTCTGTCGTGGTCTGTGTTCACACACAGCTATTGGATTGCTTGTGTGTGAACAGTTTTATCTTCCCCGGCCAGGGAATAGTTAATGCCTCTAGCTTTTTCAGCCAATATCTCCTAGGGTGTGTCTATTTAATGTCAGCCCAGTCTAGCCTCTGGGCTGGTGATTGACTTCATTATATCCTGACTTGCTAAGATTCTGAACATGCTGGCTGCATAGAGCTCTTGGTGAAACTCTTTATTTGAGCTTTTAATCTACTATCTATGTAATGCACTCTGTATTTTCTGGTTTAGCCATAGTTACGTAGCATGCTTATAGTGAATTTTAATCTGTGTTTGTTTAGGATTTGTATGTTCTTTTTTCTATGTGTCTGTTCCCACTGTGTTTTCTCTTGTATCAGTTTATATGAAGTTCTGTGTTTTATATTTCTGTTTTCCTACTGGGCCAGTATCCTGACCACACAGTGGAGTGTGCTGCTGGCCAGTAGTCTATTTGGATTTATTATTAATGGCTACTCCTATGGAGTGTCCAGTTTGTGTGTCCAGTGTGAACAGTGTCCTATATTTATATCCTGTTTGGTTTATCTGATTTTTATTCTTAGTATCTGTACCTGTTTGTGAACAGTTTGCTATGTTCCTGCATCAGTTTGCCTGTTTATGTTCTGCCCTGTTAGTATTTGTATCCTGTCTTGTATATCTGGTCGTCTGGTAGTTTTCTGTTATGTTTCTGGTTTGTGACCTACTATTTAGTATGTGTTTTTAGGCCCCTGCACTTTAGTTCAGGAAGGGACTGGCACCCAGTTGTTGATACACCATTTAGGGTGGATGGGCAAGTAGGCAGGGAGAGCGGTTTTAGGTTCAGTTTAGGGCTCACTCTCCCGAGGGGGGGGGGGGTCTGACATCTCTATTGTAAGAGCAGTGTGAGACTACCTGTACTTGTTAAACAAATTTAAATTATTACATTTAATTCAAATGTATTTCATGCCATTAAATTTATTTTTATTCCTTCTTAATTTACCTAAATGTGCAATATTGTATTATGTTATCAATCATTTTTAATATTTTAATTAGTGATAACAAAATCTATACCAAAACAGTGATAGACACTTGAATTCATTGTGTACCTTCATTACTATATTTTACATGGTCCTGGTTAAAAGAAAGCCAATTCACTCTTCATGTTCTCTACTTATCCATAGTAATTTATGGAATATTGTTCAGGAACTTACTTGTTCTATATCAAAAACAATGTAACACAACAACAATCACTTTTATCTCAATGTAGATTACTATAAAATACAGCCTATGTTATCTCTGGCTCAACATCAAAACAGATTTTTCCATTGTGTTAGGAAATGTTCATTTCATGTTTATGCCCTTCATGGCATGGATGTCGGAAAAACATGAAAATTGGGTGCCAACGTACACAGACATGGAAAGGCATGGGCCCCATTACTTTTAACGGCCTGAACATTGTGGGTTAGTTATTACATTCAAATGATTTTCTTGGTTTGAATATTGTCAAAAACTCAAAAGTGTGGTTTGCTGCACTTTTGAATTAAAGACAAAACGCCTATATGCTCAAGACTTGCATGTAATCTCTAGTTGACTATATTTTGGCCATTGAAAAAAATAAGGACCATGCCTCTCCATGCATTTTCACATATTTCTGACATATTCATGCCACATAGTGCACAAATATTTATGCCCCCGAGTCAAGCACATTTTCCTTTTTTTAAATTGTATCTATGCCACAGAAGAAACATACATGACGTAAATAAGCCACTGGAAGAAAAAAAAACAGCACCACCAGCAAAGTTCATCCTAATAGTGATTTGCACTTACCACACTATGCTGCCCCGCAGCAGGCATCTCCAAATAGGCAATCATATGGTGCTCAGCAGCAGAAGATAATGTTCAAGTGCAATAAATTCAAAGGTAGTAGAAGTCGCATGGTTATCAAATGTGATCCTTTATTCCTGGAGATATACAAAGAAAAGAGCGACAACAATGTTTAATAACAGGATTCTTCTGGCTTTATGGTTTGTCATGGCTCTGGCACCCCTGATATATGTCAGCGGCGCACGCTGCCACAGTAACTCATACACAACACTAACCTGCGCATGCGCTCACCAATATGGGAGCCACATAGTAATAGCACAAATATAGAGAAAAATAACATTCAAAAGGCATTATAACCGGACAAAAATTATGTGTACCCAGACAAACAACAACACTTTTTTTTACAAATTTACAAGACAACGCTTATCTCATTCTTGCTGTTCAAACCAGGTGGCCCAATAGTGTCAGTATGTAGGATCCAAATGGCTTCCTTTTGTAAGATCAGTTAATTGCAATCACTGCCATCTTTATGGTCTCTAACCACCTCTAGCCACCTCTAACCCAGAGAAACTAAGCACTGAATGCATGGTTCTAACGTACTCTATAAGTTCTAATTTGTTCTTGTATCCTAATGTACAGGCACCTTATGGTCCTGCCTATATAGTATAGGCCACAAGGACATCGAATCATGTAAACAACAAATTTTGTTTTACAGTTAAGCAAGTGGGGCACTTTCCACTCCATTCCATGATGTAAATGAGCCCCTAATCAATTTCTTTATTCTTCAGAATGGTGTTTCTTGAAGGGATTTTCATTGAACACCAAAGTTTTACTAAGGGTAAGCCCCAAGATGTAAGCATGTAACAAAATAAGGGGAATGGTGTCAAAAGCCATCAAATCAGCCAATTGATCCACTACATAATTACCTTATGGGCAAGAATTGCCCTGTTGTTTAGGAAAAAAGCTGACCCTCAATGATCAGCATGGCCATGACACTTGGGTAAATGTTATTGCCTTCAGCGTAGTACAATCCATAGAAGAATTACTGTGTCTGAAACTTGTTCACTTGGATGAGATGAGCTGCATTTCAGTTCCATTTTGACAGGTTATGAAGTGAAGGAACCCTGGTGCTTTAGCAAGTGTTGCCCTTTTATTTTAATCATCCACTAGTCAAATCTTGATGGCCTCATATAAGGGATTTCTGTCAATGATACCAAAAAAATATCTTGTAAGCATTCAAAAAATATTGGCAAATAGTACATGCATTTGGTGTGAATATGCCAATACATCATCAGAAAGGTTGTTTACATGCCATACAAGTCACCAATTAACCAATAAGTTATACAATTTATTTATTTATTTAATTATTTTGCTTATACAGTGCAGCATAGGTTATTATTACAGACTATTGTAGAGGTTCTTTGTATGCCTTGTGCTTACCGTTTTTAGCTGATGTGGCATGCATGTGATTTCAAACATGTTTTGCAAAGAGAAGAGGTGGTTCAATCCCTTTGCGAAGAGAGGAGGTGGCTCAATCCCTTATAAGACCAACCTACTCACCTGCTAGAGTCCAGTAAACAGAAGCCTAAATAGTTGAGACTGGTTGGTGTCAGTTTACACTACATACAGTGCCATGTGAAGTTACTGAATGAAGCACATAGCTGCAGATGGTGACGTAGGACTAGTAATAGTGTGCATGATATAGTGAAAAGATAACATGGAGTGCTTATTTAAACATATTGTAGCTAAGCATAAACTTTTTTTATAGCAAAAAATACAATAATTTGGCCATTTGACTGTATTCCTCCTACATACAGTAAATTTAGTCTATACCATTTATCCAAACCAAATGGGAATTAAGTAATTTATCAGTGAATTATACTTACATTGCTTTACAATATTCTCTAGTGATATAATGATAGTCTCTTGTAGCATATAGATTCCTATGTTAAGATAGTTCTGTGTAATGTAACAGAACATATACACAGTTTAAGAAGATTGTATTCCAATATATACTTAGGAACATACTGTAATCTACAGAGCAATGCTTCTAAAACTGTGATGCAGTTTTCACTTGTGAGAGTCCCACCTAGTTGTTAATGAGGTACAACTGAGAGGCGATTTTGTCAGAAGTGATTGTTACGCCGAGCGCTCCGGGTCCCCGCTCCTCCCCGGAGCGCTCGCAGCGTTCTCTCATTCGCAGCGCCCCGGTCAGACCTGCTGACCGGGTGCGCTGCGATATTACTCCCAGCCGGGATGCGATTCGCGATGCGGGACGCGCCCGCTCGCGATGCGCATCTCGGCTCCCGTACCTGACCCGTTCTCCGTCTGTGTTGTCCCGGCGCGCGCGGCCCCGCTCCTTAGGGCGCACGCGCGCCGGGTCTCTGCCATTTAAAGGGCCGCTGCGCCACTGATTGGCGCAGCAGGCCTAATCAGTATTCTCACCTGGGAACTCCCTACTTATACCTCACTTCACCCGCACTCCCTCGCCGGATCTTGTTGCCATTGTGCCAGTGAAAGCGTTCCCTTGTGTGTTCCTAGCCTGTGTTCCAGACCTCCTGCCGTTGCCCCTGACTACGATCCTTGCTGCCTGCCCTGACCTTCTGCTACGTCCGACCTTGCTCTTGTCTACTCCCTTGTACCGTGCCTATCTTCAGCAGTCAGAGAGGTTGAGCCGTTGCTGGTGGATACGACCTGGTTGCTACCGCCGCTGCAAGACCATCCCGCTTTGCGGCGGGCTCTGGTGAATACCAGTAGCAACTTAGAACCGGTCCACCAGCACGGTCCACGCCAATCCCTCTCTGGCACAGAGGATCCACCTCCTGCCAGCCGAATCATGACAGTAGATCCGGCCATGGATCCCGCTGAAGACCCACTGCCAGTTGTCGCCGACCTCACCACGGTGGTCGCCCAGCAGTCGCAACAGATAGCGCAAAAAGGTCACCAGCTGTCTCAACTGACCGTGATGCTACAGCAGCTATTACCACAGCTCCAGCAACAATCTCCTCCGCCAGCTCCTGCACCTCCTCCGCAGCGAGTGGCCGCTTCCGGCTTACGATTATCCTTGCCGGATAAATTTGATGGGGACTCTAAGTTTTGCCGTGGCTTTCTTTCGCAATGTTCCCTGCACTTGGAGATGATGTCGGACCAGTTTCCAACTGAAAGGTCTAAGGTGGCTTTCGTAGTCAGCCTTCTGTCTGGGAAAGCTCTGTCATGGGCCACACCGTTCTGGGATCGCAATGACCCTGTCACTGCCTCTGTACACTCCTTCTTCACGGAGATCCGAAGTGTCTTTGAGGAACCTGCCCGAGCCTCTTCTGCTGAGACTGCCCTGCTGAACCTGGTCCAGGGTAATTCTTCTGTTGGCGAGTACGCCATCCAATTCCGTACTCTTGCTTCCGAATTATCCTGGAATAATGAGGCCCTCTGCGCGACCTTTAAAAAAGGCCTATCCAGCAACATTAAAGATGTGCTGGCCGCACGAGAAATTCCTGCTAACCTGCATGAACTTATTCATCTTGCCACCCGCATTGACATGCGTTTTTCCGAAAGGCGTCAGGAGCTCCGCCAGGATATGGACTTTGTTCGCACAAGGCGGTTTCTCTCCCCGGCTCCTCTCTCCTCTGGTCCTCTGCAATCCGTTCCTGTGCCTCCCGCCGTGGAGGCTATGCAAGTTGACCGGTCTCGCTTGACACCTCAAGAGAGGACACGACGCCGCATGGAGAACCTATGCCTGTACTGTGCCGGTACCGAACACTTCTTGAAAGATTGTCCTATCCGTCCTCCCCGCCTGGAAAGACGTATGCTGACTCCGCACAAAGATGAGACAGTTCTTGATGTCTACTCTGCTTCTCCACGCCTTACTGTGCCTGTGCGGATATCTTCCTCTACCTTCTCCTTCTCTGCTACGGCCTTCTTGGATTCCGGATCTGCAGGAAATTTTATTTTGGCCTCTCTCATCAACAGGTTCAACATCCCGGTGACCAGTCTCGCCAGACCCCTCTACATCAATTCTGTTAACAATGAAAGATTGGACTGTACCGTGCGTTACCGCACGGAACCTCTCCTAATGTGCATCGGACCTCATCACGAAAAAATTGAATTTTTGGTCCTCTCCAACTGCACTTCTGAAATTCTTCTTGGATTACCGTGGCTTCAACGCCATTCCCCAACCCTTGATTGGTCCACAGGAGAAATCAAGAACTGGGGTACTTCTTGTCACAAGGACTGTCTTAAATCGGTTCCCAGTACTCCTTGCCATGACCCTGTGGTTCCCCCTGTATCCGGTCTTCCTAAGGCTTATATGGACTATTCTGACGTTTTTTGCAAAAAGCAAGCTGAGACTTTGCCTCTTCACAGGCCTTATGACTGTCCTATTGACCTCCTCCCGGGTACTACCCCACCCCGGGGCAGAATCTATCCTCTGTCTGCTCCTGAGACTCTTGCCATGTCGGAGTACATCCAGGAGAATTTAAAAAAGGGGTTTATCCGCAAGTTCTCCTCTCCTGCCGGAGCTGGATTTTTTTTTGTGTCCAAAAAAGATGGCTCCCTACGTCCTTGTATTGATTACCGCGGACTTAATAAAATCACGGTAAAAAAACGCTACCCCTTACCTCTTATCTCGGAACTCTTTGATCGCTTACAAGGTGCCCACATCTTTACCAAACTGGACTTAAGAGGTGCTTATAATCTCATCCGCATCAGGGAGGGGGACGGATGGAAGACCGCATTTAACACCAGAGATGGACACTTTGAGTATCTGGTCATGCCCTTTGGTCTATGCAACGCCCCTGCCGTCTTCCAAGACTTTGTTAATGAAATTTTTCGTGATCTCCTATATTCCTGTGTTGTGGTTTATCTGGACGATATTCTGATTTTTTCTGCCAACTTAGAAGAACACCGCCAGCATGTCCGCATGGTTCTTCAGAGACTTCGTGACAATCAACTTTATGCCAAAATGGAGAAATGTCTCTTTGAATGTCAATCTCTTCCTTTCCTAAGATACTTGGTCTCTGGCCAGGGACTACAAATGGACCCAGATAAACTCTCTGCCGTCTTAGATTGGCCACGCCCCTCCGGACTCCGTGCTATCCAACGTTTTTTGGGGTTCGCCAATTATTACAGACAGTTTATTCCACACTTTTCCACTATTGTGGCTCCAATCGTGGCTTTAACCAAGAAAAATGCCAATCCCAAGTCCTGGTCCTCCCAAGCGGAAGACGCATTTAAACATCTCAAGTCTGCCTTTTCTTCCGCTCCCGTGCTCTCCAGACCTGACCCATCTAAACCCTTCCTATTGGAGGTAGATGCCTCCTCAGTGGGAGCTGGAGCTGTCCTTCTACAAAAAAATTCTTCCGGGCATGCTGTTACTTGTGGTTTTTTTTCTAGGACCTTCTCCCCGGCGGAGAGAAACTATTCCATCGGGGATCGAGAACTACTGGCCATTAAATTGGCGCTTGAGGAATGGAGGCACCTGCTGGAGGGATCAAAATTTTCAGTTATCATATACACTGATCACAAGAATCTCTCCTATCTCCAGTCTGCCCAACGACTGAACCCTCGCCAGGCTAGGTGGTCGTTGTTCTTTGCCCGTTTTAACTTTGAAATCCATTTTCGCCCTGCTGACAAGAACATTAGGGCCGATGCCCTCTCTCGTTCTTCTGATGCCTCTGAAGTAGAGGTCTCTCCGCAACACATCATTCCTCCGGACTGTCTGATCTCTACTTCTCCAGCTTCCATCAGGCAAACTCCTCCAGGGAAGACCTTCGTTTCTCCACGCCAGCGTCTCGGGATTCTCAAATGGGGACACTCCTCCCACCTCGCAGGCCATGTGGGCATCAAAAAATCCTTGCAACTCATCTCTCGATTTTATTTGTGGCCGACTCTGGAGACTGATGTTATTGATTTCGTGCGGGCCTGTACGGTCTGTGCCCGGGATAAGACTCCTCGCCAGAAGCCTGCTGATCTCCTTCATCCTCTGCCTGTTCCTGAACAGCCTTGGTCACAGATTGGTATGGACTTTATTACGGACTTGCCCTCATCCCGTGGCAACACAGTTGTTTGGGTGGTCGTTGATCGATTTTCCAAGATGGCACATTTTATTCCTCTTCCTGGTCTTCCTTCAGCGCCTCAGTTGGCAAAGCAATTTTTTGTACACATTTTTCGCCTTCACGGTTTGCCCACGCAGATCGTCTCAGATAGAGGCGTCCAATTCGTGTCTAAATTCTGGAGGGCCCTCTGTAAACAGCTCAAGATCAAATTAAACTTCTCTTCTTCTTATCATCCCCAATCCAATGGGCAAGTAGAAAGAGTTAATCAGGTCCTGGGTGACTATTTACGGCATTTTGTTTCCTCCCGCCAGGATGACTGGGCAGATCTTCTACCATGGGCCGAATTCTCATACAACTTCAGAGTCTCCGAATCTTCTGCTAAATCCCCATTTTTCGTGGTGTACGGCCGTCACCCTCTTCCTCCCCTCCCTACTCCCTTGCCCTCTGGTTTGCCCGCTGTGGATGAAGTGACTCGTGATCTTTCCACCATATGGAAAGAGACCCAAAATTCTCTTTTACAGGCTTCATCCCGGATGAAAAGATTTGCTGATAAAAAAAGAAGAACTTCCCCCATTTTTGCTCCCGGAGACAAGGTATGGCTCTCCGCTAAATATGTCCGCTTTCGTGTCCCCAGTTATAAACTGGGACACGCTATCTTGGTCCTTTCAAAATCAAGTGCCAGATCAACCCTGTCTCTTACAAACTCCTTCTTCCTCCTTCTCTACGTATTCCCAATGCCTTCCATATCTCTCTCCTTAAACCACTCATCCTTAACCGCTTCTCTCCCAAAGTTGTTTCTCCCACTCCAGTTTCCGGATCTTCTGACGTCTTTTCTGTGAAGGAGATTCTAGCATCCAAGACGGTCAGAGGTAAAAGATTCTTCTTGGTCGACTGGGAGAATTGCGGCCCTGAGGAGAGATCCTGGGAACCTGAGGACAACATCCTGGACAAAAGTCTTATCCTCAGGTTCTCAGGCTCCAAAAAGAGGGGGAGACCCAAGGGGGGGGGTACTGTTACGCCGAGCGCTCCGGGTCCCCGCTCCTCCCCGGAGCGCTCGCAGCGTTCTCTCATTCGCAGCGCCCCGGTCAGACCTGCTGACCGGGTGCGCTGCGATATTACTCCCAGCCGGGATGCGATTTGCGATGCGGGACGCGCCCGCTCGCGATGCGCATCTCGGCTCCCGTACCTGACCCGTTCCCCGTCTGTGTTGTCCCAGCGCGCGGGGCCCCGCTCCTTAGGGCGCGCGCGCGCCGGGTCTCTGCCATTTAAAGGGCCGCTGCGCCACTGATTGGCGCAGCAGGCCTAATCAGTATTCTCACCTGTGCACTCCCTACTTATACCTCACTTCCCCTGCACTCCCTCGCCGGATCTTGTTGCCATTGTGCCAGTGAAAGCGTTCCCTTGTGTGTTCCTAGCCTGTGTTCCAGACCTCCTGCCGTTGCCCCTGACTACGATCCTTGCTGCCTGCCCTGACCTTCTGCTACGTCCGACCTTGCTCTTGTCTACTCCCTTGTACCGCGCCTATTTTCAGCAGTCAGAGAGGTTGAGCCGTTGCTGGTGGATACGACCTGGTTTCTACCGCCGCTGCAAGACCATCCCGCTTTGCGGCGGGCTCTGGTGAATACCAGTAGCAACTTAGAACCGGTCCACCAGCACGGTCCACGCCAATCCCTCTCTGGCACAGAGGATCCACCTCCTGCCAGCCGAATCATGACAGTGATCATATGCTGCTCAGAATTATTTTTGGCTTTACCAATCTATGGTTCAGTAACATAACTGATTAGTGATAAACTGGATACAGCAGACAAATCAAACGTTTTATTGAGACAAATATTTACACCAATAAAAGGCAGGAGACCTTGCTGCCATACACCAGTCAGAGATAAGTGGTGATGCTAGTAAATTCATCGGTCCAAAGCTGTGCACCCAGCTCAGTTTACAGTTGTATCTGCATCGGCACACTATTTATACAATCCAATATAAATCTGAATTTCCAACCAACTTACAGTCAAAGAAGAAGTCTCATGCAGAGATATGTGCAGCCATTATGCCTGGGCTGCAAGAATATGAAAGAGCAAATGGGACTCACCTGCCACCACTCCCTCAGTGTCCCAGTATTTCCGCTCCAGACTTCCGCTGTTGTCTTCTTCCTGATTCCTGTGGTCAACATGTCACACTGCAACTCAATGAATTCCCAGCTTCAGTGATGTCTTGCCTTAGCCTGCAATAGGCTGAGTGCCAGTGTCATGCATTGCTCCCTGGTATTGGTCACTGAGGCTCAATGTATCACACTGCTGCTTAGCCTATCACTGGTTGAGGCAGAACACTGCTGCGATTGGCCATTAGAGTTGCAGTGTAATGCATTGATCCCAGGAATCAGGAAAAAGATGGTAGCGGAGGTCTGGAACAGCGATACTAGGGCACCAAGGTGAGTCCCCTTTGTTGTTTTATTTTTTGGCAGCGTGAGCATTTTGGCCGCACTTATTTTTGAATGAGATTTTTCTTTTATGGTCTATTCACAAGTGCTATATTCTGCATAGATTTGATGCGCAGATTTGATGTGCAGGATTTTCTGCTGCAGATTCCAATGTAAACTGAAGACTGAACACAGCTTAAAATCCTGCACATCAAATCTGCGCATAATATTGTACGTCTGAATAGACCCTTAATCCTCCCCAAAACATTTTCAAAAGGTACATTCAAATTCTATCAGAAAAAAAATGTAAGAAATAGTAATATACTGTAAAGAGTGGTAGATGTTCGGAACACATTTTAGATTTAAACGTATACAGCAAAAAAACAAAACACCAGTCCCCCAAGTTATATGATTATGAAAAATATTAGATAAAAAAAAATATAATACATAAATGAATAATACATATTCAATGCATATAAAATGTATTCATAAATATTTAGTATTTATTTATATGCTATATTTTTCCATGCACATCATTTCATAGGCAGACCCACTTCGTCAGGACGAAGTGGGTCTTCCCACAAAACAAAGTCCGTTGAGGTTGCACGGGTTCCCATATGGCTGCTGGCACAGGTAATAGGATTTATTGAGTTTTTTTTGTTTTTGTTTTTCTGATTGTTTTTCCTATGTACCATTGATTGTTCATTTGGAGGTTGGTGATTTTGGTTACATCTGGCACATTACTGAATGATTAATCTGATTATTAGCCTATGGAATTCTTGTGTGTAATTATGAGGTATGTGTATTTAATGGGATAGGGGATTCATTTTCTGTGTTGTAGTTTTGATATTCCTTTTGTGGTACTTTGTATGTAAATTATTTGTGATTAATAAAGGAATTTTGGATCAATGTGTGCATATTAATGTGGCATATGTGACATATGTATAAATATATAATCTGAACATAGCCTTAGAGCATATGTGTTAAAAAATGGAAGATTCATCGACAATGAACATGCTTAAAGGGGTACTCCGGTGCCACAGTTTTATGGTTATCTAGCGTGTTTGTAGCGAGTTTAGCACTTTTGTAATTCACATGTTATACATCTGTCCACAGCATATGTTTTTTTTCCTGACCTCTTTTCTGTGACGGAAGTTCAGTAGTTTTTCTGGTTACTTTTGATTGTCATCCACACTCATGGACATGTTTGTTCACTGTTGTGGACAAGACGTCAGTGCTGCAGGCGTTGCTACTTTTTTCTCCAGCAATGGCTTTGCCCCTTTTCCCCACCCCTGTAATGAATTTTCATTGAATTGTTGCAGGAGGATGGATGTCTCCTTCCGCTGTCAGCCAGCCCTGCGCCCGACTCACAATGTACTGAATACCCTGTATCAGCGCTGCGGCTGACATGTAACCCCTTCCCCGCCATGGGATCCGTGTGCTCACGGGGGGAATCAGGGGAATTGGCTATCATGATTCACCCGCAGGCGCACAGTCCCCATGGTGGGGAAATTAGTAACAGCTCCAGCGCTATCATGATTCCCCCTGCAAGCGTCAGCTTCTCTCCCTGCAGTCCCCACATCAGGGAATGAATAAATTGTCATCTGAAGCACGCTGTTCCCACATTAGGGAGCTAATCATATGTGACCCGCGGGCACTGCTCTGTTTCCTGCCCTTCCACTCCCCCCTCCCCCCCCCAAAGTGATGTCCCCGCAAGGGTTAAAGGACATCTGTACTGATGAATTTTACATATTCCTCTGCCCGGCTGCAAAAATAAACAAAATAAAGTTTAACTCACCTTCCTGCGTTCCTCCTTTGCTACGGTAACGGCCTCACGGTCCTCTGCTGAGATCCTCATGCTGCCTCCTGGGGACAGGAACGTCACAGAGCCATCAGAGTATCACCGGCCACAGTGATGTCCCTCCTCTGCCGGTGATAGGCCGGCTCCTTAAATGACAGTGCGCTCAGCCTATCACCGTCTGAGGCGGGACATCTCTGCGCCTGGCAATACATTGAGGGTTCTGTGGCGTTCCTGTCCCCAGGAAGCAGTGTGAGGATCGCAGCAGAGGACCGCGAGGCCGTTACCGTAGCAACGGGGGAACACAGGAAGGTGAGTCAAAGTTTATTTTGTTTATTTTTGCAGCTGGCCACAGGAATATGTAAAATTCATCAGTTCAGATGCCATTTAACCCTTGCGGGGACATCGCTTTGGGAGGGGAGAGGGGGGCAGAAAGCAGAGCAGAGCCCGTGGGTCACATATGATTAGTTCCCTAATGTGGGGACATCACGCTGCGGATGACAATTTATGGGGGGGGAAGAAGGAAAGCAGCGCCACGGGTCACATATGATCAGTTCCCTCCGCTGACAATTCATTCATTCCCTGATGTGGGGACTGTGGGGTGAGAAGCTAACAGTGAGGGTGGGATGAGTATACTAATGAGCAGGGCGGGGAAAGGGAGTGCTAAAAGGGAAAGAAAAAAAAAGCCGCCCACAAGCAGGGCTGGGCAGCAATGCAAAACAAGTTGGGCAGGGCACTTAAAGAGTAGACAGGCTACAAGGCATGCTGGGAGCTGCGGAAATAGATGCTATACTACATGGACACACTTGTGCAAAGAAAGGAAAAGAAAGACAAACAAAGAGCAAGCACAAGGCCAGAGATGACAAGAAAACTCACCTGCAAGGGTAAGTAGAAACTGAAAAAAACACATTGGCCACCGGAGTACCCCTTTAACTATATACAACATTGTATAGTGCTTGTCATATTACTGCACTTGTTTCCATTCCTGAATCCACAATAATGTTATAAATGTTGCCTCACAATATAGTAGTTCAATTTGTTTTAAAACTCATGACTGTCATTGTTGTCCCTACAAAAGAATCCAGTGAAAACAAAGTGACATTTTACAAAAGGAGCCCAAGTCTATTTCAAGCCTTGACCTGGAGTAAATCAGTATTTTAAAACCATATAAGCTAACTGCATCTCCTAAAAACAGGTACAGAACATTGACAAAGCTAAATGACTTGTATGTAGAATTTATAATCTTAGTTCACTTTATACTTGAGCTACGAAACATTTTTAGACTACAAGACATTTTGTTTTACTGCTCTTATATATGTGATGCTAGGGCAAAGTAGAAGCGTGACATTTATTTTTTTTCCATTTATGTGTTAGAACACCTGTAGAACATCGGCATTTAGTGCTGCCATTTCTCTCACTTACTTCAATAATCAGAATCACAGGAACAAATATTAATTCATATCTTAGTTTCAGCTGGGAAATGTCAATTGAGTATCTACTACAAATCTACATTTGTGCCTCTAGGAATTTGTTTTACTGCCATAATTAAATCAGTTTCTAGCTCCTTCTGCCTAGCATAATTTAGTTGTATCTATTTTAAAACAAGGCTGCAAGGCTCTAAAATAGCCAGAAATTGGAAATGATGAATTTGGTTTATATACTTGTAATCTCTTTTATAGATGTGATACATAAGATTTCATAGATGGAGCATACAGTTGAACAAAGTAATTTTATATATTTTTCCTTCTTAGGAATTTATTTATGACCAGCCTTTTTACTAGCAGTTGAATTGTAGCAGAAGATTGAAAAATATAAATTGGTTTGGTCCCAATTCATTTATATAAGAGATATAAATAGATAAAAGACACTGTCTATGTAACAATAATAACATTGACAAAAAGTAACCAAAAGCTATTTGTAAAAAAAATAGAAAAAGAGTTAACGTCAAATAGCATATAGAAACAAACTGAGACGGCAATTCTTAAAGGATAAAACTTCCTAAACTTCATTGGAATTTTTTTTAAATCATATGATAGGACTCCAGAACAGACACATGTAGGAGGCATAAATGCTACATGGCAAAAAGGAAAAAAATTACATGTTTTGAGTTAACTCTGCTCTTAGTCATGGCTAATGATGCATCCATGGTAGCAAACTGAATACTAAAATGAAAGGAATGTACCCTACCACAGCAAACCACGTGATCACCCATATAAAAAACATATACATGTTACATATAACAGAATCAATTAGAGGAAAATAATAGTGTAAAATAAGATCTGTTTTATTATTCCCAATGGATGGATTGTATTTGAAAGAAAAATCCAATAAAGATTATCACAGACTGCTTAGCATGGAGGAGGATAGGCGATGTATGTTGTAACTTAAATTTTTGCATTTCTGGGCTACTTTTTGTTGTTCCCCTGGATAAGCTGGGAATGAATTCAGTGTTACCCGAGTGGAAGATATTTGTGTAAAAGAGAATTCTGATGGCTGCACAGTTCCTGCAAAGTTCTAACAAAACTATTTTGTGTACACTAATTCCAATATTTAAGACCAATCCTAGCAAGGTCCAAGAGCCAGGAGGGAGACAGTGAAGAGACTGCAAAGAGAAGATAAGTCCTGAAGTATTCAAGGTTTAACATTCTACAGCCCACTAATGGTAAAGAAGAACATATGCTTTCAATAAATAATAAAGTAGTTACCCAGATTTTAAGGGGTATGTGAAATGATCTAGAAAGTATACAAAGTACACAGAATCAAGCAGTTTGAGAATAAGTTAGGTTTGATAAACAATAAAATGGAGTCCGTACAGAGGTCAGTATAAGATAAACAAAAATTAATAAAACTTTTTTTTACACCTGAAAAGGTTGGAGAGGCTCTTACAACACTGATTACCTACCACCTGAGCTGCCCAAATAACACCTATACCCACTGTGTTAAATAAGAGATACAATAGTAAAGAAATTGGGGCTCAAGGTCAATGAATATTGGATAATGTATTTATTTAGTAAATAATCAACAATGTAATAAAAATTACAATATAGTGGTGTGCGACCTACAGGGCCCTTGTAGGTCAGCTAAACCACAAATGATGTGTGTAAAAAAACAATGAATATATATATATATATATATATATATATATATATATGTATATATGTATATATATAATTAATATATATGCAATGAATATTGTAATTATATATGAATATATATATATATATATATATATATATATACACATATATATATATATATATATATATATTCATTGTTTTTATACACACATCATTTGTGGTTTAGCTGACCTACAAGGGCCCTGTAGGTCGCACACCACTATATTGTAATTTTATTGTATTGTTGATTATTTACTAAATAAATACATTATCCAATATTCATTGACCTTGAGTCCCAATGTCTTTGCTATTTTATTTACACCTGCCTAGTTTTCAATTTCTCTCCAAAAAGGGGACTTATCCATATAGGGGGAGATGTATCAATGTTGTTTTTGGTAGACGTTTTTTGTAGATCATTTTGGTTGGTCTAAATTTGGAGCAATTTCTCCAAATTTATCAAACTTGTGCAAGCCCCATGATAAATTTCGTGCAATGGTCTAAATCTCCACACAGTTCTATTTGTAGACTTGTTCTACACCTCACAGGAATAGTGGTGTTTCCTGGACGCTGGTCTTTTGTTCTATTGTTTTTCAGGATTCCACTGAGGTTTTTTTTTTTGTCCACCAGCAAAAACGCCTGAAAAACGGTCCCAGCTTTTCCTGCATTTTGGTAATTTTTCTTGGGGGAGATTTATCAAAAACTGTACAGAGGAAGAGTAGTGCAGTTGCCCATGGCAACCAATCAGATTGCTTCTTTACAAAAATGAAAGGAGCAATCTGATAGGTTGCTATGGGCAACTGCACCGCTCTTCCTCTACATAGGTTTTGATTAATCTCCCCCCCCCCCCTTGTGTTTTTTCTTGCATTTTTGCTGGTGTGCGGAAACAAACATTTTTGTACCCTGTGTGCATTTTTTTCACTGCAGGTACTACTCCATGGGTCGGATGCAGAGCGCCCGCCCCACGGAGTGTAAGGAGGTAAGGAGTGATGTATAGCATATACATATACAGGGTGCAGAGCATCACTACTTACCTCCGCCCGCTGTATAGTATACAGGGGGCATAGTGTATCCATGTATAATATACAGGAGCCCAGCAAGGAAAGAGTTAACCCACACTGCAGCTCTGAGTTAAATCTTTGTGCGCTCTCCTGTATATACAGCCATCTATAGATGACTGTATATACAGGATACAGTAGGCAGACAAGAACAATTGGAGGCTCCCTGTTACACACTGCAGTATGGGCGCACTCACCAGGTGAGATCGCAAATGATGTCCTCAACTTTTTTTTCTCTCATTTCAGATACGTGAATGGGGAGGAGTACGTCAGATTCAGTGTACTGCGATGATGACCAGCTTTTTTTTAATGTCAATAAAAGGTTTAATGAGGGCTGTGTGGGGAGTGTTTTTTTTTTTTTTTAAATACATTTTTTTTTCAATGCCGGGCTTAGCGTTAGCCACAAAAACAGCTAGCGCTAACCCCCAATTATTACCCCGTTACCCACCGCCACAGGGTTGCCGGGAAGAGCCAGTACCAACAGGCCTGGAGTGTCAAAAATAGCGCTCCTGGCTGGGGTTATTTAGGTTGGGGAGAGCCAGTAACAATGGTCCTCGCCCACCCTGGTAACGTCAGGCTGTTGCTGATTGGTTGGTATCTGACTGACACTGAAAATATGGGGAACCACACACTTTTTTTTATTACAAAAAAAAACAACACATAGGCTTCCCCATATTTTCAGTGTCAATCAGACACCAACCAATCAGCAACAGCCTGACATTACCAGGATGGGCGAGGACCATTGTTACTGGCCCTCCCCAGCCTAAATAACCCCAGCCTGTTACCGCCTAGGCCAAGGAGCGCTATTTTTGATGCTCCGGGCCTGTTGGTAACGGCTCTTCCCGGCACCCCTGTGGCGGTGAGTACCGGGGTAATAATTGGGGGTTAGCGCTAGCTGTTTTCGGGGCTAACGCTAAGCCCAGCTTAGTAAAAGATTCCGTCTACAAGACGGCTTCCACTACTAAGCCTGAAATTTCAATTATAAAAAACACAACACATGAAATAAAAAATGGATTTAAAAAAACACTCCCCCCACAGCCCTTGTTAACCCTTTTATTGAAATTAAAAAAATGCTAGTCATCGTCACACTCCACCGAATCTCAGGTAGTCCTCTGCATTCACTTATCTGAAATGACAAGAAAATAAAAATACGAAAAATGGGTCAGTACATTTTTGGCGCTTTCCCCTGGGTAGAGCGCACATAATGCAGTGTGTTCCTAAAGAGGGAGCCTCCAATTGTTGCTAAACTACAACTCCCATCATGGGGGCTGTAGGTAAACAACAGCTGGAGTCTCCCTGTTTGGGAACACACTGCCAAAAAGGCTCTGTTCCCATTATGCAAAACGCATAATGAGAACAGAGCCATACTTACCACCCTGGCTTCAGCCCTGGACTGTGAAGCTCCGCCCCATAATGATGTCATCACTAGGGGGCAGGGGCGGAGAAGTTGCAAGGGGTCTCAAGAGTGAGACCCCTGAGATCCGTCAGTCTGACCTTGGACTACTACTCCCATCATGGGAAATTTTGTGTCCCATGATGGGAGTAGTTGTAGTACCGCAGTGCTGAGGGATGGCTCTTACACATCCCTCAGCTGTGAAACTGTATTGTGACTGTTAGGACTACTACTCCCATCATGGACAGACTCTGTCCATGATGGGAGTTGTAGTCCTCGGGCTGAAGGACAGATCGCAGCAGGTCATTCTTCAGAGACCCGCTGCGATCTGCATTTATTAACTTAAAAAGCCTGCGGCAAGCTGCACTCCCCTCCCTCCCCCCCTCCTCCTGTATACAGATGTCACGATTCATAATCCCCGCCGCCGGGAGAGGGGAGCTCTGATTGGTGGAAAGCTATTCACCACTATACACCAATCCGAGCTCCTGTCTTCTGCTGGGGATTATGAATTGTGACAGGTCTATACAGGGGAGCGAGTGGAGCCGCTTCTACAGTATATAATTGTTATGTGTACTGTACCCCCCCCCAGACTAATACTGACCCCTTCTATAGTGAGCGATGGGACCGCTGTGTGATTGACAGGTCTATACAGGGGAGCGAGTGGAGCCGCTTCTACAGTATATAATTGTTATGTGTATTGTACCCCCCCCCCCCCAGACTAATACTGACCCCTTCTATAGTGAGCGCTGGGACCACTGTGTGATTGACAGGTCCCCAGCGCAAGTGTCTGGCCCCACTGACCTTTATATGTTATAAATCTTTATGATACACACTGCCCGTCCTCCTCTTCATTCTTCTCATACCGGAGACGCGCGGCTTCTGTATCATAGTCTATAGTCAGAGCGCCCCCTCCCGGCCTCCACACTGCACGGGGCTGGGGCCAGACAACGGCAGGGGGCGCTCTGACAATAGTGAAAGCAGAAGCCGCGCGTCTCCGGTATGAGAAGAATGAAGAGGAGGACGGGCAGTGTGTATCATAAAGATTTATAACATGTAAAGGTCAGTGGGGCCGGACACTTGCGCTGGGGACCTGTCAATCACACAGCGGTCCCAGCGCTCACTATAGAAGGGGTCACTATTAGTCTGGGGGGGGGGGGGGGGTACAGTACACATAACAATTATATACTGTACTGTAGAAGCGGCTCCACTCGCTCCCCTGTATAGACCTGTCACAATTCATAATCCCCACCAGAAGACAGGAGCTCTGATTGGCTAATAGTGGTGAATAGCTTTCCACCAATCAGAGCTCCCCTCTCCCGGAGGCGGGGATTATGAATCGTGACATCTGTATACGGGAGCCGGCGGCAGCGCAGTGGAGCCGCATATACCGCCGGCTTTTTAAGTTAATAAATGCAGATCGCAGCGGGTCTCTGGAGAATGACCTGCTGCGAACTGTCCTTCAGCCCGAGGACTACAACTCCCATCATGGACAGAGTCTGTCCATGATGGGAGTAGTAGTCCTAACAGTCACAATAGAGTCCCGCAGACAGGGGATGTGCGTCTCTCAGCGCTGTGGTACTACAACTACTCCCATTATGGGACAGATTCTGTCCCATGATGGGAGTAGTTGTAGTACTGCAGTGCTGAGAGACGGCTCCTGCATCCCCTACCTGCATCTTCCACCGTCTGCCATTTTCTACGAGTCCTTGCTAGCACTCTTAGGTTTAGACTACTTTACTTGCAAAAAAGCGCAATTGCGCAAAAAAACCATCTACTTTTTTTTTGCGCAATTGATAAATACCAGTCCACTGGATTAGGTGGTGTACTGTAGACCAAACTGGTGACAACTTTAGAAAACTGTCCACCAAGAAAAACGCAGCTCTATGCAAAAAAAGCGCAATTGCGCAAAATTTGTAGACGTGAAAAATGGTCTAAATGCAATGATACATGTCCCCCATAGTGTCGAGGTTTAAGACACATTTATCATTCCCTGATTGTTTCTTCAACTTTTGCCCCAAAGTGGATCATAATAAAAATGGTCTAAACAGTTCTCCTAATACTTTATCATCTCCTTATCCCTCGCCAACCACACATTCAGTGTCTCCCACTCACATGCCATCTCCTTCCCCCAACCTCTCATTGGCTGTGTCCTGGGGCCTCTACCCTTTTATATCTGTACTCTTGGCCTTGGATAGATGTTAGAATCTCATTGATTTAAGTACTACTTATACGCAAATGACACTCAAATCTACCTCACTGGTTCAGATGTCCCCTCCCTTCTATCCAAAATCCCAGATGACTGTCAGACTGCAGAGACCCAGCTCTGCACAGCCAAATCAGGGAGGAAGATAAGTTCATTAAGAATGGAGGCAAGAGACGGACTCACACTCTACAAAGCACAGGATGAAAAACCAAGTGAGCAACAGAAAGAAGGTATTTGTGAGAGAAATATTGGTGCTAGACACATAATAATATTTCTACATATTTATAAATGATCAGGATTAAGTACTGAGTAACATATAAAAAAAAAATTTGTCTGGATATGAAAGGTACTCTTTAGAGAAAGGTGATTGAAGGATAGACCCATCAGCTTTTTTTTTTTTTTTTTTATCATTTGTTTAATCTACACTGAAAATCCCTTTGCAAACCTGCATGATTTAGTGATGATTTTCTGCTGCAGATTTGGATAAAAAAATGCTATACTTTCTAATGTTACTTTCCAGTATAGGTAAAGGATAATTGGTAGATATGGGATTACAGTGCTACAAATGCAACAAGTGTTAGACTAATTTTTTTTTATGTAAAAAACAAAGCTAAATTGTAACAGAAAATATTTGTCCTTTTGTAAATTTTTTGTAGATGCCTAAAAAAACTGATTAATTTTACATTGTTTCAGCAAGAAAAAAAATTATGCTTTAGTTGAAGACTTTAGTTGGAAAGCATTTTCAACTCTTACTGGTTACATATTATCTGTCAGATAACAGCAGATAATGGTTTAGCTCCACCGCACATATTTTGTATGTATTGTGATCCACAATGATAAAAGTAACAATTAATCAATTCCAATATTCCCTGCTGATGAATTGGAAAGGCGATATTGATAGGTATAGAAATAAACTGATTATCTTAGAAATATGTAGCTAGAAAAAGGGGTGCTATGCTGCTCATGTTAATAAAGAGAAATAGGTTACAAGCTGTGTTTTTTTTTTTGCTCAACAATTTATTTTCTAGTTTTCATTATTTTAGTAATTGCAGTAACTTTTTTTTACAACATTTCTTTCCATTTTAAGCCAGCTCAAACAGGAAAAATATATGCATATTTGACATGTATGATTGCTTTAACCTTTAAAAAGTAATACTGTTTAATACATAATAATAAGAGATGAGCTAACTTTTGAAAAATTTGATTCTGCTGATTCGCCGAATTTTTTGCAAAAATAGTTTTGATCCAAAATTTATTTGCGGCAAATCTATATTAAAAACGGCTATTTCTGGCCTACGGAGAGCCTCAATAGGGGTATAGAACACTTTGCTGTGTTCTAACACACATATGGAGTGTGCTGAGGTAGTGAAATAATACTGTTATTCAGAATAACATGCAGATTACCGGCATCGCTTTTAGAATCACTGCTGCAAAGCCGCACAATGACAGAGCCTGGTGGTGGCATCAGTGTCAGGAGACCATATAGTGACTGAATGACATAGCGTGGAAGTGTTGGCAGCATGAGGAGACCATTTAGTGGCTGAATGGCACAGTGTGGAGGTGTTGTCAGCATGAGGACACCATATAGTGGCTGAATGACACAGCGTGGAGGTGTTGGCAGCATGAGGAGACCAAATGGTGGCTGAATGACACAGAGTGGAGGTGTTGGCAGCATGAGGAGACCATATAGTGGCTGAATGGCACAGTGTGGAGGTGTTGGCAGCATTAGGACACCATATAGTGGCTGAATGACACAGCATGGACATGTTTGCAGCATGAGGAGACCGTATAGTGGCTGAATGACACAGCATGGAGATGTTGGCAGCATGAGGAGACCATATAGTGGATGAATGGCACAGCCCAGAGTTGCCTGCAGCATGAGTAGGCACTAGGTCTTCACAATCCCTAAGATTAAAAGATGAATTAAGAAATTGAAACCGAAGATTTTGGATAGCGGGTGCTACCTATGAGAAAATTTGAAATTCCCAGACCCAGGCCCCACAGCGGCTTCAGTAACCCATATATTGCCTGAATGACACAGCCTGGAGTTGGCTGATGCACGAGTACACACCAGGGCTTCACAATCCCCCCAAAAAAACACCACAATTTTAGAAATTTTTGAAAAAGATTTTGGATAGCAGGTGCTACCTATGAGAAAATTTGAAATTCCCAGACCCAGGCCCATCATTTTTTTATTTGAAATTTAAAACAACCTTTGCGTGTCCCGGACCCCAGTGTGTGGGTACGAAGGACCAAATCCAACAAGCCCCCACAGGACTCATGTGGCCATGAAATTTAGGCGCAATGTCTCCATTGCCCTGACCGGCCATTGTTTCCAAGACTTCTCGCCAAGGCAAACCATGTGATGAACAGCGTGACACCGCCGTGACCTGCACACATGGCATGCTGAAGGGCCACTGAGACTTGTCCGGGCAGTGGAGGCTTAAGACACAGTGGAGAATGTGGAGGAGGAGTAGCACACTGTCACAGGACCAATGGGCTGACAGAGTGTAGCAGGAAGCAGCATTGAGTACACACAAGGGCTTCAGAATCCCAAAGAAAAAACAACCATTTTAAAAAAAAAATAAGAATATTTCGGACAGCGGGTGCTACCTATATATTGACTGAATGACACAGCCTGGAGTTGGCTGATGCACAAGTACACACTAGGGCTTCACAATCCCTCCAAAAAAATACCACAATTTTGGAAATTTTTGAAAAAGATTTTGGATAGCGGGTGTTACCTATGAGAAAATTGGAAATTCCCAGACCCAGGCCCCACAGCGGCATCAGTAAACCATATATTGCCTGAATGACACAGCCTGGAGTTGGCTGATCACGAGTACACAGCAGGGCTTCACAATCCCCCCCAAAAAACACAACAATTTTAAAAATTTTTGAAAAAGATTTTGGATACCGGGTGCTACCTATGAGAAAATGTGAAATTCCCAGACTGAGGTCCCACAGCGGCATCAGTAAACCATATATTGCCTGAATGACACAGCCTGGAGTTGGCTGATGCACGAGTACACACCAGGGCTTCACAATCCCCCCCAAAAAACACAACAATTTTATACATTTTTGAAAAAGATTTTGGATAGTGGGTGCTACCTATGAGAACATTTGAAATTACCAGACCCAGGCCCAGCAGTGCCATCATTTTTTTATTTGAAAATTAAAACAAACTTTGAGTGTCCCGGACCCCATCGTGTGGTTACGAAGGACCAAATCCAACAAGCCCCCACAGCAATATCAGTAAAGCATATATTGCCTGAATGACACAGCCTGGAGTTGGCTGATGCACGAGTACACAGCAGGGCTTCACAATTCCCCCCCAAAAAACCACAATTTTAGAAATTTTTGAAAAATATTTTGGATATCGGGTGCTACCAATGAGGAAATTTGAAATTCCCAGACCCAGGCCCAGCAGCGCCATCATTTTTTTATTTGAAAAAAATTTGCGTGTCCCGGACCCCAGCGTGTGGGTATGAAGGACCAAATCCAACAAGCCCCCAAAGTGCTCATATGGCCATGAGATGTAGGCGCAACATCTCCATTGCCCTGACATTGTTTCCAAGACTTCTCGCCAAGGCAAACCATGTGAAGAACAGCGTGACAACGCAGTGACCTGCACACATGGTATGCTGAAGGGTCACTGAGACTTGTCCGGGCAGTGGAGGCTTAAGACACAGTGGAGGAGGTGGAGACAGAGTAGCACACTGTCACAGGACCAACGGGTTGACAGAGTGTAGCAGGAAGCAGCATTGGGTACACACCAGGGCTTCAGAATCCCAAAGAAAAAACAACCATTTAAAAAAAAAAAAAAAAATTAGGAATATTTAGGACAGCGGGTGCTACCTATATATTGCCTGAATGACACAGCCTGGAGTTGGCTGATGCATGAGTACACACTAGGGCTTCACAATCCCCCTAAAAAAACACAACAATTGTAGAAATTTATGAAGAAGACTTTTGGATAGCGGGTGCTACCTATGAGAAAATTTGAAATTCCCAGACCCAGGACCAGCAGCGCCATCAGTAAACCACATATTGCCTGAATGACACAGGCTGGAGTTGGCTGATGCATGAGTACGCACCAAAACTTCACAATCCCTAATAAAAAAGACAAACATTTTTGACAAAAAATGTTACCGAAAATTTAGGACAGCGAGTGCTCTCTATATATTACCAGAATGATGCAGCCTGGAGTTGGCTGCAGCATGAGGAGACCATTGAAATGTTTGAGTCTTTTTATTTGAAATTTAAATCAAAATTTGTGTCCCGGACCCCGTCATGTGGGTACAAAGGACCTAATCCCACGAGCACCCACAGGGCTCATGTGACTGTAAGATGTAGGCGCAGCGTCTCCATAGCCTTGACCGGCCATTTTTGGTTTTTGTACCTTTGTTTAAGAACAAGCGCATATCCAAGAGTCCAGAAGACTCTATAATGCAGGACGGTGGACCACCAAAAGAAATTCTTCTATAAAATATAAAATATAAAAAAAATTATGAAATAAAGATGCAGAGTTCATCCCTCTCCGTATTTTTTTTTTAATTTTACTTAAAAAATCACACGCAACAAGCGTTCAATGGTGTAATGGTTATTATTCTGGAAAATTCAAGTTTATTACTGTGATAGTTATCAGAAAATTTGAAAAAAACACTACCCAAGAGTGTTTAATAACCCCATACATTGCACCATAAATGTTGAAATTTAAATTAAGCATGTATGTATGTATTTCAAAAATCATAAAATTACAGGCCCAAGCCAAGAAGCATCATGAAGTCAAGTAGTTCCTGAAAGACACAGGAGCAGTCAGGAGTAGGCATCAGCAGTACCCAAGAGGCTTTAATAACCTTACATTGCACGATCAATCGCGAGATCAAGCAATAACAGGTGTGTTATGACCTCAGATGTCCGGGGCTACACGCGAGCTACACTGAACGGACCAGCGTGTGTCTATCTTTCACCGACAGATGCGGGTAACCCGCTGAACCCTGTTCGTGATAGGGATCAGGGATTGCAATTATTTGCCAGGAAAGAAGAATCACAACTAAGTGCGGGTCATAAGCTCGGGTTCATTAAGTCCCTGCCCTTTATACACACCGCATGTCTCTACTACCGATTGAATGGTTTAGTGAGGTCCTGCTAGCTACTGCTAAACTTCCAAAAATTTAAGGCCCAAGGCCAGAAGTGTCAGTGAGGCAAGTAGTTCCTGAAAGACAAAGGATGAGTCATGAGCAGGTATTCGCAGTATCCAAGAGGGTTTCATAACCCCTTACATTTAAAGATCAATGTTGAAATTTGCATTAAGCATGTATTTAGCTACCGCTAAACATCCAAAAATTGAAGGCCCAAGGCCTGAGGCATCAGGGAGGCAAGTAGTTCCTGAAAGACACAGAATGAGTCAGGAGCAGTCAGGAGCAGTACCCAAGAGGGTTTCATAACCCCTTTCATTTAAAGATCAATGTTGAAATTTGCGTTAAGCATGTATTTAGCTACTGCTAAACATCCAAAAATTGAAGGCCCAAGGCCTGAGGCATCAGGGAGGCAAGTAGCTCCTGAAAGACACAGAATGAGTCAGGAGCTGTCAGGAGCAGTACCTAAGAGGGTTTCATAACCCCTTTAATTTAAAGATCAATGTTGAAATTTGCATTAAGCATGTATTTAGCTACTGCTAAACATCCAAAAATTGAAGGCCTGACGCATCAGGGAGGCAAGTAGTTCCTGAAAGACACAGAATAAGTCAGGAGCAGTCAGGAGCAGTACCCAAGAGGGTTTCATAACCACCCCTTAAATTTAAAGATCAATGTTGAAATTTGCATTAAGCATGTATTTAGCTACTGCTAAACATCCAAAAATTGAACGCCCAAGGCCTGAGGCACCAGGGAGGCAAGTAGTTCCTGAAACACACAGAATGAGTCAGGAGCAGTCAGCAGCAGTACCCAAGAGGGTTTCATAACCCCTTATATTTAATGATCAATGTTGAAATTTGCATTAAGCATGTATTTAGCTACTGCTAAACATTCAAAAATTGAAGGCCCAAGGCCTGAGGCATCAGGAAGGTAAGTAGTTCCTGAAAGACACAGGATGAGTCAGGAGCAGGCATTCGCAGTACCCAAGAGGGTTTCATAACTGTCACGATTCGGCTTACGGGTTGTGGATCCGCTGTGTCAGCGAGGGATTGGCGTGGACCGTGCTAGTGGACCGGTTCTAAGAGGCTACTGGTTTTCACCAGAGCCCGCCGCAAAGCGGGATGGTCTTGCTGCGGCAGTAGCAACCAGGTCGTATCCACTAGCAACGGCTCAACCTCGCTGACTGCTGAGAAGGCGTGGGACAGAAGGACTAGGCAGAGGCAAGGTCAGACGTAGCAGAAGGTCGGGGGCAGGCGGCAAGGTTCGTAGTCAGGATGGATAGCAGAAGTTCAGGTACACAGGCTTTGGACACACTAAACGCTTTCACTGGCACAAGGCAACAAGATCCGGCCGGGGAGTGCAGGGGCAGTGATCAGATATAGTCTGGGAGCAGGTGGGAGCCAATTAAGCTAATTGGGCCAGGCACTAATCATTGGTGCACTGGCCCTTTAAGTCTCAGAGAGCTGGCGCGCGCGCGCCCTAGAGAGCGGAGCCGCGCGCGCCAGCACATGACAGCAGGGGACCGGGACGGGTAAGTGACCTGGGATGCGATTCGCAAGCGGGCGCGTCCCGCTGTGCGAATCGCATCCCCGACGGCCATGACAGTGCAGCGCTCCCGGTCAGCGGGACCGACCGGGGCGCTGCGGGGAGAGAGACGCCGTGAGCGCTCCGGGGAGGAGCGGGGACCCGGAGCGCTAGGCGTAACAATAACCCCTTACAATTAAAGATCAATGTTGACATTTGCATTAAGCATGTATTTAGCTACTGCTAAACTTCCAAAAATTAAAGGCCCAAGGCCAGAAGCATCAGTGAGGCAAGTAGTTCCTGAAAGACAAAGGATGAGCCAGGAGCAGGCAATGGCAGTACCAAAGAGGGTTTCATAACCCTAATTGATAACCCAAGAGGGTTTCATAACCAACCATAATTGGGAAATGTTGGTGTAGCAGCATGGTCAATCTACTCTGAGGCATCTGGCATTGGTGGCTGGAAAACCTGGCTGATCCATCCCTGATTCATCTTGACAAACATAAGTCTCTCCACATTTTTAGTGGACAGACAAGTTCACCCGCTCTGATGGCACACTACTGGCCGGGCAGGACAGCTTTTCCACGGCAAACTCTGCTAGTTGCGGCCATAAATCAAGTTTGGCTGCCCAGAAGTCCAGCGGATCTTCAATGGTTGTTGGCATGGTCATGTCAAGGTATGCCACCACCTTCTGGTTTAGGTCCTGCTCCATGTCTACCTGCTGCTGATGAGTTGCTTCACTATGTGGGTGAAGAAAGCTACTCATCAGCGACTGTAGACTCAGGCTGCTGCTGATTGAGCTGGTACTGCTCCTGTCACCCCTCCCCTCCCCAGCAGCCATGACAGTGGAAGGTGAGCGCAGAGGGCCCCCCCGAGTCAGACCTGCGAGTGGATGGACCATGTGGCCGATAGGCATCAGCCAACTGACTATGTAGAATCTCTCTGTTGTAGGTCAGTTTGTCCTCCCTCTCAGTGGGTGTAAAAAAAGCCCCTCATCTGGGACGGTAGTGAAGGTCTAATAAGGTGGAGATCCAGAAGTCATCCTGCTGAAGAATTTTGACAATTCGGGGGTCACTACGCAAGCAACTGAGCATGCATTGTGCCATTTGCGCCAGTGACTTGGAGGAACTACCTGCCTCCATCTCCACTGCATACTTCCACGGTGTGTCTGGGTCCTCTGTCTCGCCTTCCTCATTACCCTCCAGCTTCTCTGGCTGCTCCTGCTCCTCCTCTCCAGTCCGATGACTAGAAACACCGGCCATCTCATCCAACCTAAACTGTGCTCAGCTCTGCCCCTCATCATCCTCCTCCTCCAGTTCAGCCCCCACAGGGCTCATGTAGCCTTGAGATGTAGGCACAACGTCTCCATTGCCGTGACCAGTCATGGTTTCAATAATTTGTTATAGGAAATGTAGGAGTGGAATTATGTTGTTCATGGCGTAATCCAAGCGATTTACAAATAATGTGGCTTCCTTAAAGGGCCTCAGCAAACGTCAGGAGTCATGTATGAGCTGCCACTGGTTCACATTGAAGTTACACAGGGGAGTACTCCTATCTGCTTAGATCATCAAGAAATCGGTGATGGCTTTTTTTGATGGCGCCGACACAATGTTCTTCCCATTGTCGGTCACCATGGTTCCCATTTCCAGATTTCGTAGAGTAAACCATACTCGGATTTCTTTACGAATGAACTTTAGCAGTTCCTCGCCTGTGTGACTCCGTTCGCCAAGGCAAACCATGTGAAGAACAGCTTGACACCGCCGTGCCCCACACACATGGTACGATGAAGGGCCACGAGATTTGGATGTGCAGTGGAGGCCGAGAACACGGTGGAGGATGAGGAGGCGGCGTCGAACACTGTAACAGGACCAACTGCCTGGGAGCGAGAGCGTGGAGGAGGAAGCGGTGTGACCTGTCCAAGTTGCTGTTGTGGCTGTGCAGGAACCACATTTACCCAGTGGGCTGTAAAAGACAAGTATTGTCCCTGCCTGTAGTTACAGCTCCACACGTCGGCGCTGCCGTGCACTTTTGAACACACCGACAGGCTCAAGGACTGGCCCACCTTCTCTTGTATAAACTTATGCAGGGCTGGTACTGCCTTCTTCGCAAAGAAATTACGGTTTGGGACTCTCCACCTCGGCTCGGCACAAGCCATCAATTCTCTGAAAGGTGCAGAATCCACCACTTGAAAAGGGAGGGACTGCAACACCAGCAACTTGGACAAGAGCACATTCAACTTCTGCACCATTTGATGATTGGGCGCATACTGTTGGCTCTTGGACATGGCTTCGCAGATGGATTGTTGGCAGAATGGCTGACTAAAAGCGGGAGGAGCAGGACCGACAGAAGGAGGGTTTGACACACAGCTCCCTTCTTCTGAGATAGTGGAGCCTTGGCTAGATGAAGGAGGGAGCGGATGGCCACTGGGTGATGCAGCAGGCTGGACCACTACATCGGAGCCACGTTTCTCCCAGGCCGCTTTATGGTGGCGAAGCATGTGTTGACGCAGGGCCGTGGTGCCGACATTGGGACCCTGGCCATGCTTCACCTTCTGCCGACAGATCTTGCATGTGGCTACGTGAACCTCCTCTGGATGCCTTATGAAAAACTTCCACACCACCGAGTAGCTGATTTTCCCATTCGCAGTCTGCACTAATTGACTGCTACTGGCGCCGTCTCCAGGAACCCCTGTTCCACTACCTTCCAGAAAGTTAGACTGCCGTGAAGCAGGTGGTCTCCCCCGGGCACGTTTGGCTCCTGAATTTCCACTCCTGCCACCACGCTGACTGCCAACCATGCTACCGCCTTGCTGCCTCAAGGGCAACCTGCAACTCTCTTCTCCTGATGATGATGAAGCCCCTTCTGCACCCGTCTCCCAATTGCGATCAGTTTCATCATCATCAACAGGTGTGAGCACATTACTGATGTCCTCCTCACGTTCCCCAACAGTTTCTGCTTCAGGACCCTGAACACTTGCAACACCGCCTCCCACGTCACTCTCCGCATCACTACTTGGCCGCCTAGCGGAGCAAGCTGTGCATGTCTCCTCCCCTTCTTGGCTTTCCAGTAGCTGCTGACTGTCCTCTATTAGATCGTCCTCAGTAAATAGTGGAGCTGAACCCACAGCATAAGATACTTCTTTAGGAGAGGGAACAGCATAGGACAAAGGCAATGGGAGGACAGGGACTGCTCCCGGGCCATGCCAACTGAGGGTTGTGTCTGAGGAACCCACCGACTGTTGACTGGGGGTGTCAGATGTCACTTGTGATGATGTGGATGAGCGTGGTAACCAATCGACGACGGCAGATGGGTTGCTGGTGGAGACACGACCGCTGGCTGATAACGGGAGCTCAGGCCTCTCGCTGTGACTCCTGCTGCCACTCACCCCAAGTCTGCTGCCAACTCTGCCTGAAGTATTTAGGCCTCTGCCACTCCTCTGTGCACGTCCTGGCACTTCTCTGCATGACATACTTAGTGCGTTTATGAGGGTATTACAATACGCTACACTACTCTTTAAACAGTATTTGTCTAGAACAGCAGCAGGTGATTACTAGAGATGAGCGAACTTACAGTAAATTCGATTCGTCACAAACTTCTCGGCTCGGCAGTTGATGTCTTATCCTGCATAAATTAGTTCAGCTTTCAGGTGCTCCGGTGGGCTGGAAAAGGTGGATACAGTCCTAGGAAAGAGTCTCCTAGGACTGTATCCACCTTTTCCAGCCCACGGGAGCACCTGAAAGCTGAACTAATTTATGCAGAATAAGTCATCAACTTCCGAGCCGAGAAGTTCGCAATGAATTGAATTTACTGTAAGTTCGCTCATCTCTAGTGATTACTTACGGCTGTCCTTTCACAGTATGTAGGCCCTTTGCAGATTAACAGGTACAAGATGGTACACTACTTGGATGTACATATGCGGGATGCACTGATGAGGGCAGTAAGATGCGCAACTATAGGCAGAAAAAACTCTGTATTTTTTAAAAACACCAGCCGGTTAATACTATTGTTTGGACTTTGACAGTATGGAGCATCTTGACAGCTTAATAGGTACTAAATGGTACAATACTTGGATG
Source organism: Hyla sarda (assembly GCF_029499605.1). NCBI lineage: Eukaryota > Metazoa > Chordata > Amphibia > Anura > Hylidae > Hyla > Hyla sarda. The sequence goes on from NC_079189.1 coordinate 325,717,438, forward strand.
TACCTATGCGGTATGCACTGATGAGGGCAGTAATATGCATAACTATATGCAGAAAAAACTCTGTATTTTTTAAAAACACCAGCCGGTGAATACTATTGTTTGGACTTTGACGGTATGGAGCACTTTGACAGATTAACAGGTACTAAATGTTATAATACTTGGATATACCTATGCGGTATGCACTGATGAGGGCAGTAATATGCGTAACTATACGCAGAAAATACTAATATTTTTTGGACTTGCACAGTATGTAGCCCCTTGACAGATTAACATGTACAAAATGGTACAAATGCACTACAGCCCACTGAACAATCACGTATTTTTGAACAGCAGCAGGACCCAACAATGCAGCACCACAAAAAATACAAAAAATATAGAGATTAAACCCTAAATTGTCACACAATTGTGAGCAACAGAAGATTTGTGGAGCAAAGAAAAAAAAAACTCAATTGGGCTGAACAATGAGGAGATAAGATTCTTCAGAAAGTTCAGGCAGCTTGGAGATCTGTATGAGGCAGCTGACAGCTATCTGCCCCTCTCTGCTGCAATGCTCAATAACGTGAATAGGAGGTTTAGCAATCAATAATCCTTCTCAGAGTAACAGCACAGCACTCTGCACTCCTGCCTTTCCCTAATGCTGATGTGAAAAGCAGTTGCAGTGTAACGCTGTGGTATGAGCTATTCACACACACACAGTCCCGTCCTCTCCATCTGAGTGCATAGATGAAATGAAGAGAGGCCTACCTTCATTCCCGCCGCTGTTTCCCGCCCTCCCATAATCCCCTGCCCCATGTACTCACATGTGGATCCGCCATCTTAGTTGTCCAATAGCCTGGAACGCTGTAAAATAGAGTTTAATGAAGCGATTCGCGCGATCGAATCGCTGTGATATTCGCATTCGTTGTGAATCTAATTTTTCATGAAATTCGTAACAAATTCGGGTTCGTCAACTTCGATTCGCTCATCTCTAGGTATTATATCTGAGTTTTCCAGTTATCCACAAGGTACAAAAAATGAAGATATTGGGTTGTATATTTGTGACAAAAGTTTCTGGATGTACAATATAAGATTTTTAACAATTAGTCCAATGCTATTTTGCCTTCTTGGAATGTATCTTGCACTAAGGGTAACTAGAAATATACACATGTTTTTAGGGCTTTATTAATTTTAGTAACATCATATAGGGTAGCCCCCTTCAGTTCCTTTCTTTTCAGTTGTTACTCACTACTCCTATCCCTTATAAGAAATGTGTTGTGTCTTCTTAAATATAACATGCCGCACCAAATAGAACTTGTCACCAAATAAAACTTTTAATATATTGTTCCTTATGTAATTAGCAGACACTTTCCCATTCACTTGCTTTTAAAATTATAAACATAAATATGCTTTCAATGTAAAAGAAAAAATGGCCACTAGGTTCTGTTCCCTGCCATACAGTGAGTTTGGTCTCCTTCCAGCCTGGCAGGACACCAAACTAAGGAAGTGTTTCTCTGCCCTGAGCTTGATTGACAGCTTGACAAAGCCTCACTGAAAGTTTGACAGAGCCTCATTGAAAGCTGAAATGAGCCTCACTGAAAAATGCACAGAGCTTGAGGTCTTCTATTCATCACAATACTGCAACTATGATGGGGCAGAAGTGGTTCCCCCCAGTAGGCTTCAGTGATGTCATGCCCACTTTCTCCTGCTGGGAGATTGCACTATGTGAGCAAGAATAAAGGTATAAAACACAGCTTTTTAAAGCACTGAAATTTTATTGAGGGTGGGAGGAGTGTATGAAGTAGTTAGGGAACATAGCCTTAGTTAGTTTAGAAATGTTTATTTGGTGACAGGTACTTTTTAAAGATCCACTCTTCTGTGAAATGCACTCACTCGGACTACTAGTTCCTGCAGGCTTGCTCCTGCTCTGTGGTTTTCTTTTGAGCATTTTTTGGTTTTGTTTTTTTTCATACAACAAGCACCCTACTACTTATAATTGTAGACAAACTGTTGGTTCTAGCAAACACTTAAAGGAAATCTGTCACCAGTGTCACTCGCACTAACCTGCCGGTACTGACAGGTAATGCAGGTGACACTGATGACAACGGTATGACAATGGTAATCTTGATGACAATGGTAATCTTTTCCATTAGCTCCAGTCCCAGCAACAGACTTGGGGCATGGGCGGAGCTTAATTACGTCACCACTGCTGCGAGACCCAGCAGAGAGCAGCAGCGGCTTGGGGCATGGGCGGAGCTTAGTGACATCCCTGCTGCTGCTGGGTCCTGTTGTTACAGAACAGCAGCGGTCACTATGCTCCGCCCGTTCCCCAAGCCGGGTGCTGTGACTGGAGCTAACGGACAAGATTACTGGAGATCTCTGCCATGGAACAGGACAAAGTAAGTACTGTTGTCATCAGTGTCACCTGCACTACCTGTCGGTACCGACAGGTTAGTGCAGGTGACACTGGTGACAGATTTCCTTTAAAGAGACCCGATAATTGTGCAGTCAAGGGGACCTTCTCTCCAGCATTGAGTCCAACACAAGTTTAAGGGGGCTTTGAGGAAGCCCAGACACATACAAATACTGTTATAGTAAATCTGAATGTATGGCAAATGTTTTGTTAAAATAATTAAAATGAAATATTTGTCAACATTACACAATGTTTCCCCCAGCAGGGCTTTCACTGGTAGGAGGCAATCGATATATACAAATAGATAGGATAAGGTAAAATGCTGAATGATAAAAATAGTGAACAGCTTTAAATGTCCATCCCAAAATTGCCTGCAATGTTTGGCTGATACAACTAGGTCTGCACCGATAATCTGCACATCACATACCCGGCTCCAAGAACCAGGAGAGCAACAATTGGGTGAGCAGTACGCTGTACCACCTACGTACTTCATAGACCTATTATACAGACTATACTACCGTTTTACTACAACCTCAATCAGGGAAACATTGCAGGCAATTTGGGGATTTTATCTTTCAGCATTTTATACCATTTTACCTTTCCCTATCTATTTGTGTATGTCAATTGCCTCCGACCCACAAGGACCCTGCTGGGCGAAACATTGTGTAATGCTGACAAATACATATTTTTATTTATTTTAATAAAATATTTGCCATATATTCAGATATTGAGCGCTAGTTACAGTTGCTATTTCTATTTATTATTTTATAGACACCTGTGGTTGGTGTTTTACTGGTTGCCTGGCCTACACACTGTCGTTTTAGTACAAGAGAGCCATCCCATTCTATTTTTTCCTTACATGAAAATACTGCACAGTGTCTGTATTGCTGTAGCACAAATGCTGATTACGAGCAGAGCACCTCCCCTCTCCCTCTGCAAACAGGCAGAAGCAAGGGAGAAGGGAACTTGTCAAGCTTCAGCCTGACTGTGTCCCACTTCTCTTATACAGGCAAGGGATGCACTGCCCTCCATAAGGAAAAAATAATCTAAAAGCATCCTGGGTATGCCTATTGCAGGGCACATGTCTCTCATGGCTCTACTAAGTCCTTGGTCCATCCTGGGTATCACTGCTCCATTACCTCACCTGGAGCATCAGATAGGTCTTAGCTATCCATGATTCCTGGAGGAAGCCAGAGGTTGAAGAGAGAGAGAATATTATGTCTTGTACTTAATTATAATTTATAATTAATTTGATGTGCCAACATGGGTTTATGTCTTTTAACTGGTCAAACAAAATGGAGACTGAACAAAAACCAAAGAGTTTTTTTACATATGTGACAGCAAAGATAAAAAATAACTGATATTGCTATACTATGTCAGAACCTCACATTTACAGAATTATCTAGTGGCACTGAAAATAAATTTAAAAAAAAGATACATATCAGAAATACTTCCAGAACACGACCGCCACGTCATGCCACACATTCTACTTTCATACTCCCGCTAATCCACTTACCTACCCACTTTACTGTGTATGACACGTAATGGCTTTAATGCATATATGAATAGCTATGTGACCTGAAATGACTTCAAACAGAATTAGTTGAATATGGGCTTGGGTTTCTTCAGTTGAAAGTGTGCACTGTTAATGTGTTAGTTTAAATGTTTAAAATCTGAAAGTTTGCAGAACATATATATTTATAAATGCCATTCCTTGACAGGATAAATGGACTTAATTATATCTGCTTTAATAGTTTAATCAGTGGAAATGTACCAGATTCTGCTATTTCCTATAAGTGTCCATAGAGAAGGTAAATGTATTACCATGTACTGCATCTTATTTTTTCAGCAGAGAGGCATCTTAATTATGATTAATAATACCAATTACAGCCATTTATCTATTTAAATTAAAGATTTAAAATAATTGATGCTGGCAATAAAATGCACTCTAGGGTATTTTACTGGAAGAGGCTAAGGTTTGCTTTATATCATTTATAATCTGTGTATTAGTTATGTAACAATAAGTAAATCATATTAAATTATCTAAAGATCATTAAAGACACATTTTAGATGAACACTGAAATTATTTCAGATGTCTCCTACTATGACATTTGCTTCACACTGAATGCTTCCTGGCCTTAAAAATACAATAATATAATATTAAACTTGGAGAAGCCTAGTAATAACACATCTTGAATTATTGCTGTATTTCCTTAAATAAAGGTTATATTTATACATACCGTATATACTCGAGTATAAGCCGAGACCCCTAATTTCAACCCAAAATCCCAGGAAAAGTTATTGACTCGAGTATAAGCCTAGGGTGGGAAATACATCATCCCCCCCTGTCATCATCCAGACCCGTCATTAACATCCTCATCATCATCACCGCCTGTCATCATCCAGACCCTCATCATCATCACCTGTCATCATCCCCTTGTCATCATCCCACACATCCCCCCTTCATCATCCCCTTGTCATCATCCCCACCCCCCTTCATCATCCCCTTGTCATCATCCCCACCCCCCTTCATCATCCCCTTATAATAATCCCACACCCCCCCTTCATCATCCCTTTGTCATCATCCCCACCCCCCTTCATCATCCCACACCCCCCCTTCATCATCCTCTTGTCATCATCCGCCCTCAGTGGTCTTCAACCTGCGGACCTCCAGAGGTTTCAAAACTACAACTCCCAGCAAGCCCGGGCAGCCATCGGCTGTCCGGGCTTGCTGGGAGTTGTAGTTTTGAAACCTCCGGAGGTCCGCAGGTTGAAGACCACTGCGGCCTTCGACATCATCCAGCCCCCTCTCACCCCCCTTTAGTTCTGTACAGTACTCACCTCCGCTCGGCGCTGGTCCGGTGCTGCAGGACTGTCCGGTGCTGCAGGACTGTCCGGAGAGGAGGTGGTCCGGTGGGATAGGGGTTCCGGGCTGCTATCTTCACCTTGGGCGCCTCTTCTCCGCGCTTCGGGCCCAGAATAGAGGCGTTGCCTTGACAATGACGCAGAAGTACGTTGGCAATGAACGTACCTCTGCATCGTTGTCAAGGCAACGTGACTATTCTGGGGCCAGGCCCGAAGCGCTTAGAAGAGGCCTCCCCGGTGAAGATAGCAGCCCAGAACCACTATCCCACCGGACCACCTCCTCTCCGGACAGTCCTGCAGCACCGGACCAGCGCCGAGCGGAGGTGAGTACTGTACAGAACTAAAGGGGGTGGGAGGGGGCTGTATGATGTTGAAGGCCGCAGTGGTCTTCAACCTGCGGACCTCCGGAGGTTTCAAAACTACAACTCCCAGCAAGCCCGGACAGCCGATGGCTGCCCGGGATTGCTGGGAGTTGTAGTTTTGAAACCTCTGGAGGTCCGCAGGTTGAAGACCACTGCGGGTGGAGAGTTCACTCGAGTATAAGCCGAGGGGGGTGTTTTCAGCATGAAAAATCGTGCTGAAAAACTCGGCTTATACTCGAGTATATACGGTAGTTGATAAGGTTGATAAAAAGTCAAAAGTCCTTTAAGTTAAATCTACAGTATATAACGCTACTGTTATCAAAAGGAATGCAAAACCCCTCATGAGACAGCAGCCAATTACCCCATACTAGAACATAAATTATTTTCGGACTACAAATGTGGGTCAACCCTTTCCCTGGACCAACATCCTACTTGCATAAATCTAGAACCTGTTGCTTGTAATAAATATTTTAACAAAAGCATCCAGGTCACAATTTAACTTTTTCATGGAATCAAACATGTGTGATGCTGTGTGATGTCTTTCACTGGGTTCACATAGATCAGTTGTCCGGCATAGTTTCACTCCTGGGATATCACAAAGAAGATAGAAAAGACGGCAACTCACTGGAAAATCGTGCAGCTTTATTCTCAAGACACAGGGTACAGCAGGTACACAAAGAGCAACGTTTCACTGATTGGCTTCTTCCGGCTCACTGGTATGACGTGGTGCCGACACGCTAGATATACGTCCGCAGCAGTCGGCACCATGACAACCAAGATACACAAACCTACGGCGCATGCGCCAGCAGGCGCTGACACCGTAGTGTCTAATTGGCGCGTGCGTATTAACGCTACTGCGTCCAAAGTAAAAAATCAATAATAATATAAATATAGTAAGATGAAATGAAACAGAATACAAAACATTAAAATCATGTTATCTATAGAGATTACAGAAAGACACTCATGTCGTTCTTATCATTAAGTCCAGCCGGACCGATGGCGTCAGTTCTCAGGATCCAGGTAGATTCTCTCTGGAGCAAGCGTTTGTGGTGATCGCCACCATCTTTAGTTGCTTTAATCACCTCCAGTCCTGAGAAAGACAATACATCAGTATTACCTGCGTGCATTGTTCTCACATGCTCAATTAATCTGGTACAATTCATCTACTTTCTGTCCCCCCCAGGTTGTGGGTGGTGTTACAGAAACATTTTCTAAATTAGTCACTAATGAAGTGCGCTCCCTTATGTATCCTGCTACTGCCAAGAATATATCAACGAGTGAGCAACAAGCCTGGAAATGGCTCAAAAACCAAAGACAATTGGTTTTTCGTAGAGCGGACAAAGAAGGTAATATCGTGGTGCTGGCGGGGGATCAGTATATTACTGAGGCCCTTCGCCAGCTCCACGATCCGGAGGTCTATACACCTCTTAAGTCAGATCCGACAGTGAAATATCAAGGTCTACTTCAGTCTTTCCTGCGTAAATTTGTGGAAAAGGGAGCTATTTCTTTTAATACAGCTGATAAGCTTTTGCCTAGGTATCCACGCAAGCCATATTGGTATTACCTCCCTAAGGTTCACAAGTCGCTGAGCCACCCCCCGGGCCGTCCTATCGTCTCGGGGGTTGGCTCAGTGACTGAGAACCTGCCCAGGTATATAGACTGGCTTATCTCCCCAATGCTTAAACAAATGCCTACATATTTAAAAGACTCAGGTGAATTTCTTAGAGCAGTGCAGAATATCAATTGGCAGGATGGTTTCCATCTAGCATCTATAGATGTGGAGAGTCTCTACACCCGGATCCCCCAAGAAGAGGGGGTCCGGGTGTTGGGTCAATTTCTACAAGAATTGAACAAGCCTCAGGCGCTAGTGGACTTTATTTGTGAGGGAATGCAGTATATTCTATCACATAACGCATTTAGATTCCAGGATGTGTGGTACCGCCAGGATTCTGGTGTTGCAATGGGGACTCCGGCCGCAGTTTCTTTCGCTAATCTTTTTTTGGCAGCGTTTGAGAGGAGATATATTTTTTCTGGCCGTAATCCTTTTTCTGGTCAGATAGTGACTCTTCTCCGCTATATAGACGATATGGTCATTGTATGGTCGGGATCCCCATTGCAATTTACAGAATTTGTGGAATACTTGAACAGTGATTTAAAAATGAATATGAGATTTAATTCTGTATTTGGAGATCAGTCCCTGGACTTCCTTGACGTGAGGGTGATGGTGACACCGAATGGACTTACTACTACAGGTTTTAGGAAAATAACCGCAACCAATTTGTTGCTCCATTACGAGAGTCACCACCCCCCTCACGTCAAGAAAGCTTTACCATATGGGCAATTTGTTCGTCTTAGACGACTTAATAGTGAAGACCAGGGTTTTGAATTACAGGCACGCGAATTATCTATACGCCTAGTTCAGAGAGGTTATCCCCCTAAAGAGATAGATAAGGCACTAAATAAAGCTAGGGCCCTCAGTCAAAACCAACTTCTATCCTCTAAGAAGAGATTAGAAAAGCGCCATAAGAAGTTTTTTTTTTTCATTTCAGCATTCCTCCATGAATGATACAATCCAAACTGCTATCAGGAGGCATTGGCACTTAATTGAAAATGATACCGATTTGGGTTTAATAGCCAAGAGACAGCCTCTTTTCTCCTACCGTCGGACGTGCACGCTGGGTAACCAGCTTAGCTGCACCCGATTGGTAGAAGATGATAAGAATTGGCTAGAAAGGACTTTACCCTGAGGTAATTTTAGATGCAAACACTGTTCTATGTGCCAATATAATAAGGAGAGTAAATTTTGTAGAGTAGGAGGTATTGAGTGGAATGTTACACAATTTATTACCTGTAAAACTAACTTTGTAGTGTATTTGCTCGAATGTACCTGTGGGAGGTTTTACATTGGTAAAACCATACGATGTATGTACACCAGGATTCAGGAGCATTTTCGCTCCGTTCGTACAGGTAAAGGGTGTACCAGATTAATTGAGCATGTGAGAACAATGCAGATGGTGGCGATCCCCACAAACGCTTGCTCCAGAGAGAATCCACCTGGATCCTGAGAACTGACGCCATCGGTCCGGCTGGACTTAATGATAAGAACGACATGAGTGTCTTTCTGTAATCTCTATAGAAAACATGATTTTAATGTTTTGTATTCTGTTTCATTTCATCTTACTATATTTATATTATTATTGATATCACTTATTTTTTACTTTGGACGCAGTAGCGTTAATACGCCAATTAGACACTACGGTGTCAGCGCCTGCTGGCGCACGCGCCGTAGGTTTGTGTATCTTGGTTGTCATGGTGCCGACTGCTGCGGACGTATATCTAGCGCGTCGGCACCACGTCATACCAGTGGGCCGGAAGAAGCCAATCGGTGAAACGTTGCTCTTTGTGTACCTGCTGTACCCTGTGTCTTGAGAATAAAGCCACACGATTTTCCAGTGAGTTGCCGTCTTTTCTATCTTCTTTGTGATATCACTGCCTGTTGGTCTGTTGGACGGAGCACCGCTGGAGGCGGGATTCAAGACAGTGCATTTATCGTCCCTAAGACGTGGATCAGCATCTGTATGACAGTTGTTCCGCTCATTAGCGGTATTAGTGCCAGCTGTATTCTCTATTGCCTGATAGTTTCACTCCTGCCTGCACCGTAGGGAAACTGATGCTAGAACTGATCCCATTCATATGAATGGAACAGTTCACAATCATCCAATGTCTCAATTTTGATGCGGAAGGGTTGGACACGCTGGAGGGCACCGGACAGGGGAACGCTGCTTTCCGCCATCCAGAAACAATGGACTCCGGATGCCATACAACTGAGGACAACTTGGCATCAGTTGTGGCATCAGTTAAGTGGAAAACTAGGCTGAGTTCACCTATGCTGGATGCCTAACACATGTGAACCCAGCCTTACTGTTCTTACAGTAAATAATACCCATCTGTGTTGATGACGAAACCATCTTTTCTCTTTTTTTTCAAAAAGCCTTTACAAATCTAATAAAAAGCAAGCAAGCCAAGTACAACACTCAGCCCATGCCAACCTGTATCGCATACCCTCCGCTAAAGGCCACATCCCGATAACGGGACAGTGGGAAATTATAACTCTGCTCAGTTTTATTACTAACAGGGTATTTATTTATTTATTTTTTGCCCAGACTATATCATTGGATCTAATCATATGTGTCTATAAGGATCTATAACTGAGACACAATACAAAGGTGGCATACTGTGAAAATATAATTGCTGTAATGATTATTACAAATACTGGCATTGATACCATGTTTCAATGTTATGTTAAAGGGGTATTCCAGGATTTTTTTTTTTATTTGACTATGCTACAGGGGCTGTAAAGTTAGTGTAGTTCATAATATAGTGTCTGTACCTTTGTGTGACGGTTTTCTCACAATTCTTCTGTGATTTTCACCCCACTATTTATTTTTACCAGCATACAAAATTACTGTTGTCTCAGATTTTTCCCAGCATGCAATGCAGCCGAGACCTGACTCACTAGTCAGCTGATGACAGGGAGCCTTTCTGCTTCAATGGGTGGAGGGATTGCTTGGTGGGAGAGAGATCAATCTGCAAATAATGCAACAACTGTAGGCACTCCGATTGAAAACCATATGTCTTTTGTTTCAATGGGTGGGGTGGCTGATGTGTGGGAGGGAGGAAAATGGAATTGTGGGATTTGTAGTCGAAAAAAGAAAAATCAAACAGGAAATACAAGTTCACAAAGAGCTAGCCACAGTGTTATGATAATCTCATGACATAGCCATTTATCCCCAAGACAAGCACATATCCTTCCTAAGCATGTCCATTACTGTCAGCGAGGTACATACTAAAATCACCTTATAGTGGATAACCCCTTTAACTAATTTTACTGGATCTGTAGCAAGGGCCCTGCAAAAATACCAGACTAAGTGTATATTATTGATATTTATTTAATAAATCAAATATTTTATTTAAAGGGATACTCCCGTGGAAAACTTTTTTTTAAAATCAACTGGTGCCAGAAAGTTAAACAGATTTGTAAATCACTTCTATTAAAAAATATTAATCCTTCTAGTACTTTTTCGGGGTTGTATACTAAAGAGGAATCCAAAAAGAAATGCATTTCCTGTGATGTCCTGACCACAGTGCTCTCTGCTGACCTCTGCTGTCCATTTTAGGAACTGTCCAGAAAAGGAGAAAATCCCCATAGCAAACATATGCTTCTCTGGACAGTTCCTAAAATGGACAGCAGAGGTAAGCAGAGAGCATTGTGGTCAGGACATCACTGGAAATGCATTTATTTTTGGATTTCTCTTTAGTATACAGCCCCTAAAAAGTACTGGAAGGATTAAGATTTTTTAATAGAAGTGATTAACAAATCTGTTTAACTTTCTGGCACCAGTTGATAAAAATGTTTTCCATGGGAGTACCCTTTTAAACCATCTACATCTTATTTCTCTGCATTTCCATAATTGGAAGGTTACATTGTAATAAGTTTACACCTTGAGGTCTGAATTCACTCTGTTTTGGTTATTATTTATTTTTTGGCACTTTTGGGTATAGTGCAACTCAGTACCTCGGTCTAGACTCAATGTATTTATATTAGTGTGCAGCCACCCAATTAATATTTTTCCTTTATTTACACATGTTCTGAGCTGTCGTGTTTTCTAGAGCTCAAATCCACCTTTTTTTAAACACGACCCTTTTCCCTGATGGCCATGCCCCTTTGTAGGGGTTTCTGAGTAAAGTGGAGAGTAAATAGGGGGTTTTGGATTTTTTGTCAGAAATTCTGGCGCACAACACATGTGAAACAAAAAATGCTACAAAATTTACACGCAAAAGCCTTAGTAAATGAGGCCCATAGTTTTTCTACATGTGTTTCACATAAATATGCATTAAAAGCATTGCGAGTGAAAGTGTCAGGTTCATCCTTCACTTGACTACATGGTGAGTGCCAAATCACCCCAAAACATAACAAGGTTAACAAGATGTGGTGGTGAGATTGTAGAGGCATCATGGTGGATATGTTAAGAAGCAAGGAGGTTATGATCCGACATCATAAGTTCATACTGAGAGAAGTGGTGGGACGATAAGGAGGAGTTTGATAATAATGATGTGAGCAACTCTGTTGATCTTATCTCAGGAGCAGGTGGTGACGACACTGCTGCATCTGCAGACTTAAGAAAGAGGCCTTCTAGAGTAGTGTTGAATGCGAATATTCAAAATGTAAATTTTTACCATGAATATTGCCACATTGCGGTTTTGCGAATATTTAGAATATAGTGATATATATTCCAAATGACAAATATTATTTTTTATGCAAATGTATGCAAATATCGGCACTTCCAAACTAGACACTGATCCCTCCCTTCTTTTAGGTGAAAGACAGAATTGCGAATGTGAATTTCATTAAGAATTTTCGCATGAAAAGAAAAGAACGAACATAGCGAATATATTCATCCAAATATTCACAAAATATTACAAATTCAAATATGGCCCCTGCCGCTCATCACTATTCCAGAGGAGGGGAACAGTCGTGTGGTGGTAAACCTATCTCTTTAAAATACCCTGCCATTCTTTTCAATCGTACTAGATGCAGAAAATCAGTAAGGCAAAAATAAAGTAAGGCATAGCTGGGTCCCAGTTTAGGAACTATGCCTCTATGTAAGCACATGAACCGGCATCACAAGACCTGGCTATGAGTTTCACTAATCCACACTGCCAGATATCCATTGGCTACTACTAGCACTAGTGCACCACTGCCTGCTTTACACTGGCTCCAACAACCACCAGTGCTCCACCCTTGCTGCTGCTACTTCCAGCTAGGCCTACACATACACAACCCATGATCCCCAAAAAACTGATTATTTTCATATAAAATCACTTTCCTCTTCAGCATTTCGGTACACCAATCCTGATCCAACTCCCAATTCCTGTTCCAAGGGAGAGTTTTTGGGCAAAACCTGAAACCATTAAAAGGAATGATATGTTTTGGCTTTTTTATTAAAAAGCTATTTTTTCTTCACAATTTTGGGACACCAATCCTGCTGCAATTCACATTAAGGAACTATTTTTAGATAACCCCTGAACACAATGAAAGGAGTAATTTTTTCAGCTTTTCATAAACTTTTTTTATTATCATTTTGGGACATCAATCCCATTGCAACTACCAAAAGGGATGATTTTTTAAATGCTTAGACAAATGCCAATATGTCTTCTTCACTTGACAGGCACAAAACCTCTTGCAACTCCAAAAAAGGAGAATTGGACCACATAAATTGCAGAGCAAGGTGCTCCAATGCTAGGTTGAACAAAAGTGGGCATGCCTTTCTTGTCCTTTTTTGCAGCTCAATAATGTACAATAAATATCCTGTGTAGCAGCAATTCTAGCTAAGGGGTGCCAGAACAAAGTGTTAATGAATGAACAGAAAGCTTCATGGAATCCAAAACAACTTAGGACATTGCTAAACCACAACGAGCTGACATTATCAAAAGTCTGCTTTAGGTCTCCCCAAGCCGCAAGGTCGCCTATTCTTATCAATGTGGAGCACAGTGTTGAGGTCACCTCCAACCAAGATGTAGTGGGCAGAATCCTGCAGTAGAACATCTAAACTGTACTGGACAGCATATAAAGTAAAGGATTAGCAAATTATATGCAAATAGCAGTAATATTACTCCTGATATAGTTCCCATATCAGTAGTAAGGAACACCTATCCTCACCAAGAAGTATATATTGAGACACCTCAGGACCCTACTCCTGAGATAATAAATTCAGAAAATCTGAGTAATACTCCCCCCCCCCCCACACACACACACGCACCTTCAAATACACAGTTAACCTGTTAAAGATGGCGGGCGTATCCATCCGCCGCCGTTTTAAAGTCTTTAAGGACTGAGGGCGTTTGGATACGCCCATGGGAATTCCGGTCCCCGCCGCTAGCCGGTTGGGGACCGGATTGGGATGCCTGCTGAAATCATTCAGCAGGCATCCCGGCACATCGCCGAGGGGGGGTCCTGAGACCCCCCATGTCGGCGATCGGAGAAAATCGCATGTCAGGTATACTGGCTGTAGTCCACCAATGTATAACTACAAATGAGCCCAGAAGGGAAACATAGAGTAAATAAGAAACTCCAGTACTCCAAGGAAAGTAGACATAGGATCTTGTCACAAAGGGGGAGATTTATCAAAACTTGACAAGTTGCTCACAACAACCAATCAGAGTGCTTCTTTTATTTTTCAGAGGAATTTTTAAAAACCAAAGAAACAATCTGTTTGGTGCTATGAGCAACTGCTCCATTTTTCCTCTGCATGAGTTTTGATAAATGCCCTAATAGTGTTCAGGTTGTAGGTAGAAAAAAGGCGGCCTCTCTCTCTCAATCCAGCTCCTCTTCTGAGTAGAGAGGTTGACATTAGTGTTGAGCAGCATAGGCCATATTCGAATTTGCGAATATTCGCGAATATATGGACGAATATTCGTCATATATTCGCGAATATTCGCATATTCGCAATATTCTCGTTTTATTTTCGCACACGCGAAAATTCGCGTATACGAAAATTTACATATGCGGAAATTAGCATATACAAAAATTAGCATAAGCGAAAATTCGCAAATGCGAAAGTTTGCATATGCTAATTTTCGCATATGCGAAAATTCGCACACCAGTATCACACAGTAGTATTAGAGCCTTCTTTACACCACACAAGCTGGAAGCAGAGAGGGATGATCACTGTGATGTGTACGGTGAAAAAAATAAATAAATAAATATACAAATATTCATAATTACGAATATATAGTGCTATATTCGTGAATATTCGCGAATATGCGATATTCGCAAATAAAATTCGAATTGCGAATATTCGTGAGCAACACTAGTTGACATCCATAATATCCACAGTCCACATAGGACGAGGCACAATTCAGGTGTAGTGAAGATCTCAGAGATACCATTATCCAGGGAAATCTTCAGCATTGCATTATCCAGATGAACAAAGTGTATTTGTTTCTACACCAAGGCTATACCCATTATGGAAAAAGACTTGCGTTGCTTAGCCACTTCAATAAAGTAGTCACCGAACAGAAGGAGACTATGTCCCCCCAGCATGACAGGATTTTGCGCCTTTTTGAAGGTTCACAGGAGTATTTATTTGATGGATCAATTTAGGCATTTAGCAATGACTTGACGAAGACAGTTATACTCCCTCTGGCTGGAAGCTTTAGTGTGAAGTGGTGGTCTGACCCGGTAGGCCCTTTCCACAACAGGTAGGCCAAGAGCCGCAGGCAGCTCAGCTGAGCAAAAATAAGATAACTGGTTAGCTAAAATAGCCCCGCAATCTGCAAATTGTTTAACCTGGAATTATTTTCAAGGTCATTAATACCACGTGATACATCATTATTCAATTATCATTATCATTATTCATTATTCAATTTCATTGTGTATTATGCAAAACATGTTACAGAAGGGTGAAAAGCTCAATTACACTCAGAAGGGAATAGTTTCCAAATACTGTATTATTGTCATTTAGTCTATGAGCCGCCTTGTAAAGCTCGTGCAGCGATTTGATTTGATTTACTTATATCAAAGTTTACGTTATGTTATATCTACCTAAACACTGTCTGGAGGACCAGGTAATAGAGTTTGACATTCATTATACTTTATTGCTTTATTGTTTTGCTTAGCAATCCAGAGGAAGAAAAACATTTTCTGCCAAGTAGTGCCTGAAACCGAAAGTCTACCTTAATCTGACACATGCAATAAATTCTTGAAGCTATTTTTTTTAGCAGCTGCTATTTTTATTCAGTTGCTTCACACTATTCATTTAAATTGTTCATTTAAGTGTAAAATATGTAAATTATTTGCTTTTAATCTTCAAGTCTTTTAATTTATGCTTTCTACAGGTCTGTGTTCTGAAATATAGTTGGCGCATTCAAGTGAAATAAGATACATAGAAAATTAGTTTCAAGTACAATAAATACAAGTTAATGATCGACAAACCAAAATGATTCAAACCATAAATTGGTGGCATCTTTCCATTATATGTTATTCATGTAATAAGATGTCTGATTGCATCATCAGCATTGTCAATTTATTTTAACAACATTGCATGTAGTAAAGGGAATCTGTCAGATGTTTTTACTGCAAAGAGCTGGAAAAACCATTATATAACTATGAGGGTATAAAAATAAACTGTGCTTTGTCTGGAGATGATGATGGATGCCAAATATGTAAAATAATTTTTTTTTCTTTCTCAGCTAAGTGCCAAGAAGGCAGGGCTAAACTGCTCAAATGACAAAGCCTTTCCTACCTTCCCAGTGCCTCCATTACTGGCAAACAGAACCCTGCACATCATTAAAGAAGAGGCAGGGAAGCAAAATAAAATTACTAGGCTGTTACACTTCAGCAGCTTGGCCCACCTCCTTGACACTTGGCTGAGAAATAAACAATGTCTTAAGTTTTGCAACTTCCATCATTTTTCGGAGGGGGGGGGGGGGTTTGGGGGAACAGTTTTAATACTCTAACAATTTCCCAAAGCTGTCTGAAGCTCTTAGCAGCATATACAGCTGACTAAACCCCTTTAGAATTATTCCTTTTTATTTACAATTTATAAATTGTTATATTCACTCGCATTTTTGGGGTTATTCATAGAGATCCTTAATGTGCAAAGTGTCTATGCAAAGAAATATGGTAGAAGGTTTAAGCAGAGTTGACATACAAATAAGGAGCCTGCTCAATAACTGGAAAATGTCTTATTTCAGAAGGGGGTGTAAATCTTAAACTCAGAGAGGTATAAATCTCAGAGATTTACATCCCTGAGCCTCAGATTCTCATCTTCCCTGACACTCCTTGATCTTGAGGCTATGTGAAAACAAAAAATGTATATTACTTTTGAGCTTTAAAAAAGTAGAGTTGAGTGAGCGTGTCAAATGTTTTGCTTACCAAAACTTTTCAAAAAAGTTTGGTTTGTGGAAAACCGGCAATGTAATAATCCTCAAAACACAGGTATAACAATGCCTTAGAAATTTAAAGTCCTGTTTGACGCTGCTAGGGTCACCTAGAATGTATTCAAGTAGTTTTAAAGTGGTTTTAAAGCTAAGTCAATGTCAAAGTTACAGTGATATGTGGTAACCCATGGTAACTAAGCTTGTTTGAAAATACACTCCCTTTACCAGGCACACAAGAGCCAAGCCTGGTAATGTTCTAATGTTTGACCTCATTTTACCAAAAGTTTTGAGTGAGACCAGGTTTGCCAGGCTAGGCTCGTTCCTCTATACTTACAAGCAGTCATTTTAAAGGATAAAACATTTCTGAAATTTTCTCAGCCTTCTTTGTGCTTTAACCACTTAACCTCTTCAGGACATAGGGCGTATGGATATGCCCTGCATTCCGAGTCCTTAAGGACTGAGGGCGTATCCATACGCCCGTGGGAATTCCGGTCCCCACCGCTAGCCGGTTGGGGACCCGGAGCCGGATGCCTGCTGAAATCGTTCAGCAGGCATCCCGGCATATCGCCCAGATGTGTCATTATGCCCCCCCATGTCGGCGATGGCCGCAGATAGCTGGACAATTCAGTCCAGCGATCTGCGGCGATTCTGGGTCAATCGGGTCTCCAGTGACCCGGTGACCCGGAATTACTGGCTGAGGTGGTGGTCTCCAAACTGTAGCCCTCCAGATGTTGCAAAACTACAACTTTCAGCATGCCCAGACAGGCATGGATGCTGGGCGTGTAGTTCTGCAATATCTGGCCCTTCAGATGTCACAGAACTACAACTCCCAGCATGCCTGGATAGTCTGGGCATGCTTGGAGTTGTAGTTTTGCAACATCTGGAGGGCTACAGTTTGGAGGCCACTGTTCTTCCCCAGTTGTTGCATAACTACAACTCCTAGCATGCCCAGACTGTACAGGCAAGCTGGGAGTTGTAGTTCTGCAACATCTGAAGGGCCAGATAGTGCAGAACTACATGCCCAGCATCCGTTGCAACAGCTGGAGGCACATGGGTTGGAATCACTGAGCTAGAGTCTGTTTTCTAACTCAGTGGTTCCCCATCAGTGTGCCTACAGCTGTTGTAAAACTACAACTCCCAGCATGTACGGTCTGTCAGTGCATTCTGGGAGTTGTCATTTTTCCACAGCTGAAGGTTTGGGACGCCCCCCATGTGAATGTACAGGGTACATTCACACGGGGCGGGTTTACAGTGGGTTTCCTTCAAGGAAACTTACTGTGAACCTCTGCCTGTGTGAATGTACCCTAAAAACACTACACTAACAAATAATAAAAAGTAAAACACTGAATATACACCCCCTTACACGTCGAACACCCCCCCCCCCAATAAAAATGAAAAACGTCTCATACGGCAGTGTTTCCTAAACGGCGCCTCCAGCTGTTGCAAAACCATAACTTCCAGTGTTGCCGGACAGCCATAGACTGTCCTGGCAGGCTGGAAGTCTTGCAACAGCTGGAGGCACCCTGTTTGGGAAACACTGTTGTAGGGTTTTGGTGGAGACAAGCCCCATCCTTGTAACCGGGTCCACCCCTATTGCAAATTCCTTATTCAGGCCTCAAATGCGCATGGAGCTCTCTCACTTCAGAGCTCTGTCGTATTTCAAGGCAACAGTTTAGGGCAACATATGGGGTATCTCCGTACTCGAGATAAATTGCGTTACAAATTTTGGGGGGATTTTTCTCCCATTACCCTTTGTAGAAATGGTAAATTTGGGGAAAAAAACTGCACTTCAGTGAAATTTTTTTTTTCATTTACACATCTGAATTTAACGAAAAGTCGTCAAACACCTGTGAGGTGTTAAGGCTCACCGGACCCCTTGTTACGTGCCTTGAGGGGTGTAGTTTCCAAAATAGTATGCCATATGTTTTTTTTTTTTTTTTTTTGCTGTTCTGGCACCATAGGTGCTTCCTAAATGTGACATGCCCTCAAAAACCATTTCAGCAAAACTCACACTCCAAAATCCCATTGTCGCTCCTTCCCTTCTGAGCCCTCTACTGCGCCCGCCGAACACTTGACATACACATATGAGCTATTTCCATACTCGAGGGTTACAAATTTTGTGGGGCTTTTTCTCCTATTACCCCTTGTAAAATTTCAAAAACGGTCTACAAGAACATGCAAGTGTAAAAAATTAAGATTTTGAATTTTCTCCTTCACTTTGCTACTATTCCTGTGAAACACCTAAAGGGTTAACAAACTTACTGAATGTCATTTTTAATTCTTTGAGGGGTGCAGTTTTTATAATAGGGTAATTTATGGAGTATTTCTAATATGAAGGCCCTTCAAATCCACTTCAAAACTGAACTGGCCCCTGAAAAATTCTGATTTTGAAAATTTTTTGAAAAATTGGAAAATTGCTTCTGAACTTTTAAGCCCTCTGGTGTCTTCCAAAAGTAAAAACATGTCAACTTTATGATAAAAATTTGCAAAATTGTGGTTTTCTTTTTCATTTCCCCACACAAATAGTATTTTTTTTGGTTGTGCCATACATTTTATGGTAAAGTGAGTGGTGGCATTACAACGGACAACTGGTCGCGCAAAGAACAAGCCCTCATACTAGTCTGTGGATGAAAATATAAAAGAGTTATGATTTTTTGAAGGGGAGGAGGAAAAAACGAAAAAGTAAAAATAAAATAGTCTTAGTCCTTAAGGTCCAAATGGGCTGAGTCCTTAAGGGGTTAAGGACCAAAGCATTTTTTTTTTTCACATCTGACCACTGTCACTTTAAGCATTAATTAGTCTGGGATGCTTTTACTTATGAATTTGAGTCCAAGAAAACATTTTCGTGACATATTCTACTTTAACATAGTATCCAAATGCAATAGTGTCCGCTCACCTCCGGAGCCTTTGAATCTCTGACACACCTGTGCTGTCACGGACCCGCCGGTCCCGCCCCGGCTTCAGCAGCGTATAGAAGGAAGGATTGTCCGGCACCAGGTATGCTCTAAAAGATTTCTTTTATTCAAGCCATAGCAAGGAAACAAACATCACAGGACTGTAGTAAACTGACGCGTTTCGCTCTCTCTTGAGCTTAAACGTAGACTAAATTCAACAGACCAACATGCAGTTTTAAAATAAGACTCAATGGTCACATGATAAAATACCTGACGTAGGTAGTGATTGTAAAAACCCGGCATGGATATCATCTGTTAGTATTACAGAGTGGGTTGGATCCTGTCATTAGTGCGTTATTCGCTGTGTGTCTATCCTATGAGTGTGAATGTACTCCAAGCACTAAGTGTAAAACCGACAAATATGCACAAATAAACCGCAGTGTGTTGGAATAGTGCATGTATAGGTCGGTGGAATAATTTATCTCCATATCTAAATAGCTCAGAAAAGCTGCATACATGAATATATATGTGTTATAATTACATGCGTTGAATGGATTATGGCATGTTAAACGTCACACATGCACGGATAAATGATACAAAAGAATAGGCAATTTCCTTATGTGTGTAATTCTTGTAACCTACATGCATGTATACATATACTAAAAGATGATATCTACATCATTAGTTGCTGGATGTGCATAAATAAATTGTAACATTGCACAATTTTCTCTGTTTTGGTATGCATATATATCCGTTGCATATTAATACCATAATTTACAGTAACCGCACTCTAATAGGCATCTAAACACACTAGGCGGAATCACCCTCCCAACACTCCCATTAAGAGAAATTATTGGTGTACCAAAATTATGAATGGATAAAACATAATATAATATAATAAGATAATAAGGGGCTGTGGCGCTCAAAGCGCTCGGAGCATATGGGGAGGCATATAGAGCTAGACAATATTCTTATGTACAGGTCATAATTAAATCTAGGCGTTTGTTCATTCCCCGCGGGTATCTGGTATCCAAAAGAAATATCCAATATGTCTCTCTATTGAAGAGGCGTTTTCTCACATCCCCTCCTCTAATACCTATCTTAACCCTTTCTACACCAGACACCCGCAGGGAATCCAACTCCCCCGCGTGTACATCCCGAAAGTGGCGTGATAACATGGAAATGCCTACTCCTTCACTCCTGCTATCGGAGATATGTCTCCTGATTCTTGTTTTGAGGGTATTGGTAGTGCACCCTACATATTGCATGTTACACTTGGTACACGTGGCCACATAAACTAGCATTGTAGTATTGCAGTTAATGTATTCACGTAATTGATATGTTTTTTTATTTACACAAGACATTATCTCTTTCGAGTGATGCATGTATTTGCATGTAATACATCGACTGTGACCACAACCCCAATTCCCTACAATATCCAACCAATTACCATGTTTAATTTTGTTCTTTGTACTGTATTCTCCTTTTTTAGAGTTGAATAGACTTGGTGATAGAGCGGAGCCCAATGAGGGTGCTTTTCTAGAGACCGCCATAATGCCCTCTTTAACTACCTCCCTCAATATTGGGTCCCCCTCTAGGACTGGTGTATACTTATGAATGATATTTTTAATTTGAGCAAATTGCGCACTGTATGTGGTAACAAAAACTGATCTTTTTTGTTTATTTTTGGTATTTTGTGGACTGTTAGTCTTTTTTCTTTTTCCAGTATATTGGATCAGTTGCTCTCTATTAATGTTTTCTACTCTTTCCTGAGCTTTGTTAAGACAGTCCTCTGTATAGCCCCTTCTGACAAATCTGCTTTTTAGCTCTCCTATCTCTTTTTCCCATTGTACAGGATCAGAGCAGTTCCTCTTGGTTCTGCACATCTCCCCAAAGGGGATATTCTGGACCACATGCTTTGGGTGGCAGGAGGATGCCATAAGGACTGAGTTTGTCGCCGTCTCTTTTCTATAGGGGACGACAACAATCTTAGATTCTCTGCTGGATAGGGAGATGTCCAAAAAATTGACTGAGGTAATGTTAAATTGTGCTGTAAATTTCAGATACAAATGATTATTATTGATATAAGAAATAAACTCAAGAAAACGACATTCTGTGCTCCCCCAAATAATCAATAAATCATCTATGTAACGCCCTATCCAGCAGATATCCTCAAAGAAAGGGTTACTGGGTGTAAACAAAAATTGCTGCTCCCAATAAAACATGAAAATGTTAGCGAAGGAGGGTGAATATTTTGCACCCATGGACGCTCCCCGGGTCTGAAGGAAGAAATCGCCATCAAACATGAAATAATTGTGCTGCAACAAGAATTCAGTAACCATGACGATAAATTCCTTCAGACCCGGGGAGTAACCACTGTACTGATCCAAATGACATGCCAGGGCAGTAAGACCCGCATCCCATGGGATAGATGGATATAAACCCACTACATCACAGGTGGCCCAAGACATATGTTCACCCCACTCTTTCTGATCTAGAATATTAATAACATGTTTAGTATCTTGTAAAAAAGTGGGCGTAATTTTAGTGAGGGGTTGCAAATAGTGGTCCACCCACTCCCCAAGGCGCTCAGTGACCGATCCTATACCTGCCACGATCGGTCTAAGGGGAGGTGGAAATACCCCTTTATGCACCTTGGGGAGTGAGTGAAACACAGGGACTACTGGGGCCTCTACATAGAGATATTCTGCCAGCTTACTGTTGAGAACACCCATAGCAACCCCCTCTTCCAAAACTCTTTTTAACTTAGTTTGGATTGTTTTTGTTGGATCGCTATTAAGTTTCCTGTAGGTGTCACCGTCTGAAAGGAGCTCTAAGTTTAGCCCCAATATTGAGGGAGGTAGTTAAAGAGGGCATTATGGCGGTCTCTAGAAAAGCACCCTCATTGGGCTCCGCTCTATCACCAAGTCTATTCAACTCTAAAAAAGGAGAATACAGTACAAAGAACAAAATTAAACATGGTAATTGGTTGGATATTGTAGGGAATTGGGGTTGTGGTCACAGTCGATGTATTACATGCAAATACATGCATCACTCGAAAGAGATAATGTCTTGTGTAAATAAAAAAACATATCAATTACGTGAATACATTAACTGCAATACTACAATGCTAGTTTATGTGGCCACGTGTACCAAGTGTAACATGCAATATGTAGGGTGCACTACCAATACCCTCAAAACAAGAATCAGGAGACATATCTCCGATAGCAGGAGTGAAGGAGTAGGCATTTCCATGTTATCACGCCACTTTCGGGATGTACACGCGGGGGAGTTGGATTCCCTGCGGGTGTCTGGTGTAGAAAGGGTTAAGATAGGTATTAGAGGAGGGGATGTGAGAAAACGCCTCTTCAATAGAGAGACATATTGGATATTTCTTTTGGATACCAGATACCCGCGGGGAATGAACAAACGCCTAGATTTAATTATGACCTGTACATAAGAATATTGTCTAGCTCTATATGCCTCCCCATATGCTCCGAGCGCTTTGAGCGCCACAGCCCCTTATTATCTTATTATATTATATTATGTTTTATCCATTCATAATTTTGGTAGACCAATAATTTCTCTTAATGGGAGTGTTGGGAGGGTGATTCCGCCTAGTGTGTTTAGATGCCTATTAGAGTGCGGTTACTGTAAATTATGGTATTAATATGCAACGGATATATATGCATACCAAAACCGAGAAAATTGTGCAATGTTACAATTTATTTATGCACATCCAGCAACTAATGATGTAGATATCATCTTTTAGTATATGTATACATGCATGTAGGTTACAAGAATTACACACATAAGGAAATTGCCTATTCTTTTGTATCATTTATCCGTGCATGTGTGACGTTTAACATGCCATAATCCATTCAACGCATGTAATTATAACACATATATATTCATGTATGCAGCTTTTCTGAGCTATTTAGATATGGAGATAAATTATTCCACGACCTATACATGCACTATTCCAACACACTGCGGTTTATTTGTGCATATTTGTCGGTTTTACACTTAGTGCTTGGAGTACATTCACACTCATAGGATAGACACACAGCGAATAACGCACTAATGACAGGATCCAACCCACTCTGTAATACTAACAGATGATATCCATGCCGGGTTTTTACAATCACTACCTACGTCAGGTATTTTATCATGTGACCATTGAGTCTTATTTTAAAACTGCATGTTGGTCTGTTGAATTTAGTCTACGTTTAAGCTCAAGAGAGAGCGAAACGCGTCAGTTTACTACAGTCCTGTGATGTTTGTTTCCTTGCTATGGCTTGAATAAAAGAAATCTTTTAGAGCATACTGGTGCCGGACAATCCTTCCTACTTTAACATAGTGGTACATTTTTGTTGATACTTGCATAATTTCTTGGTGAAAAATTCTAAAATTTCATGAAAAATTTGAAAATTTAGCATTTTTCTAACTTTGAAGCTCTCTGCTGGAAGGAAAATTGACATACGCAATAAATGATATATTGAGTCACATATACAATATGTCTACTTTATGTTTGCGTCATAAAGTTGACATGTTTTTACTATTTGAAGACATCAGAGGGCTTCAAAGTTCAGCAGCAATTTTCCAATTTTTCACAAAATTTTCAAAATCTGAATTTTTCAGGAACCAGTTCAGTTTTTAAGTGGATTTGAAGGGCCTTCATATTATAAATGACCCCATTATAAAAAAAACTGCACCCCTAAAAGTATTCAAAATGACATTCAGTAAGCGTGTTAACCCTTTAGGTGCTTCACAGGAATAGCAGAAAAGTGAAGGAGAAAATTCAAAGTCTTCCTTTTTTACACTTGCATGTTCTTGTAGACCCAGTTTTTGAATTTTTACAAGGGGTAAAAGGAGAGAAATCCCCACAAAATTTGTAACCCAATTTCTCACGAATTAGGAAATACCTAATATGTGTATTAACTCCTTAAGGACCCAGCCAATTTTCATTATAGGACCCATTTTTTACCCCATTTTGGGAACTACACCCCTCACAGAATTTAATAAGGGGTGCAGTGAGTATTCACACTCCACTGGCATTTGACAGATCTTTGGAACAGTGGGCTGTGCAAGTGAAAAAATACATTTTTCATTTTCATGGACCACTGTTCCAAAAATATGTAAGACACCTGTGGGGCGTAAATGCTCACTGTACCCCTTATTACATTACGTGAGGGGTGTAGTTTCCAAAGTGGGGTCATATGTGTGTGTGTGGGGGGGCCATTGTTCTGTCACCATGGGGGCTTTGTAAACACACGTTTAGGAATTGCATAGGGTGGACATAGGGGTATTCTATGCCAGTTATCCCAAACAGGGTGCCTCCAGCTGTTGCTAAACTCCCAGCATGCCTGGACAGTCTGATTGTCCGGAAATGCTGGGAGTTGTTGTTTTGCAACAGCTAGAGGCTCCGTTTTGGAAACACTGCCATACAATATGTTTTTCATTTTTATTGGGGGGGGGGGGGGCAGTGTAAGGGGGTGTATATGTAGTGTTTTACCCTTTATTTTGTGTTAGTGTAGTGTAGTGTTTTTAGGGTACATTCGCACTGGCGGAGGTTTACAGTGAGTTTCCCGCTAGGAGTTTGCGCTGCGGTGAAAAATTTGCAGCAGCTCAAACTTCAAGCAGGAAACTTACTGTAAACTCGCCCGTGTGAATGTACCCTGTACATTCACATGGGAGGGAAACCTCCAGCTGTTTCAAAACTACAACTCCCAGCATATGCTGACAGACCGTGCATGCTGGGAGTTGTACTTTTGCAACAGCTGGAGGTTCTGTTACCTAACTCAGTATTTTCCAACCAGTGTGCCTCCAGCTGTTGTAAAACTACAACTCCCAGCATGTACTGATCGCCGAAGGGCATGCTGGGAGATGTAGGTATGCAACAGCTGAAAGTACGCAACTACAATTCCCAGCATGGCGAGAAAGCCGTTTGCTGTTTGTGCATGCTGGGATTTGCAGTTTTGCAACATCTGTAGGGCTACAGTTTAGAGACCACTGCACAGTGATCTCCAAACTGTGGCCCTCCAGATGTTGCAAAACTACAAATCCCAGCATGCCCACATAGCAAACTGCTGTGTGGGCATGCTAGAAGTTGTAGTTTTGCAAGATCTAGAGGGCCACAGTGTAGAGACCACTGTATCATAGTCTCAAACTGTAGCCCTCCAGATGTTGCTAGGCAACTCACCGGCTTCTGTAGGATCCAGGGAGCCGCATCACTGTCCTCTTCTGCCGCCGATCACCGCAGCCGATGGGTGAGTGGACCTTCAGCACCGGTCCCCTTTGGTTTCCCCATTCTGCCTTGCCTATTGTGGGTGGGCAGAACGGGGAAACCGAAAGTTAATTCTATTACAGAGAGGGACAGGGAACAATTCACCTCAAACCCAAATTGTGCCTAGAAGCACTGATAGGGAAGTGAGTGAGATTGAGAGGGAAAGTGCAATTTTGGGTGTAATACACAGTGACTGTGTGCTGCAGCACTGGTGTGTACTGCTGGTGTTGTATGCAAATACTTTTTTAAGCATACTGGAGCGCATTTTCCTCCCCTCATAAGTGCATACCACATACATACATCTAAGTGGTGTACTATTTTGTTCCTTTTAAAGTCTTAAGGGCCTAGATACTGTGAAAGGCCACCCAATAGCACACACCAGCTGGTGTTGTACACAAATACTGTTTTAGGTGTAGTAGAGCATATTGTACTCCCCTCATATACGCACTAAGTATGTCAGGCAGAGAAGTGCCAGGATGTGCACAGAGGAGTGGCAGAGGCCTATATTCATCAGGAAGAGGTTGCAGCAGACTAGGGGCGAGTGGCAGCAGGAGTCCCAGCGAGAGGTTTGAGCTCCCGGCATTAGCTAGCAGTCGTGTCTCCACCAGCAACCCATCTACCGTCATCGATTGGTTAACATGGTCATCCACTTCATCACAAGTGACATGTGACACCCCCAGTCAACAGTCGGTGGGTTCCTCAGACACAACCCTCAGTTGGCATGGCCAAGGAGCAGTCCCTGTCCTCCCCTTGCCTCTGTCCTATGCTGTTCTCTCCCCGACAGAAGTATCTTACACTGTGTATTCAGCTCCACTATTTAGTGAGGACGATCTACTAGAGGACAGTCAGCAGTTAGTGCCCAGCCATGAAGGGGAGGAGACATCTGCCGCTTTCTCAGGCGGGCAAGTAGTGATGCGGAGAGTGGCGTGGGAGGTGGTATTGCGAGCGTTCAGACTCCTGAAGGAAGGAACCTGAAAAGGACATCAGTGACGTGCAGACACAACTAGATGATGATGAAGTCGATCGCACTTGGGAGCCGGGTGCAGAAGGGGCTTCGTCATCATCATGAGAAGAGGGTTGCATGTTGCCTGTGAGGCAGCAGCTGAGCCAGCAAGGTGGTAGCATGGTTGACAGTCAGCATGGTGGCAGAAGTGGAAAGTCTGGAGCCAAACATGCCCAGGGTAGACCACCTGCTTTGCAGCAGCCTACCATCCCTGGAGGTAGTGAAAAAGGGGTTCCTGGAGTCAGTGGCAGTAGCAGTCAATCAGTGCAGACTGTTGGTGCTAAAATCAGCTACTGGGTGGTGTGGCAGTTTTTCATCAAGCATCCAGAGGAGGTTAACATAGCCAAATGCAAGATGTGTCAGCAGAAGGTGAAGCATGGCCAGGGTACCAATGTTGGCACCACAGCCCTGCATCAACATATGCAGCGTCACCATAAAGCGGCCTTGGAGAACTGTGGCTCTGATGTGGTGGTCCACCCTGCTGCATCACCCAATGACATGCCACTCCCTATTTCAGCCAGCCAAGGCTCCACCACCTCAGCCTTAGGGAGCTGCGTGTCATACTCATCTTCTGTCGCTCCAGATGCGCCTGCTCCTCCTACTTCGAGTCAGTCATTTCGCCAGCAATCCATCGGCGAAGTAA
Source organism: Hyla sarda (assembly GCF_029499605.1). NCBI lineage: Eukaryota > Metazoa > Chordata > Amphibia > Anura > Hylidae > Hyla > Hyla sarda. Next base: position 325,744,821 of record NC_079189.1, read on the forward strand.
TGTCCAAGAGACAACACTGTGCACCCACTCATCCAACGGCGCAGAAGCTGAATGTCCTCCTGTCCAAGTTGCTGGTGCTGCAGTCCCTCCCATTTCAAGTGGTGGACTCTGCACCTTTCAAAGAACTGATGGCTTGAGCCAAGCTGAGGTGGAGAGTCCCAAGCCATCATTTATTTGCGAAGAAGGCAGTGCCAGCCCTGCACAATTTTATAGAACAGAAGGTGGACCAGTCCTAGACCCTGTCGGTGTGTACCAAAGTGCACGGCAGCGCTGATGTGTAGAGCTGTAACTACAGTCAGGGATAATACATTTCCTTTACGGCCCACTGGGTGAATGTGGTTCCTGGACAGCCACAACAGCAACTTGGACAGGTCATGCCGCTTCCACATCCATGCTCTTAGGCCGTTGGTCCTGTGCCAGTGTGCGACTCCGCCTCCTCATCCTCCACCGTGTCCTCAACCTCCACTGCACAGACAAGTCTCAGTGCCCCTTCAGCATACCATGTGTTCAGGGCATGGTGGTGTCACGCTGTTTTTCACATGGTTTGCCTTGGCAAAATGAAGTCAAAGTGGAGGAACTGCTAAAAGTAAATAATGAATAAAATGAATCATGGCTTACTCCACGAAAACTGGAAATGGGAATTATGGCGACCGACAATGGGAAGAACATCTTGTCCGCTCTGCGACAAGGAAGCCTGAGCCATGCGCCCTGCATGGCACACGTGTTGAATCTGGTTGTCAAGCAGTTCCTGAGTGTTCCCTCCATCTGCAAGACATCCTAACAATGGGAAGGAAACTTTGCATGCACTTCCGCCACTCGTACACTGCAAAGCACACCCTCCTTGGGATGCAGTGTTAGAACGGCATCCCCCAACATAATCTGATTTGCGACGTTTCCACATGTTGAAATTCCACCCTCCATATGTTGGACCGACTATACAAACAGAGAAAATTCATAATCGATTTCTTGATGATCCAAGCAGATAGGGGGACTCCCTTGTGTAACTTCAATGTCAACCAGTGGCAGCTCATACATGACACCTGCCGTTTGCTTAGGCCCTTTGAGGAAGCCACATTATTAGTCAGTCGCCAGGATTACGGGATAAACAATGTAATTCCACTGCTTCATCTACTACAACACATGTTTGAAACTATGGCTTGCCAGGCCACTGGAGACATGGCACCTATATTTCACGGCCAAATGAGCCCTGTGGGGGCTAAACTGGAGGAGGAGGGGGAGAGGCACAGTGGAGCACAGTTTAGGTTTTGCTACAAGAGCTTTTTTTCTAGTCATCTGACAGGAGAGGAGGAGCAGGAAGAGCTAAAGTAGGACCCAGACACAGTGGGGGACATGTATCATTGCATTTAGACCATTTTTCACGTCTACAAATTTTGCGCAATTGCACTTTTTTTGCATAGAGCTGCGTTTTTTTTGGTGGACAGTTTTCTAAAGTTGTCACCAGTTTGGTCTACCGTACACCACCTAATCCAGTGGACTGGTATTTATCAATTGCGCAAAAAAAAAGTAGATGTTTTTTTTTTTGCGCAATTGCGCTTTTTTGCAAGAAAAGTAGTCTAAACCTAAGAGTGCTAGCAAGGACTCGTAGAAAATGGCAGACGGTGGAAGATGCAGGTGGAGGATGCAGGAGCTGTCTCTCAGCACTGCAGTACTACAACTACTCCCATCATGGGACAGAATCTGTCCCATAATGGGAGTAGTTGTAGTACCGGAGCGCTGAGAGACGCACATCCCCTATCTGCGGGACTCTATTGTGACTGTTAGGACTACTACTCCCATCATGGACATACTCTGTCCATGATGGGAGTTGTAGTCCTGAGGCTGAAGGACAGATCGCAGCAGGTCATTCTCCAGAGACCCGCTGCGATCTGCATTTATTAACTTAAAAAGCCGGCGGTACATGCGGCTCCACTGCGCTGCCGCCGGCTCCCGTATGCAGATGTCAGGATTCATAATCCCCGCCTCCGGGAGAGGGGAGCTCTGATTGGTGGAAAGCTATTCACCACTATTAGCCAATCAGAGCTCCTGTCTTCTGGCGGGGATTATGAATTGTGACAGGTCTATACAGGGGAGCGAGTGGAGCCGCTTCTACAGTACTGTATATAATTGTTATGTGTACTGTACCCCCCCCCAGACTAATACTGACCCCTTCTATAGTGAGCGCTGGGACCGCTGTGTGATTGACAGGTCCCCAGCGCAAGTGTCCGGCCCCACTGACCTTTATATGTTATAAATCTTTATGATACACACTGCCCGTCCTCCTCTTCATTGTTCTGATACCGGAGTCGCGCGGCTTCTGCTTTCACTATAGTCAGAGCGCCCCTTGCCGTTGTCTGGCCCCAGCCCTGTGCAGTGTGGAGGCAGGGAGGGGGCGCTCTGTCTATAGACTATGATACAGAAGCCGCGCGTCTCCGGTATCAGAAGAATGAAGAGGAGGACGGGCAGTGTGTATCATAAAGATTTACAACATGTAAAGGTCAGTGGGGCCGGACACTTGCGCTGGGGACCTGTCAATCACACAGCGGTCCCAGCGCTCACTATAGAAGGGGTCAGTATTAGTCTGGGGGGGGTACAATACACATTACAATTATATACTGTAGAAGCGGCTCCACTCGCTCCCCTGTATAGACCTGTCACAATTCATAATCCCCACCAGAAGACAGGAGCTCTGATTGGTGTATAGTGGTGAATAGCTTTCCACCAATCAGAGCTCCCCTCTCCCGGCGGCGGGGATTATGAATCGTGACATCTGTATACAGGAGGCGGCGGGGAGTGCAGTGTTGCCGCTGGCTTTTTAAGTTAATAAATGCAGATCGCAGCGGGTCTCTGGAGAATGACCTGCTGCGATCTGTCCTTCAGCCCGAGGACTACAACTCCCATCATGGACAGAGTCTGTCCATGATGGGAGTAGTAGTCCTAACAGTCACAATACAGTTTCGCAGCTGGGGGATGTGTAAGAGCCATCCCTCAGCACTGCGGTACTACAACTACTCCCATCATGGGACACAAAATTTCCCATGATGGGAGTAGTAGTCCAAGGGCAGACTGACGGATCTCAGGGGTCTCACTCTTGAGACCCCTTGCAACTTCTCCGCCCCTGCCCCCTAGTGATGACATCATTAGGGGGCGGAGCTTCACAGTCCAGGCCTGAAGCCAGGGTGGTAAGTATGGCTCTGTTCTCATTATGCGTTTTGCATAATGGGAACAGAGCCTTTTTGGCAGTGTGTTCCCAAACAGGGAGACTCCAGTTTTTATTTTCTTGTCATTTCAGATAAGTGAATGCAGAGGACTACCTGAGATTCGGTGGAGTGTGACGATGACTAGCATTTTTTTAGTGTCAATAAAAGGGTTAACGAGGGCTGTGGGGGAGTGTTTTTTTAAATCCATTTTTTATTTCATGTGTTGTGTTTTTTATAATTGAAATTTCAGGCTTAGTAGTGGAAGCCCTCTTGTAGACGGAATCTATTACTAAGCTGGGCTTAGCGTTAGCCCCGAAAACAGCTAGCGCTAACCCCCAATTATTACCCCGGTACTCACCGCCACAGGGGTGCCGGGAAGAGCCGTTACCAACAGGCCCGGAGCATCAAAAATAGTGCTCCTTGGCCTAGGCGGTAACAGGCTGGGGTTATTTAGGCTGGGGAGGGCCAGTAACAATGGTCCTCACCCATCCTGGTAATGTCAGGCTGTTGCTGATTGGTTGGTGTCTGATTGACACTGAAAATATGGGGAAGCCTATGTGTTGTTGTTTTTTTTTTTTATAAAAAAAAGTGTGTGGTTCCCCATATTTTCAGTGTCAGTCAGATACCAACCAATCAGCAACAGCCTGACGTTACCAGTGTGGGCGAGGACCATTGTTACTGGCTCTCCCCAACCTAAATAACCCCAGCCAGGAGCGCTATTTTTGGCAACCTGATGCCACATATCTGATGCCAAGTCCTCCTTTTTTCACCCACCTTCATCATCGGGTACTGGTATTACCACCCACCGCACCACTCTGTCACTGGGTCACATTCAGGACTCCTGATACTGCTGCCACCTCCAGGCTGTCTCATTCTGCCTCCATATGTACTCCTCATGCTGATGCCAGCTCCAAGCTGTCTCATTCTGTCACCATATGTACTCCTCATGCTGCTGCCACCTCCAGGCTATGTCATTCAGCCACTCTATGGTCTACTCATGCCGCCACCACCTCCATCCTGTGTCATTAAGCCACTATATGTTTTCCTCATGCTGCTGCCAACTCCAGGCAGTGTCATTAAGCCACCATATGGTCTCCTCATGCTGATGTTACCTCGAGGCTCTGTCATTGTGCCACTCTGCGACAGTGCCTCTGATCTGCATGTCTTACTGAATAACAGTACTATTTAACTAACCCAGCATACACCCTATGCATGTTACAGCAAGACAAAGTGTTCTACACCCCTATTGAGGCTTTCTGTAGGCAAAAATAGCTGTTTTTAATAGCAATTCTCTAAAATAAATTTGGATCAAAACAAATTTTGTTGGAAAATTCGGCTAATCAGCCTAATCAAATTTAAAAAAAAATGTGCTCATCTCTATATAAAAGGTTAACCTGCAATACCTGTAATATCAGTTGTATCTGATAAAAAAAAGGCTATGTTAAAGCTGTTGCAAGTAGAATAATAAGTTGGTAGAGTTTTTAAGTAGAATATGTTTTGCATGCTGCCTAGGCATTTTAATAGTTTTTGGACATTGTGCCAGATTTAATGAAGGCTGAACCATGCATCTGATTTATTGCTTGTCTCCTATGAGGGCACAGAAGCTATCAGATATCAATTTAAAACCACTCTAAGGTCAATGAAACGCGAATCTCTGTATCTTTGTCAGCTGCTGTAATTCCAGAATGTAGAATGTTGTTGGGCAAATCTTAAACTGGTTGAAAACATAGATTTTTGTCAAGGAACTTGACTTATAGTAATTAATGACATCTAATGGGTATTATGTACTTTTGTGGCTGTTGTACATTATGTCTCCATTGTTAAACTCTACTTCAGCTACTTATTTAGATGTTTAGTTATTTTTATTATTATTCTGTTTTTATTTTGTTTTGCGTTTAAAAATTATCACATTGGTTAAAAAAAAATAATAATAAAAAAATGAAGGAAAAGCAGTAACCCCGACTTGCAAATTACGATAATGTATGGAAACTAAAAAAATCATATGATAAAGGACATCACATCTATTAGCAGTAGTAGTGATTCAAATTATAAACAAGTAAGAGGATACTTCTGTTTAAATATCTAGATAATTGTCATATCTAGTCAAAATAGGGAGCTCACCCTATTTGCTTTCTGCTGAAACCTCTGTCTGTGTCAGGAACTGAGTATGTACAAATCCCCATAGCAAACCTCTCCTGCTATGGACGGTTCCTGACATGGACAGAGGTGTCAGCAGAGAGCACTGTGTTCAAACTGAAAAGAACAATTCACCTGATAAGCAGCTGATAAGTACTGGAAGGATTAAGATTTGTATATAGAAGTAATTTACAAATCTAAGTGCTCAAAAATAAGTGGAATCAGTCTTCTAGGTGTGGACAGGATTTAAATTGTTCTGAATACAGCGTTTAATAAATGTTTAAAAAATTATTTTTTTTAATTTTTCCACAAAAAAAAAAACATAATTTTTTTTATTTCCCCCTCAAAAATCCTTAGTAAAAAATATGAGGATGTAGCTGGTTCTCTGTCAATAAAGGTATATTATATTAGAAATAATTGAATAGATTTATAAAATAAGCATAGAAGACTAGAATCTGAGCAGGGCCCTTGCTACAGATTAATTTGGTTAATACCACAATAAAACATACAATAAAATGTAGTGTATATGCTGTTTAGTGAATCCAATCTGCCACCTTACTGAACTTCAATCCAAATGCTAATTCCGGTACTAGGATCGTAAGATAGGATGTATATATATGTTGTGAAAACTGGTATAGTTACAATATAAAGGCGTCTTTGAAGGAAAAATAGTATCTTAGGTAGTGCTGATTTGGAACCGTTTATTGCGGTCTGTTAGTACCATGGCACAAGCAATTTGAGATAGCAATAAATCCAGTTGGAAAGTAAATAGTTATGACAAAATACTCATCTGTAATAGTTATGCCCCACAGGTTGGCACTGGCTGCTTCTGGCCTAATGGTGTCTTTTACCTGTGGTCCTGAAGTAGAGATCGTAGCTGTGTACAAGTGAAGCGAAGATCGTAGCTGTGAGAAGATAACAGTGAGAAGCGCTGTTTGTGTTGTACAGAGTAAAGGTGCCGGCTCCCTTGGCTGCTCTGTGGCACCGACCAGCATCTGTCTCAGGATGATGGTAGTTGAGTAGCAGAAGTAGCGCTTGCAAATCTGATCAGAGAGCTATCCTCGTGCAGCAGTTAGGCAAGTAAACACACTATGGGGTGGTCCTAAGTTGTGGGGACTGCAGTGCTTTTGAGGAACTGATCATAAGAATTTGAAGAAGCAGTAGGGTGGCAAAGGTAGTTAGTAGATTGCATGGGTATCGACTAACTACCATTGCCATCCTACTGCTTCTGAAAATTCTTATGATCAGCTCCTCGCAAGCACTGCAGTCCCGGCAACTTAGGACCACCGCATAGTGTGTTTACGCACCTAACTGCTGCACAAGGATAGCTCTCTGATCAGGTTTGCCAGTGCTACTTGTGTTACTCAACTACCATCATCCTTAGCTGGACGCCAAGGGCCGCCATCAGGAATTTCGGGGCCCCATAGAGACAAAGTGTCTGCCCCCCCAAAACCACTCACCCCACTACCTTACCATAAGCCAAAAAAAAAAAAAAAACAACTGTTAGTTTCATGCAGCATGTCAAGTCCCAAAATGAAAATGGATAAAAAAAGGGGTCTGTAAATCATCTTTTATTCAAAAAGTGGGGTCCAGCTGCTGAGACCCTATTGATCATCAGAACAAAGGAACAAAACAGTTTTCTTGGTCCTCAGGGATAAGTCCAGACATCGCTATCATATATTGCGGTATTGCGGTAATATTTGACAGCAATGGTTTCTTACACTATGGATCTACAATCACGCTGTGAATTGTAATATGCCAGAGCAAAGTGCAAAAATTTTCCCTGAGAAATTTTACATATATTTCTAGGGTGTATTCACATGCAGAGTATTCTGCCCATATTTGATGCACAGGATTTGAAGCTGCAGATTTTATTGCTGCAGATTTCAATGTAAAGTAAATTATTGAACGCAGCATCAAATATGTACAAAATACTGTACATGTAAATACACCCATAGGCACATTTAAATATAGATTATAGACATGCAGAGGCAGATGAACTACTATAGACCGACCGTTTCACAAAACCTGGACCCCCCCCCCTCCACCAACCCCACATTATACAACACAAAACGAATATACTTATGCTACATTAATATTAACCCCTTAAGGACCCAGCCCAAATATACCTTAAGGACCCGGCCATTTTTTGAACATCTGACCACTGTCACTTCAAGCAATAATAACTCTGGGATGCTTTTACCTTTCATTCTGATTCCTAGATTGTTTTTTCGTGACATATTCTACTTTATGTTAGTGGTAAAATTTTGTCGATACTTGCATCATTTCTTGGTGAAAAATTCCCAAATTTGATGAAAAAATTTAAAATGTAGCATTTTTTTTAACTTTGAAGCTCACTGCTTGTAAGGAAAATGGATATTCTAAATAAATTATACATTGATTCACATATACAATATGTCTACTTTATGTCTGCATCATAAAATTTACGTGTTTTTACTTTTGGAAGACATCAGAGGGCTTCAAAGTTCAGCAGCAATTTTCCAATTTTTCACAAAATTTTCAAAATCAGAATTTTTCATGGACCAGTTCAGTTTTGAAGTGGATTTGAAGGGCCTTCATATTAGAAATACCCCACAAATGACCCCATTATAAAAACTGCACCCCTCAAAGTATTCAAAATGACATTCAGTCAGCGTTTTAACCCTTTAGGTGTTTCACAGGAATAGCAGCAAATTGAAGGAGAAAATTCCAAATCTTCATTTTTTACACTCGCATGTTCTTGTAGACCCAGTTTTTGAATTTTTACAAGGGGTAATAGATGAAAAATCCCCCCAAAATTTTTAACCCAATTCCTCTCGACTAAGGAAATACCTCATATGTATATGTCAAGTGTTCGGCTGGTGCCGTAGAGGGCTCAGAAGGGAAGGACCGACAATAGGATTTTGGAGAGGGAATTTTGCTGAAATGGTTTTTGGGGGGCATGTCACATTTAGGAAGCCCCTATGGTGCCAGAACAGCAGAAAACCCCAACATGGCATACCATTTTGGAAACTAGACCCCTCAAGGCACGTAACAAGGGGTCCAGTGAGCCTTAACACCCCACAGGTGTTTGACGACTTTTCGTTAAAGTCGGATGTGTAAATGAAAAAAAAAATTTTTCACTAAAGTGCAGTTTTTCCCCCAAATTTACCATTTTTACAAAGGGTAATGGGAGAAAATGCCTCCCCAAATTTGTAACCCCATCTCTTCTGAGTAAGGAAATACCACATGTTAGGACATAAAATGCTTTGCGGGCGAAGTACAATGCTCAGAAGAGAAGGAGTCACATTTGGCTTTTTGAAAGCAACTTTTGCTGAAATGGTTTTTTGGGGGCATGTCGCATTTAGGAAGCCCCTGTGGTGCCAGAACGGCAAAAAATACCCACATGGCATACTATTTTGGAAACTACACCCCTCAAGGAACGTAACAAGGGGTCTGCTGAGCCTTAACACCCCACAGATGTTTGACGACTTTTCGTTAAAGTTGGATGTGTAAATGAAAATTTTTTTTTTAACTTAAATGCAGTTTTTCCTCTAAATTTTACATTTTTACAAGGGGTAATAGGAGAAAATTACCCCCAAAATGTGTAACCCTATTTCTTCTGAGTATGGAAATACCCCATGTTAGGACGTAAAATGCTCTGCTGGCGAACTACAATGCTCAGAAGAGGAGGAGCGCAATTGAGCTTTTGGAAAGAGAATTAGTTTGGAATGGTAGTCAGGGGCCATGTGCGTTTACAAAGCTCCCCGTGGTGCCAGAACAGTGGAACCCCCCCACATGTGACCCTATTTTGGAAACTACACCCCTCACAGAATTTAATAAGGGGTGCAGTGAGTATGTACACCCCACAGATCTTTGGAACAGTGGGCTGTGCAAATGAAAAATTTTATTTTTCATTTTTACGGACCACTGTTCCAAAAATCTGTCAGACACCTGTGGGGCGTAAATTCTCAATGTACCCCTTATTACATTACGTGAGGGGTGTAGTTTCCAAAATGGGGTCACATGTGTCGGGGGTCCATTGTTCTGGCACTATGGGGGCTTTGTAAACACATGTGACCTTCAATTCCGGACAAATTTTCTCTACAAAATCCCAATGGCGCTCCTTCTCTTCTGAGCATTGTAGTTCGCCCCAGAGCACTTTAAATTCACATATGGGGTATGTTCTTACTCAGAAGAGATTAGTTTACAAATTTGGGGGGGCTTTTTTCCTATTTCCCGATGTGAAAATGAAAAATTTAGGGTAACACCAGCATTTTAGTGAAAAAATATAATTTTTTTCATTTTCCCATCCAACTTTAATGAAAATTCGTCAAACACCTGTGGGGTGTTCAGGCTCACTATACCCCTTGTCACGTTCAGTGAGAGGTGTAGTTTCCAAAATGGGGTCACATGTGGGTATTTTTTTTTTTTTTTGCGTTTGTCAGAACCGCTGTAAAATCAGCCACCCCTGTGCAAATCAGCAATTTAGGCCTCAAATGTACTTGGTGCGCTCTCACTCCTGAGCCTTGTTGTGTGCCCGCAGAGCATTTTACGCCCACATATGGGGTATTTCCGTACTCAGGAGAAATTGCGTTACAAATTTTGGGGGACATTTTTTTTTCCTTTTACCGCTTGTGGAAATAAAAAGTATGGGGCAACACCAGCATGTTAGTGTAAATTTTTTTCTTTTTTTACACTAACAGGCTGGTGTAGCCCCCAACTTTTCCTTTTCACAAGCGGTAAAAGGAAAAAAAGCCCCCAAAATTTATAGTGTCATTTCTCCCGAGTACGGAGATATCCCATATGTGGCCCTAAACTGTTTCCTTGAAATACGACAGGGCTCCGAAGTAAGAGAGCACCATGCGCATTTGAGGACTAAATTAGGGATTGCATAGGGGTGGACATAGGGGTATTCTACGCCAGTGATTCCCAAACAGGGTGCCTCCAGCTGTTGCTAAACTCCCAGCATGCCTGGACAGTCAGTGGCTGTCCAGAAATGCTGGGAGTTGTTGTTTTGCAACAGCTGGAGGCTCCGTTTTGGAAACCATGCCGTACAAGACGTTTTAAGTTGTTTATTGGGGGGGGGGGGCAGTGTAAGGGGATGTATATGTAGTGTTTTATCCTTTATTAGGTGCTAGTGTAGTGTAGTGTTTTTAGGGTACATTCACACTGGCGGGTTACGGTGAATTTCCCGCTAGGAGTTTGCACTGTGGCAAAAAATTTGCCGCAGCCCAAACTTGAAGCAGGAAATTTACTGTAAACCCGCCTATGTGAATGTACCCTGTACGTTCACATGGGGGGGGGGGGGCAAACCTCCAGCTGTTTCAAAACTACAACTCCCAGCAGCATGTACTGACAGACCATGCATGCTGGGAATTGTAGTTTTGCAACAGCTGGAGGCACACTGGTTGGAAAACCTTCAGTTAGGTTCTGTTACCTAACTCAATATTTTCCAACCAGTGTGCCTCCAGCTGTTGCAAAACTACAACTCCCAGCATGTACTAATCACCGAAGGGCATGCTGGGAGATGTAGTTATGCAACAGCTGGAAGTACCCAACTACAACTCCCAGCATGCCGAGACAGCTGTTTGCTTTCTGGGCATGCTGGGAATTGCAGTTTTGCAACATCTGGAGAGCTACAGTTTTTAGACCACTGCACAGTCATCTCCAAACTGTGGACCTCCATATGTTGCAAAACTACAACTCCCAGCATGTCCAGACAACAAACAGCTATGTGGGCATGCTAGGAGTTGTAGTTTTGCAACATCTGGAGGGATATAGTTTAGAGACCACTGTATAGTGGTCTCAAACTGCAGCCCTCCAGCTGTTGCAAAACTACATATTCCAGCATGCCCAAACAGCTGTCTGGGCATGCTGGGAGTTGTTGTTTTGCAACATCTGGAGGGCTACAGTTAGAGACCACGGTCTCAGACTGTAGCCCTCCAGATCTACTTGCCGGCTTCCGTAGGATCCCGGCAGCCGTCCTCTTCAGACGCACGTGACGCCGCCCGCCGATCAACGTCGCCGCAGCCTCCGGACGGGTAAGTGGACGTCGGCGCCCGGTCCCCTTCGGTTCCCCGTTCTGCCCCGCCTATTGTGGGTGGGCAGGACGGGGAAAACGAAAGTTAACCCCCCGCCCCCGGTCTGCTATTGGTCGTCGCATCTGACGATCAATAGCAGACCAATAGCAGGGATAGGAGGGGTGGCAACCCTGCCACCTCACTCCTATGCCTACAGGGGGATCGTGGGTGTCTTAGACAACCGCGATCCTCCTTCTATTCCGGGTCACCGGGTCACAATAGACCCGTATGACCCGGAATCGGCGCAAATCGCAAGTGTGAATTCACTTGCGATTTGTGCCGATCGCCGACGTGGGGGGGGTCTGATGACCCCCCTGGGCATTTGCACTGGGTGCCTGCTGATTGATATCAGCAGTCACCCCGGCCCGGTCCCCGCCCGGCGCGCGGCGGGGACCGAAATTCCCACGGGCGTATGGATACGCCCTGGGTCCTTAAGTACCAGGACGTCAAGGCGTATCCATACGCCCTAGGTCCTTAAGTGGTTAATACTACTATACTACATAAAGGACAAATAATACCGCCATATCATTATTATACATTACCATTAGAGATGAGCAAACTTTTCAAAAATTTGATTCGACCGATTCGCCAAATTTTCCAAAAAAGTTTGTTTCGATCCAAATTTTTTCGCAGCAAATCTATATTAAAAAAGGCTATTTATAGCCTACATACAACCTCTATAGGGGTATAGAACACTTTGCTGTGTTCTAAAATGCATATGGAGTGTGCTGGGTTAGTGAAATAATACTGTTATTCAGAATAACATGCAGATTACCGGCATTGCTTTTAGAATCACTGCCGCACAGCAGCACAATTACAGAGCCAGGTGGTGTCATCAGTGTCAAGAGACCATATAGTGACTGAATGACAGCGCGGAGGTGTTGGCAGCTTGAGGAGACCATATAGTGGCTGAATGACACAGCGTGGAGGTGTTGGCAGCATGAGGACACCATATAGTGGCTGAATGACACAGCTTGGATGAGGCTGAAGCATGAGGACACCCTATAGTGGCTGAATGACACAGCGTGGAGGTGTTGGCAGCATGGGGACACCATATAGTGGCTAAATGGCACAGTGTGGAGGTGTTGGCAGCATGAGGACACCATTTAGTGGCTGAATGACACAGCTTGGATGAGGTTGAAGCATTAGGACACCATATAGTGGCTGAATGACACAGCGTGGAGGTGTTGGCAGCATGGGGACACCATATAGTGGCTGAATGGCACAGTGTGGAGGTGTTGGCAGCATGAGGACACCATTTAGTGGCTGAATGGCACAGTGTGGAGGTGTTGGCAGCATGAGGACACCATTTAGTGGCTGAATGACACAGCTTGGATGAGGTTGAAGCATTAGGACACCATATAGCGGCTGAATGACAGAGAGTGGAGGTGTTGGCAGCATGAGGATACCATATAATGGCTGAATGACACAGCTTGGATGAGGCTGAAGCATTAGGACACCATATAGTGGCTGAATGACACAGCATGGAGGTGTTGGCAGCATGAAGAGACCATATAGTGGCTGAATGGCACAGCGTGGAGGTGTTGGCAGCATGAGGACACCATATAGTGGCTGAATGACACAGCTTGGATGAGGTTGAAGCATTAGGACACCATATAGTGGCTGAATGGCACAGTGTGGAGGTGTTGGCAGCATGAGGATACCATATAATGGCTGAATGACACAGCTTGGATGAAGCTGAAGCATGAGGACACCATATAGTGGCTGAATGACACAGCGTGGAGGTGTTGGCAGCATGAAGAGACCATATAGTGGCTGAATGGCACAGCGTGGAGGTGTTGGCAGCATGGGGACACCATATAGTGGCTGAATGGCACAGTGTGGAGGTGTTGGCAGCATGAGGACACCATATAGTGGCTGAATGGCACAGCTTGGATGAGGTTGAAGCATTAGGACACCATATAGTGGCTGTATGACACAGCGTGGAGGTGTTGGCAGCGAGAGGAGACCATATAGTGGATGAATGACACAGCGTGGAGGTGTTGGCAGCATGAGGACACCATATAGTGGCTGAATAACACAGCTTGGATGAGGCTGAAGCATGAGGACACCATATAGTGGCTGAATGACACAGCTTGGATAAGGTTGAAGCATTAGGACATCATATAGTGGCTGAATGACACAGCGTGGAGGTGTTGGCAGCGCGAGGAGACCATATAGTGGCTGAATGGCACAGCGTGGAGGTGTTGGCAGCATGAGGACACCATATAGTGGCTGAATGGCACAGTGTGGAGGTGTTGGCAGCATGAGGACACCATATAGTGGCTGAATAACACAGCTTGGATGAGGCTGAAGCATGAGGACACCATATAGTGGCTGAATGACACAGCCTGGAGGTGTTGGCAGCATGAGGAGACCATATAGTGGCTGAATGGCACAGTGTGGAGGTGTTGGCAGCATGAGGACACCATATAGTGGCTGAATGACACAGCTTGGATGAAGCTGAAGCATGAGGACACCATATAGTGGCTGAATGACACAGCATGGAGGTGTTGGCAGCATGAGGAGACCATATAGTGGATAAATGGCACAGCGTGGAGGTGTTGGCAGCATGACAACACCATATAGTGGCTGAATGACACAGCATGGACATGGTGTCAGCATGAGGAGACCATATAGTGGCTGAATGGCACAGCATGGAGGTGTTGGCAGCATGAGGAGACCATATAGTGGATGAATGGCACAGCCCGGAGTTGCCAGCAGCACTAGGCCTTCACAATCCCTATGATTAAAAGATGAATTGAGAAATTTAAACCAAAGATTTTGGATAGCGGGTGCTACCTATGAGAAAATGTTAAATTCCCAGACCCAGGCCCCACAGCGGCATCAGTAACGCATATAACGCATACTGTTCCAGGTTAACCCCCCCCCCCCAAAGGACAAGGGGGCACTCCCTCCGTCTGGAGAAGAAAAAGTTTAGCCCCAAGGGGCGACACGCCTTCTTTACCATGAGAACTGTGAACTTATGGAACAGTCTACCTCAGGAACTGGTCACAGCAGGAAAAATTAACAGCTTTAAAGCAGGATTAGATACATTCCTGGAACAAAATAACATTAATGCTTATGAATAAATATCAAATCCCATCCCTTCCCAATATCGCGCCACACCCCTACCCTCCAATTCCCTGGTTGAACTTGATGGACATATGTCTTTTTCGACCGTACTAACTATGTAACTATATATCGCCTGAATGACATAGCCTGGAATTGGCTGATGCACGAGTACACAGCAGGGCATCACATTCCCCCCCAAAAAAACACACCACAATTTTAGACATTTTTGAAAAAGATTCTGGATAGCGGGTGCTACCTTTGAGAAAATTTTAAATTCCCAGACCCAGGCCCCACAGTGGCAGCAGTAACCCATATATTGCCTGAATGACACAGCCTGGAGTTGGCTGATGCACGAGTACACACCAGGGCTTCACAATCCCCCCCAAAAAAACACCACAATTTTAGAAATTTTTGAAAAAGATTTTGGATAGCAGGTGCTACCTATGAGAAAATTTGAAATGACAAGACCCAGGCCCAGCAGCGCCATCATTTTTTTATTTGAAATTTAAAACAACCTTTGCGTGTCCCGGACCCCAGCGTGTGGGTACGAAGGACCAAATCCAACAAGCCCCCACAGGGCTCATGTGGCCATGAAATTTAGGTGCAATGTCTCGATTGCCCTGACCAGCCATTGTTTCCAAGACTTCTCGCCAAGGCAAACCATGTGAAGAACAGTGTGACACCGCCGTGACCTGCACACATGGTATGCTGAAGGGCCACTGAGACTTGGCAGTGGAGGCTTAAGACGCAGTGGAGGATGTGGAAGCGAAGTAGCACACTGTCACAGGACCAATGGGCTGACAGAGTGTAGCAGGAAGCAGCATTGAGTACACACCAGGGCTTCAGAATCCCAAAGAAAAAACAACCATTTAAAAAAAATGTTAAGAATATTTCGGACAGAGAGTGCTACCTATATATTGCCTAAATGACACAGCCTGGAGTTGGCTGATGCATGAGTACACACTAGGGCTTCACAATCCCTCCAAAAAAACACAATTGTAGAAATTTATGAAGAAGACTTTTGTCTACCTATGAGAAAATTTGAAATTCCCAGGAGTGCCATCAGTGCCATTAGTAAACCATATATTGCCTGAATGACACAGGCTGGAGTTGGCTGATGCATGAGTGCGCACCAAAGCTTCACAATCCCTAATAAAAAAGACAAACATTTTTGACGAAAAATGTAAACGAAAATTTAGGACAGCAAGTGCTCTCTATATATTACCAGAATGACGCAGCCTGGAGTTGGCTGCAGCATGAGGAGACCATTGAAATGTGTGATTTTTTTATTTGAAATTTAAATAAAAATTTGTGTCCCGGACCCCGCCGTGTGGGTACAAAGGACCTAATCTCACAAGCACCCACAGGGCTCATGTGGCCGTAAGATGTAGGCGCAACGTCTCCATAGCCCTGACCGGCCATTTTTGGTTTTTGTACCTTTGTTTGAGAACAACGCATATCCAAGAGTCCAGAAGACCCTATAATGCAGGACGGTGGACCACCAAAAGACATTCTTCTATAAAATAATTTTTTATGAAATAAAGAAGCAGAGTTCATCCCTCTGCATATTTTTTTTTTAGAAAATGTAACTTAAAAAATCACACGCAACAAGCGTTCAATGGTGTAATGGTTATTATTGTGGAAAATTCAAGTTTATTACTGTGATAATTATAAGAAAATTGGAAAAAAAACACTACCCAAGAGTGTTTAATAACCTCATACATTGCACCATATATGTTGAAATTTAAATTAAGCATGTATGTATGTATTTCAAAAATCCTAAAATTAAAGGCCCAAGCCCAGAAGCATCATGAAGTCAAGTAGTTCCTGAAAGACACAGGAGCAGTCAGGAGTATGCATCAGCAGTACCCAAGAGGCTTTAATAACCCCTTACATTGCACGATCACTCGCGAGATCGAGCAATAACAGGTATGTTATGCCCTCAGATGTCCGGGGCTGCACGCGCGCTACACTGAACGGACCAGCGTGTGTCTATCTTTCACTGAACCCCGTTCGCGATAGGGATCAGGGATTGCAATTATTTGCCAGGAAAGAAGAAACACAACTAAGTGCGGGTCATAACCTCGGGTTCATTAAAGGAGTACTCTGGAGCAAAGTTATTTTATGGCATTGTAAAGACAGCAAGAAGTTATATAAGAAAGTCAATTGCCTCCATTGTTTCACTTGCATGCATCCCCAACTTTGCCGACATCCGGAAGTACAGCCTGTCTGCCACAATTATGAATTTCGTTCCCTGTGTGTTCGACCGTGGCCATCTTTGTAACGAAACGTCACCGCTCTCATCATCCTCCCCTCTCTCAGCCGTCCCCCCTCCCTGCGATCCAGTCACTCCCATCCTTTACATATTCATATACTCATCATTTGCACAGCCGTCATTGGCTGGGCTGTGCAAACACATCAGAATACCATTTCAAACAGTAAAACAATGCATTACAAACATGTTCAGTTTAGTCTTGAGAAGAGACATTTAAGGGGGGATATGATAAACGTATATAAGTATATTAATGGCCCATACAAAAAATATGGAGAAAAACTGTTCCAGGTTAAACCCCCCCCCCCCCAAAGGACGAGGGGGCACTCCCTCTGTCTGAAGAAGAAAAAGTTTAGTCTCAAGGGGCGACACACCTTCTTTACCATGAGAACTGTGAATTTATGGAACAATCTACCTCAGGAACTGGTAACAGCAGGAAAAATTAACAGCTTTAAAACAGGATTAGATACATTCCTGGAACAAATTAAATTAATGCTTATGAAGAAATATAAAATCCCTTCCCCAATATCGCGCCACACCCCTACCCTTTAATTCCCTGGTTGAACTTGATGGACATATGTCTTTTTTCGACTGTACTAACTATGAACTATGTCTCCTCCTCTTCTTGGCTGTCCAGTAGCTGCTGACTGTCCTCTATTAGATCATCCTCAGTAAATAGTGGAGCCGAACCCACAGCATAAGATACTTCTTTAGGAGAGGGAACAGCATAGGAAAAAGGCAATGGTAGGACAGGGACTGCTCCCGGGCCATGCCAACTGAAGGTTGTGTCTGAGGAACCCACCGAATGTTGACTGGGGTTGTCAGATGTCACTTGTGATGATGTGGAAGAGCGTGTTAACCAATCGACGAAGGCAGATGGGTTGCTGGTGGAGACACGACCGCTGGCTGATAACGGGAGCTCAGGCCACTCGCCCCAGGTCCGCTGCCAACTCTGCCTGAAGTATTTAGGCCTCTGCCACTCCTCTGTGCACGTACTGGCACTTCTATGCCTGACATACTTAGTGCGTTTATGAGGGTATTACAATATGCTACAATACTCTTTAAACAGTATTTGTCTAGAATAGCAACAGGTGATTACTTAAGGCTGTCCTTTCACAGTATGTAGGCCCATGACAGATTAACAGGTACTAAATGGTACAATACTTAGATGTAACTATGCGGTATGCACTGATGAGGGCAGTAATATGCGTAACTATATGCAGAAAAAATCAGTATTTTTGTAAAACACCAGCCAGTGAATACTATTGTTTGGACTTTGACGGTTTGGAGCACCTTGACAGCTTAACAGGTACTAAATGGTACAATACTTGGATGTACCTATGCAGTATGCACTGATGAGGGCAGTAATATGCCTAACTATACGCAGAAAAAAATCTGTATTTTTGTAAAACACCAGCCGGTGAATACTATTGTTTGGACTTTGACGGTTTGGAGCACCTTGACGGATTAACAGGTACTAAATGGTACAATACTTGGATGTACCTATGCAGTATGCACTGATGAGGGCAGTAATATGCCTAACTATACGCAGAAAAAACTCTGTATTTTTGTAAAACACCAGCCGGTGAATACTATTGTTTGGACTTTGATGGTTTGGAGCACCTTGACAGATTAACAGCTACTATATGGTACAATACTTGGATGTTCCTATGCAGTATGCACTGATGAGGGCAGTAATATGCCTAACTATACGCAGAAAAAATTTGTATTTTTGTAAAACACCAGCCGGTGGATACTATTGTTTGGACTTTGACGGTATGGAGCACCTTGACAGCTTAACAGGTACTAAATGGTACAATACTTGGATGTACGTCTGTGATATGCACTGATGAGGGCAGTAATATGCGTAACTATACGCGGAAAAAGCTCTATTTAAAAAAAAAAAAAAGCCGGTGAATAGTATTGTTTGGACTTGCACAATATGTAGCCAGCCCCTTGACAGATTAACAGGTACAAAATGGTACAAATGCACTACAGTCCACTGAACAATCACTTATTTCTGAACAGCAGCAGGACCCAACAGTTCAGCACCACAAAAAAAAATAATAATCCAGGGATTAAACCCTGAATTGCACTCTGTCACACAATTCTGAGCAGCAGAAGATTTGTGGAGCAAAAAAAAAATAAAAAACTCAGTTTGGCTGGGAGATAAGATACTTCAGAAAGTTCAGGCAACTTGGAGATCTGTATGAGGCAGCTGACAGCTATCTGACCCTGCATAGATGAAATGAAGAGAGGCAAGATGGCCGCCGATTATATAGGGGCTGTGACATCACAGGGGTCAGTGAACACTGATAAGCTGCATCTCACATGTGATTCAGGGTCAGCCCACCTACCTTCATTCCCGCCGCTGTTTCCCGCCCTCCCATAATCCCCTGCCCCATGTACTCACATGTGGATCCGCCATCTTAGGTCTCCAATAGCCTGGAACGCTGTAAAATGGAGTTTAATTAAGCGATTCGCGCGATAGAATCGCGGCGATATTCGTATTCGTTGCAAATCAAATTTTTCATGAAATTCGGAACGAATTCGGGTTCATCAACTTCAATTCGCTCATCTCTAACTATCACCACACAGTGACTGAATATACTGATACTGATTAAAACCCAGAGTAGTTACTTTATTTTTCCTCCAGGCCTAGATGGCGACTTCTTCCAGCAGACTTGTTTCCGCAGAATCTGTCCGACAAACATTTTAGGCTCTGCACTTTTCCTGCATCCTGTACCTATAAATACTTTCTATCCATAGTGCTTCACACTGTGATAATGCCTCCTAAATCAGGTGCCCCCATGCAGTAGTTACTCTCCTAATAGTACCCCCTTCCAGTAGATTACCCCCTAAGAGTGACCACGCACAGCAGTTACCCACATAAAAGTGCTTTGACACAGTAGATTCCCCATTAATAGTGCCCCCACACAGTGGTGACCCTTATAGTTCCCAAAGTAGTTTGATCCGGAAAGCAGAGGGAGGGAGATGGTACAGTGGCCATACTAAGTGACAAGTGGATGGGGGGACAGACAGTATCACTTCTGGGGTTAGGGCTTCTGGTGATTTAGGAAGCTGGGTGACAAACAGTACAGAGTGTACTTCTTCAGCTTTATGTATACTGCTGGCACCCAGCTTTCCCAATCTCCTGAAGGGAATATCTGTCTGGTGGGGCAGCCATATTAAAGACATAAAGTACCAGATGTCACACTAGTAGCCGGCCATTCAGGAGACTTATAAAGTTGTGGAAGTACTGTTAGTCCTGCACTATGACTCCTGAATGGCAGAATACTAGTGTGACACTTACTCCATGTCTCCTCTTCAATATGGCTGCTCCACCAGACAGATACTCCCTTCAGGAGACTGAGAAAGCTGAGTGACAGGCAGTACACATAAAGCTAGGGAAATGGTGTGAACCCTGAAGAGAGCATATCCCATATAGTGACCCACACAGTGGCTACACATATGCATAAACACACATACTCATGTATACAATTACATTACTAACTGACATGCAAGTACAATTCGGCACAGGACATTTACACACATATACACTTACTTTTTATGCAAGATTAGTGTGACAAGGTGGCAAGGAAAGGGTGCATTTACTTGGCTCACCCTGGAGAATCTCTAACCTGCTTCTTAAGTAATGAGGCAGCAGGGAAGGGAGGTGTATATAAGGGCTCGTTCACACTGCGGAATCTCCACTCGCTGAATTCAGCGAGTGGAGATTCCGCCTGGCCGAATACTTCGGCGCTAGGGCCGCTGGGCAATAAGCCGTCACCATTGACGGCTATGGTCCGCTCGGGAATTCCGCACAAATAATGAACATGTTCTTTCTTTGCGCGGAACGGGTCTTGCGGGTCTAACACCGCGGAATTGAACCCGCATAATTCCGCCCGGAATTTCCGCGGCAATTCCGTAGTGTGAACGTACCCTTAGACTGAGTCTAATCTGTGCTCTCCTTTGGTAACAGCATGCTGCTGCAGGGAGAGACATCGGGCCTTGTTGGAGACACACAGCAGGAGCTGTAAAGGCCCAAGTGACAGTGGGTACTGTGGCTAAATCAGGTTGCAGGTGGCACATGTTTTGCTGGCCGAGGGAAGCTCACCAGTAAGTAGTCAGGGCATCCTTACATGTATAGTCAGTGACCAGACGATCTAGTGCTTTATTTTTGTTCCTGTTTATGTTTTGTTTTACCTGCAACCTGTGTAAATTAAGCTGGCGAGGAGCCAGACTTGTATGCGGAAATGTGGTCTGTGGTGTTATTGTGAGGAACGTGACTCGTGGCAAGTGACCAGGACGATCCCAGAACTAATCCCCAAGACGGTTCGTCACAATTAGGTTTAGATTAGTTTTAAAGGGGTCCACATCTTGTGAAGCCACCAGCTTCACTGTCTAGCCTGCAGCCCTTTCATTCCTCCTTTTCCCCGACTGCAGAGCTGCATACAGCCAGAGGATGGGGATCTTACTTAAGGGAGGGGGATGGTCCCAGGAGACAGGAGAGGGTCCGGGGTCCATCTTCCTGCCTGTGTGTGGGGAAATGATGATACTGGGAAATTCCAAACAGGTAAGCCTTGCAGAGTCCATGCAGTACAGGGGGAGCTTTTTACGGACATGCAGTGTGGAGTGCAGGAGGAGGGTGACAGAGCTGCAGCTGCGGGCCCCTGTAAAAAGTGCTCCAGGTCCGGGCCCCTGACAGCAGTCTGTACTGCCCTGATGGCAGCCCTGTGGACGCCGATCCATATCAGAGAGCAGCCAAGGGAGCCATCACCTCATAGCTGTACAACACAAACAGCGCTTCTCACTGTTATCTTCTCACAGCTACGATCTTCGCTTCATCCATACACAGCTACGATCTCTACTTAGGGACCACAGATGAAAGACATCTTTAGGCCGGGAGCAGCCCGTGTCAACCTGCGGGGCATAACAATTACAGATGAGTAGTTTGTCATAACGATCTTCTTTCCAACTGGATTTATTGCTATCTCAAATTGCTTGTGCCGTGGTACTAACAGACTGACATAAATGGTTCCACATCAGCACTCGGCACTATCTAAGATACAATTTTTCCTTTAAAGATGTCCTCACATTGTAACTATACCGGTTTTAACAACATATATACATCCTATGTTACGATCCTAGTACCAGAATTAACATTTGGATTTGAGTTCAGTAAGGCGGCAAATTGGATTCACTAAACAGCATATACACTACATTTTATTATATGTTTTATTGTGATATTATCCATCTGAATCTTTAGCAAGGACCCTGCTCAGATTCTAGTCTTATATGCCTATTTTATAAATCTATAGATAAAAAGGGGATTTGGAGTGGCTCTTTGTCCTCACCGTAACCAACAGCAACCCGGGCTACCCAAAAAATCACCTATACCCAAGGTGAATTAAAATGGTAATATTTTACAAGAAAGAATTGGGGCTCAGGGTAAATGATGTATGGACACAACTGGCTAAATAGGTTAAATGATGATAATTATTATTTATAATTTATAGTAATCAAATTAATAGTAAGACGTGGTAAGTACCGTGACTTACAGGGCCCTTGTAGAGCCACGGCACTCCCTACAAAAGTATAGTAAAATATAGATAAAATTGCGAATAAGAAATAAATCATGAATATAAAATATTATTTAAAACATAATAGTACTATTGAGACCACTCAAAAAAATTATGGATATCCAACAAAGGTCCTCTTTAGAGTTTGGACCTCTTTCAGATGTTAGTATCTAATAGCAACCCATGGGGCTATTTATAGCAATATAACCACAGTCTATTGAGTCTTTTGATAAATAGTTGAATAGGTTTGTATCCAGTTCGTTAAAGCATATCAGTATAGCGCTGTTATGTCCCTTGGTAACAGAGTTAATATATCACTTGGTAGCAGAATTGTAATACTTGCCGGCAATTGTAACAGTTAGTAGAATGATACAGTTATTCTCACCGCCCCGGGACCGTTACTTGTCAGACTGCTGTTGCTCTTTGGGGATACTGCGATCCCTCCTGCGGTCTCTCCTGCGGCTTTTATGGATGGTTTGAGATACTGCGATCTCTCCTGCACTTTCTCCTTTGCGCTTTACTGGAACGAACTCTGTTATCTCTCTCACTGCGGGAGAGGATACTGTTGGAGGACTCTGCCGTCTCCTATGGTGAAGGTGCCGTGACTGGCGGTGGGCTCCGAATGTTGTAGCTCCAGCGCTTCTATTCAGAGTAGCGGTCGCGTCCTCGTGGCTACAAGGCGCGCGTACGTGGCTGGCAACTGACCGGGTGAGACACCTATCGATGCGGGACTCACAAAGGTTTATGTAAGTGGTTTTAATAGTCGTATTAGGGGGGCTGGACGCGTTTCAAGACCATACTCAGTCTTTTCCTCAGCAGCAATATAAATTATGCAAAACTGCAGAAAAACATGTGGAGCAAGAAAGCTTGTGTAACGCCGAGCGCTCCGGGCCCCGCTTCCCCTCCAGAGCACTCGCGCCGTCACTTCCCTGCTTGCAGCGCCCCGGTCAGCGAGTCTGACCGGGAGCGCTGCTCTGTGTCCCTCGGCGGGGATGCGATCCCCGTGGCAGGACGTGCCCGACCGCGGGTTGCATCCCGTGTCACTCACCGGCCCCGGCTTTCTGCTCAGTCCCGGCGAGCGCGGCCCTGCTCTCTATGGCGGGTCTCTCAGATTTAAAGGGCCAGTGCACCATTAATTGGTGCCTGGCCCAATTAGTTCCTAACACTCCTTACACTATATACACCCACTTCCCCTTCCTGTCCCTGCCGGATCTTGTTGCCTTGTGCCCGGAGAAAGCGTTTCTGTGTGTCCATTGCATGTTTATCCAGACCCTTGCCATTGTCCCTGACTACGAACCATTGCTGCCTGCCCAGACCTTCTGCTATGTCCGACCTTGCTCTTGCCTTGTCCTTGTGTACCGCGCCTGTCTCAGCTGTCAGTGAGGTTGAGTCGCTATCGGGTGGAACGACCTGGGGGTTACCTGCCGCTGCAAGTCCATCCCGCTTTGCGGTGCGCTCTGGTGAAAACCAGTAACCCCTTAGATTGCGTTTCCCTGGTACGGCCCACGCCATCACCTCACTGACACAGAGGATCCACCACCCGTGTCCTCTCCGCATACCAGTCCGGATCCTGACAGTAGATCTGGCCATGGATCCCACTGAGTTCCCGCTGCCCAGTGTCGCTGACCTAACCTCCGTGGTCGCCCAGCAATCACAACAAATCGCGCAACAAGGACAACAGCTGACTCAGCTGACCGTTATGCTGCAACAGCTTCTGCCGCAACAACAGCAGCCATCTCCTCCGCCAGCTCCTGCATCTCCTCCGCCACGAGTAGCTGCTCCCAGTTTCCGCCTGTCTCTTCCAGACAAGTTTGATGGGGACTCTAAACTGTGCCGTGGATTCCTGTCCCAGTGTTCCCTACACCTGGAGATGATGTCAGACCAATTTCCTACAGAACGGTCTAAGGTGGCGTTTGTGGTCAGCCTCCTGTCTGGAAAGTCCTTGTCATGGGCCACACCGCTTTGGGACCGCAACGATCCTGCCACTGCTACAATCCAGTCCTTTTTCTCAGAAGTACGTAGGAATGAAAACCTGTGTCTATACTGTGCAAGCACCGAACATTTCCTAAAAGACTGTCCTATTCGTCCTCCACGTCTGAGAAACGCACCCACTCACCTAGTTAACGTAGGAGAGTCATTGCTGGGAGTGAATTCTACCTCTCCACGATTTACTTTACCTGTGCGGAGTGCTATACCCGCAAATGCTACTTCCTTCTCCGCTGTGGCCTTCTTGGACTCGGGTTCAGCAGGAAGTTTCATTGAAGCCGCCCTAGTCAACAGATTCAACATTCCAGTCACCCGTCTTGTCAAACCTCTCTTCATTTCATCCGTCAATGGAGAGAGACTGGTCTGCACCGTGCGTTACCGCACTCAACCACTACTCATGTCTGTTGGAGTTCACCATCATGAACATTTTGAATTATTTGTGCTACCCAACTGCACTTCTGAAATTCTTCTGGGCTTGCCCTGGCTCCAAAGTCATTCGCCTGGCCTCGACTGGGTCACCGGGGACATCAACCCCTTAAGGACTCAGGGTTTTTCCGTTTTTGCACTTTCGTTTTTTCCTCCTTACCTTTTAAAAATCATAACCCTTTCAATTTTCCACCTAAAAATCCATATTATGGCTTATTTTTTGCGTCGCCAATTCTAATTTGCAGTGACATTAGTCATTTTACCCAAAAATGCACGGCGAAACGGAAAAAAAAATCATTGTGCGACAAAATCGAAAAAAAAACGCCATTTTGTAACTTTTGGGGGCTTTCGTTTCTACGCAGTGCATATTTCGGTAAAAATTACACCTTATCTTTATTCTGTAGGTCCATACGGTTAAAATGATACCCTACTTATATAGGTTTGATTTTGTCGCACTTCTGGAAAAAATCATAACTACATGCAGGAAAATTTATACGTTTAAAAATGTCATCTTCCGACCCCTATAACTTTTTTATTTTTCCACGTACGGGGCGGTATGAGGACTCATTTTTTGCGCCGTGATCTGAAGTTTTTATCGGTATGATTTTTGTTTTGATCGGACTTTTTGATCACTTTTTATTCATTTTTTAATGATATAAAAAGTGACCAAAATACGCTTTTTTGGACTTTGGAATTTTTTTGCGCGTACGCCATTGACCGTACGGCTTAATTAATGATATATTTTTATAGTTCGGACATTTACGCACGCGGCGATACCACATATGTTTATTTTTTATTTTTTTTACACGGTTTTATTTTTTTATGAGAAAAGGGGGGTGATTCAAACTTTTATTAGGGAAGGGGTTAAATGACCTTTATTAACACTTTTTTTTTACATTTTTTTTGCAGTGTTATAGGTCCCATAGGGACCTATAACACTGCACACACTGATCTCTAATGCTGATCACTGGCGTGCATTAACACGCCTGTGATCAGCATTATCGGCGCTTGACTGCTCCTGCCTGGATCTCAGGCACGGAGCAGTCATTCGTCGATCGGACACCGGGGAGGCAGGTAAGAGCCCTCCCGGTGTCCGATCAGCTGTTCGGGACGCCGCGATTTCACCGCGGCGGTCCCGAACAGCCCGACTGAGCAGCCGGGTCACTTTCACTTTCACTTTAGAAGCGGCGGTCAGCTTTGACCGCCGCTTCTAAAGGGTTAATACCGCACATCGCCGCGATCGGCAATGTGTGGTATTAGCCGCGGGTCCCGGCCGTTGATTAGCGCCGGGACCGACGCGATATGATGCGGGATCGCGGCGCGATCCCGCTTCATATCGCGGGAGCCGGCGCAGGACGTAAATATACGTCCTGCGTCGTTAAGGGGTTAAGAGCTGGGGATCTTCTTGCCACAAGCGATGTCTCAACCCGGTTTCTTCCTGCCAAGTCTCCATGGCTACTCCATTGCCAGGTCTTCCTAAGGCCTATCTGGACTTTTCGGACGTCTTTTGTAAAAAACAAGCAGAGGTCTTACCTCCGCATAGACCCTATGACTGCCCTATCAACCTGCTCCCGGGTACCACACCGCCCCGTGGTAGGATTTACCCACTTTCTGTCCCGGAATCACAAGCTATGTCTGAGTACATACAAGAAAACCTCAAAAGAGGTTTTATCTGGAAATCCTCTTCCCCAGCTGGAGTTGGATTTTTCTTTGTCGCCAAAAAAGATGGCTCTTTCCTCCCTTGTATTGATTACCGCGGCCTCAATAAAATTACCGTAAAAAATCGCTATCCTCTGCCTCTCATCTCCGAACTCTTCGACTGACTGCGAGGTGCCAAGATTTTCACCAAACTTGATTTAAAGGGCGCATATAACCTCATCCGTATTTGAGCAGGTGACGAATGGAAAACAGCCTTCAATACCAGAGATGGTCACTTTGAATACCTAGTCATGCCCTTTGGTCTATGCAACACCCCAGCAGTTTTTCAGGACTTTGTTAATGAGATTTTTCGGGACATACTGTACTCCTGTGTGGTAGTCTACCTTGAAGACATCCTCATTTTTTCCTCCAACCTAGAGGAACATCGCCTTCATATTCGTCAAGTGCTCCAACGATTGCGTCAAAATCAACTTTACGCTAAAATTGAGAAGTGTCTATTCGAACGCAGCAGTCTTCCCTTCCTGGGATACATTGTGTCCGGACAAGGTCTTCAAATGGACCCTGATAAACTTTCTGAGGTAATGGATTGGCCTCATCCCACTGGTCTGTGAGCAATCCAAAGATTTCTCGGATTGGCAAATTATTATCATCAATTCATTCCCCACTTCTCCACCATCGTTGCTCCTATTGTAGCACTGAATAAGAAAAATGCTAATCCGAAATCCTGGCCGCCACAGGCGGAGAAAGCCTTTAACCACCTCAAAGCCGCCTTCTCCTCTACTTCTGTCTTGTCCAGACCAGATCCTCAGAAGCCCTTCTTCCTCGAGGTTGACGCCTCCTCTGTTGGAGCCGGAGCTGTTCTCCTTCAAAAATCTGCTAAAGGAAAAAATGTAACTTGCGGATTTTTCTCCAAAACTTTTTCTCCTCCAGAAAAAAACTATTCCATTGGAGACTGTGAACTATTGGCGATTAAGTTGGCCCTGGAGGAGTGGAGACATCTTCTGGAAGGATCCCTTCACCTCATCACCATTTATACTGATCATAAAAATCTGTCTTATCTCCAATCCGCCCAGCGGCTAAATCCTCGCCAGGCTAGGTGGTCGTTGTTTTTTGCCCGTTTTAACTTTCAGATCCATTTTCGTCCCGCAGACAAGAATGCGAGAGCTGATGCTCTATCTCGTACCACCGATGCCTCTGAAGCTGAGACCCCTCCTCAGCACATCATTCCCCCTGAGTGTCTGATCTCTTCTGCTCCTGCTTCTCTGGTGCCTACCCCTCCAGGAAAGACTTTTGTTCCTCCCCGTCTTCGCCTCCGGATCCTCAAACGGGGCCATTCCTCCCTTCTGGCTGGTCACGCTGGAATCAAAAAGACTTTACAGTTGATTGCCAGACACTATTGGTGGTCCTCCTTGGAAAAGGATGTGACCAAATTTCGTACGAGCCTGTACAGTATGTGCACGTGACAAGACCCCTCGTCAGAAGCCTTCTGGTCTTCTCCATCCGCTGCCGGTGCCTGAACAGCCTTGGTCCCACATAGCCATGGAATTCATCACTGATCTTCCTGTATCCCATGGCAACACTGTCATCTGGGTTGTCGTTGATCGTTTTTCCAAAATGGCTCACTTTATTCCGCTTCAAGGCCTTCCTTCTGCGCCACAGTTGGCAAAACAATTTTTTCTGCAGATTTTCCGTCTTCACAAATTGAACGCCTCCATCCGAGACGATATGCGTGGGGCATATCGTCTCGGATAGAGGCGTTCAATTTGTGTCTAAGTTTTGGAGAGCTCTCTGTAATCAATTAAAGATCAAATTAAATTTCTCGTCCTCCTACCACCCGCAGACCAATGGACAAGTGGAGAGAGTGAACCAGATTCTTGGTGACTACCTGCGACATTTTGTCTCCTCCCGCCAAGATGATTGGATCGACCTGTTACCCTGGGCTGAATTCTCGTACAATTTCAAAAACTCTGAGTCATCCGCCAAGTCTCCGTTCTTTGTGGTGTACGGCCGTCACCCGCTTCCCCCCCTCCACATCCCCACTTCATCTGGAGTTCCTGCCATAGATGAATTGACCCAGGACTTCTCCACTATCTGGAAGGAGACTCAAAAGTCGCTCTCACTGGTCTCTTCTCACATGAAGAAACATGCGGATAAGAAGAGAAGAACTCCTCCTGTCTTTGCCCCTGGTGACAAAGTGTGGTTCTCTGACAAATATATTTGGTTTCGTGTCCCTAGCTACAAGCTGGGTCAAAGTCAAATCAACCCTGTCTCCTACAAGCTCCATCTTCCTCCTTCTCTTCGTATTCCTAACTCCTTTCATGTATCCCTTCTTAAACCTCTCGTTCTTAACCGCTTTTCACCCAAGGTCACCGTTCCTGCTCCTGTCACTGGGTCCTCTAACGTCTTCTCGGTAAAAGAAATCCTCGCCTCCAAGATTGTAATAAGTAAAAAAAAAAATTCTGGGAGAATTGTGGCCCCGAAGAGAGGTCTTGGGAGCCCGAGGACAATATCCTCGACAAAGAGCTCACCAAAGGGGGGGTACTTCCCTGCTTGCAGCGCCCCGGTCAGTGAGTCTGACCGGGAGCGCTGCTCTGTGTCCCGCGGCGGGGATGCGATCCCCGTAGCGGGACGTGTCCGCCCGCGGGTCGCATCCTGTGTCACTCACCGGCCCCGTCTTTCTGCTCAGTCCCGGCGCGCGGCCCCGCTCTCTAGGGCGCGTGCGCGCCGGGTCTCTCAGATTTAAAGGGCCAGTGCACCATTAATTGGTGCCTGGCCCAATTAGTTCCTAACACTCCCTACACTATATAAACCCACTTCCCCTTCTTGTCCCTGCCAGATCTTGTTGCCTTGTGCCCTGAGAAAGCGTTTCTGTGTGTTCCATTGCCTGTGTATCCAGACCCTTGCCGTTGCCCCTGACTACGAACCATTGCTGCCTGCCCAGACCTTCTGCTACGTCCGACCTTGTTCTTGCCTTGTCCTTGTGTAACGCGCCTGTCTCAGCTGTCAGTGAGGTTGAGTCGCTATCGGGTGGAACGACCTGGGGGTTACCTGCCGCTGCAAGTCCATCCCACTTTGTGGCGGGCTCTGGTGAAAACCAGTAACCCCTTAGATTTTGTTCCCCTGGTACGGCCCACTCCATCACCTCACTGACACAGAGGATCCACCACCCATGTCCTCTCCGCATACCAGTCCGGATCCTGACAGCTGGGGAAACATGTCTACTTATATATACGTATACATGGCATAAAAAATGGATAGAAAATGGATAAAGAAATAAATGTACACATTCAATTCATTTATTTCACTTATTGCTCTATTTTCATTTATTTTTATGCTATCTGTGCATATATGAATGAACATGTTTCCCCAGCTTCCTTACTCTACATGTACTTCTACAGCCTGTTTCCCTTTATCTGGCCCACTAACAATATGGCCGCGATGGTGTGGAGCGCCCCGTGCACATGCCGCGGGATGATGTGTCAGTAGTGTATTTCTCCACCACCCCTGAGACTTCAGTGTCTTGGTGCTTTGCTGGTGGGGTGGTGACACGAATCCCCTGATGTGTGGTTTAGGGAGATATGCATGGAGCCCTGAATAGTTGGTGCCACACTGATTTTGGTAATTGGACAGTTTCATTTTGTTGGGGGCATAAATAGTCACTCCTCATCTCACCGCTCCTGGAGAAAGCAAGATAGCAAAACACGTTGGAGGGTGAGGGAACACGAGAGACTATCCCAGATATTGGCACTATATCCAAACTATCCCAGTTTGACTTTTTTTACTTTGCAATTAAATTCTTTCTCTGTGCTGCCCTAGTTAATTCCTGCATGGGAAAGATACATTTCTAAACATGCATAGGTGGTTTGCTCAGGTTTTTAATCCAACTTGGGAATATGTGCAATCATAATTGTTTGTAGCTATGTGCAGATTTATTTTTTGATATAAGCTGTAATTGTTAGTCCATGTTCAACAGGACTATTATCTGTGATTAATTATAAGTATGTCTTTATTACTAATCACTTGTGGTTCCCCTCTCTCATACACATTTTTATATGTCCATTTTGTGTTCATGTGTTTTTATGGGAATATTTGGGGTCACCAGTTTTTGAGTATAATATATGTATTAATAACGTTTCTATTTTATTTTTTTCACTCTACAATTGTTATCATGTTGTATATTGGGAGAGACATTTGTATAATAGGTTTGTTATATTTGAAACTAGTTTAAGTTTTAAGAAGTCTTAAAAATAAATTTCATCTTAGTAAGTTTGTGCAGAAAAAAAAATGATCTGATCCATCATAATATTAGAAGATTTATTTTTGAAAAAGATCTTGACAGAATCTCTTGAGACCCATTATGGATGGCTCAAAGGTGAACAAAGCTTTTCAATAATGTATTGCTCTTTTTTTTATGTCTTGTTTTCTTACTCCCATGTTCATATCCCCTATAGCCTAGAAAAACAAAAGATAAATAACCTCTGTCAATCAATCATAACGTACATTTTTATAACAATTTATAGTTCCCTATGTTATCTTGTAATAGAGACATTGTGGCATTCACACAATTTATATCAGTGATCAGAGAAACTAGTCAAAACTTTGCCATAGGCAATTTCAAGTAGAAAACAATGAAATTACAGTTTATACTGATATACACATGTATTTGTGTACATACTCTTGGGAACTGTTGTGTCATATATTGCTTTAGGCTTATCAGAGATATAGTGTACATGACCCCGTGAACACAGAAAACATTACAACAAATAGTGTCTGAATTTCACTAGAAAAGCCATGGTGTGCTTCATGTTATTATAACAGTATTTATTCTCATGTTAAAGCTGTTATATTTATACTTTAGAGGTAATGTGACTGATGGCATTATCCAAAGTAGGTTACCGTATTTTTTTCTCCATAAGATGCACTTTTTCTCCCCCCAAAAGTGGGAAGGAAATGTCTGTACGTCTTATGGAGAGAATGTGTGTGCCGATACCCGGCATTTAAATGGTATCGGGGAATCGTTTAATGTCCCCGATACCAAGGCCAATACCTGCTGCAGTGCTGATGTCAAATGCCCCCGCTCTGCATCCCCATTCTGCCGTCCGCATCCCCGTTCTGCCATCCGCATCATGGCATCCTATGGGGAAACATGTGACACACACGTCACTCCACCTCCTCCCCTGAGCCCAACGTAACGCTACGGAGGAAGGAGGAGTGACGTGTATGTCCCATGCTCCTCCATAGGACGCTATGATGCGAACGGCAGAATGGGGCAGCAGAGCGGCAACCGCAGGTGAGCAACTACCGTGGGGGCACTGTCTTCAAGTGAGGGAACTGTCTACAGGGGGGGCTGCTGTTTACAAGTGGGCACTGTCTACAAGGGGGGGCCTGCTGTTTACAAGGGGGTACTGTCCACAAGGGGGGGCCTGCTGTTTACAAGGGGGCACTGTCTACAAGGGGGGCCTGATTTTTACAAGGGGGCACTGTCTATAAGTGGGGGGGCTGCTGTTTACAAGGGGGCACTGTCTACAAGGGGGGGCCTGCTGTTTACAAAGGGGCACTGTCTATAAGGGGGGCTGCTGTTTACAAGGGGACACTGTCTACAAGGGGGGGGGGCTGCTTTTTTATTTCTTGTTCTCCTCCTCTAAAACCTAGGTGCGTCTTATGCTCAAGTGCGTCTTATAGTGCGAAAAACACGGTATAATGAAATCACCCACTTTTCTGGTATATAAAGTACACGATTTGTCACACAAAATAAAAAACAAATTTTATCCACAAATGTCATTCTTACAAAATTCAGATTGTACAACACCTTACTGAGAATGACCCAGACTGGTGGATAGAATTTTTCAGAAGTGTATAGGGAGAGGTATTAGCAGCAGAAAGAGAGAAGTACTGATGCCAATATACAGAGCACTGGACTGGTGAGACCTCACTTGGAGTATTATGTGCAGTACTGGAGATCGTATCTCCAAAAGGATATTGCTATTGTGGAGAGAGTTCAGAGAAGGGCTATTAAACCAGTCCATGGATTGCTGAATAAAATTACCAGGAATGTTTAAGGACCTTAACATGCATGGCTTTGAAAAAAGTATATTCAGAAGACAAAACACTCTTAAGATTATGTTATCAAAGCTTTTATACTTAATTTGTGCTCTGCCCATCCATGTGGCTTTATCATTTTTTTTAACAGTTTGCAAGCTTATATCCACATATATCTGGAACCATACTCATCCGAGAGTGAATTATTCCTTGACGACTAAGCATTGCTTTGCAGGCGGTCTAGATCTACCGGATATTCATCATTATTACATAACGACTAAAGATGAGCAAATTTTAGAAAAATTTGATTTGGCCGATTCACCGAATTTTGTCAAAACATTTAGTTTTGGTCCGAATTTATTTTCAGCAAATTGCTATTAAAAACAGCTATTTCTGGCCTACAGAGAGCCTCAATAGGGTTGTAGAACACTTTGCATTGCTGTAACACGCATAGGGTGTGTGATGGGTTAGTGAAATAATACTGTTATTCATTATGAAATGCAGATTCGAGGCATCACTATTAGAATCACTGACACAGAGCAGCACAGTGACACAGCCTGAAGTTGGCGGCAGCATGATGAGACCATATAGTGGCTGAATGACACAGCATGGAGGTAGCTTCAGCATGAGAAGAACATATAGTGGCTGAATGGCATAGTGTGGAGGTGGTGGCAGCATGATGAGACCATATAGTGCCTGAATGACAAAGACTGTAGGTGGCAGAAGCATGAGGAGACCATATTGGGCTGAATGACACAGTGTGGAGATGGCGGCAGCATGAGGAGACCATTTAGTGGCTGAATGACAAAAGCGTGGAGGTGGTGGAAGCATGAGGAGACCATATAGTGCATGAATGACACAGCATGGAGGTGGTGGCAGCATAAGGAGACCATATAGTGGCTGAATGAGTGGCTGAACAGCCTGACGAGACCATAGGGCCTCACAATTGAAAAGATTACAAATATTTTTTTAACATTTAAATTGAAGATTTTAAATTGATGAAACTAAGCAGTTTCATTTAATGTGCCAGCAGCATGAGGAGACAACGGAATCATGAAGAGACCATATAGTGGCTGAATGGCACAGCCTGGTGTTGGCGGCAGCAAGAGGAAACCATATAGTGGCCGAATGACAAAGCATTAAGGTGGCAGAAGCATTAGTGTTACGCCGAGCGATCCGGGTCCCCGCTCCTCCCCGGAGCGCTTACAGCGTTCTCCTGTTCGCAGCGCCCCGGTCAGACCTGCTGACCGGATGCGCTGCGATAATGTACTCAGCCGGGATGCGATTCGCGATGCGGGACGCGCCCTCTCGTGATGCACATCCAGACCCGCCTACCAGACTCGTTCCCCGTCTGTGCTGTCCCGGCGCGCGGCCCCGCTCCCTAGGGCGCGCGCCGGGTCTTTGCGATTTAAAGGGCCGTGCGCCACTGATTGGCGCATGGGTTTTAATCAGTACCTTCACCTGTGCACTTCCCTATTTATACCTCACTTCCCCTGCACTTCCTTGCCGGATCTTGTTGCCATTTTGCCAGTGAAAGCGTTTCCTTGTGTGTTCCTAGCCTGTGTTCCAGACCTCCTGCGGTTGTCCCTGACTACGATCCTTGCTGCCTGCCCTGACCTTCTGCTACGTCCGACCCTGCTCTTGTCTACTCCCTTGTACCACGCTTATCTCAGCAGTCAGAGAGGTTGAGCCGTTGCAACGACCTGGTTGCTACCGCCGCTGCAAGGCCATCCCGCTATGCGGCGGGCTCTGGTGAAAACCAGTAGCAACTTAGAACCAGTCCACCGACACGGTCCACGCCAATCCCTCTCTGGCACAGAGGATCCACCTCCAGCCAGCCGAATCGTGACAGTAGATCCAGCAATGGATCCCGCTGAGGTCCGAGCCTCTTCTGCCGAGACTGCCCTGCTGAACCTGGTCCAGGGTAATTCTTCTGTCGGCGAGTACGCCATCCAATTCCGTACTCTCGCCTCCGAATTGTCCTGGAATAACGAGGCCCTCTGCGCGACCTTCAAAAAAGGCCTATCCAGTAACATTAAAGATGTGCTGGCCGCACGAGAAATCCCTGCTAACCTGCATGAACTTATTCATCTTGCCACCCGCATTGACATGCGTTTTTCCGAAAGGCGTCAGGAGCTCCGCTAGGATATGGACTTTGTTCGCACGAGGCGGTTTCTCTACCCGGCTCCTCTCTCCTCTGAAGAAATAAAGACAAAAAAGACAACCGGGAGGCAGCGCCTCGTGCATTACCCTTGGAAGGTGAGGGAACCAAAAAGTATGCTGAATGTACACCCAGGACTTAAGTCACCTTAAAGTAGAAGAATTGCGCACATCACCCCTTGATTGGGGTACCAGATAGAGTTGGATGAGCTGCCGAGCCTGATGGTCACAGGAGCGTGTCAACGCCCTGTAGAAACTGGAATACTTGTGAGAAAAAAGACCAATGGATCCAGGCGCTGCTCTATCCAGGTATACACAGGATGCAGGTAAGTGTTCTTAATCAAGCAATTTTATTGAACACAAAACAACAAAAGGATCATGACGCGTTTCGGGGTAAATTCCCCTTCCTCAGATGATCTAGGTGCTGCTACAACAAGCACCCTTTATATAATGGCAAGGTGGAGGAGGTACAGGTCAGGAAGGGGTGGGCTGAATGTGATGTCACATCCAGTCCACTTACAAAAAACTTAATTTACATGTAGAAACAGCAGAAAATAATTATTGTCTAAAACATACAGGTGTGCGTTCGATTATGATAATAATATAACATCAATATAAACAGTACTAAGTGATATAACATGGGTGGAATCGGCAATGTGACAAACACATGCGGGAGCTCTGACGAGGTAAACAACATAGCCATGTGGCTGAAAATAAACATAAACAATGGCATCGGTCTATTGTAAGGCGCTCCACTCGCAGCATGCACCGACATAGCAGTGACAGGAGTATCCACGGACGGGTTGCCAAGCAGACGTCTCTGAACGGAAAACAACCAATCACAGTCCACAGGGCGCGGCTTGCAGCGGAGCGCCCAACATAGTGAGTAAACAACATAGGGAACAACACCATCTATGGAAGAAAAAGGTAAAGTAAATACAAAAATAAATAAATGAAATGAAGGCAAGAGATACAAGTAATCCACAATATCCCATGTTAAACGGTGGGAATAAAAAAAAAAAAAAAAAAAAAAACATAAAACACCTTAGGATGTCCATATCAGGCGTTTCTAACAGCAACAACCACAAACTAAAATGTACCTTCTGAACACACATAATAAATTATTTAACACGCCAGAATAAATTAATTGATAAAAAATAATTAATAAAAAATGCGATGATCCCTATAAACAGTACATGATTACATAAAAAATGAATTGATATATATAAATACACAAAATAAATGTACATTAAAATACTAATAAAATTAAGTCTGGATCTTAATAATAAAATAGTATAAATAAGGAGTCAACGCTGTGACAGCTACTAACAAAATGTGATGATAAATACTTAGACAAAAGGCGTCCTCATCCAGTATGTCTACACAATCATATACCCATATCTAAAAGATTTTAAAAAAATAATAATAATAATAATTAATGGAAAAATAAAGCTATTAAGATGTTATAACCGCTGAATGTTGCAATATCACAAGGCAGTCTCCACCAACTCATTCAAACCAGACGGTACAAGGGTACGGAGTTTAAAGATCCAGAAATTCTCTCTCCTTCTCAATAAGCTGAATCTCTGGGAATTATCAAGTGCAATATTTTCTATAGCCTGAAGTTTCATGCAACTGAAATCAGACTGATGGTGGGTCAGCAGATGCCGAGATACACTATGCAAGGTGAACCCTAAATTTGCATTGCTACGATGTTTGTTGATCCTCTCCCTGAGGCATTGGGTAGTACGACCCACGTACTGTAGGCCACATGGACACTCGAGGAGATAAACAACAAACCGTGTGGAGCAATTAATGAATGTTTTAGTTTTAAAACTTTCATGGGAGACAGTGGAAACAAATGTTTTACTGTGACTCACAATTGAGTCGCAGC
Organism: Hyla sarda; assembly: GCF_029499605.1. Classification (NCBI taxonomy): domain Eukaryota; kingdom Metazoa; phylum Chordata; class Amphibia; order Anura; family Hylidae; genus Hyla; species Hyla sarda. The sequence goes on from NC_079189.1 coordinate 325,781,309, forward strand.
ACTTACATCTGTTGTGTCCACATTTAAACGTCCCAACTGTTTTTAAAAAGGTCTCTGAAACCTTCTTGGGTACCTTTAGTCTACTTGGCGCTAAAATATTCTTTAAAGTGCGGCCTCTTCTGAAAGTGATGCCAGGCTTAGGTGGTAGTAATGAATTCAAAAAAGGATCCTTACATAAAACATGCCAATGTGTATTAAAAATGTTCCTAATGGCCTGATGGTCCTGATTAAAAGTAGCAATAAAGTTGCCCGCCCAATCGGGTACAGTTTTTTGTTCCGTATGCTCAGTTATATCTTTTTGAACAAGACACTCTTTTTGGGTTAGGGGTCTGGCTCTATCAAGTGACGCTTTAACCAGTTTCCTTGGATATCTTTTAGCAGCAAATCTCTCTGAAGGGTACAGTTTCTACGGATCCTTTTAAACTGTCCGAAAGGGATATTAGTCAGCCATTTTTTAAAATGGGCACTACCAAAATCTAAGTAACTATTACTATCTACCGCTTTAAAGTGCGTCTTAGTGTGCAGTTTTTTGGACTCATCATGAAAGACTACCACATCTAGGAATTCTGCATGGTTATTGTAAACAGACTGCGTAAAATTAAGGCCCCATTGATTTAAATTAAGATCCGTTAAAAATCTATTGAGCTCCAAACTACCACCATCCCAGATAAAAAAAAATATCATCAATATACCTTTTAAACAAATGACAATGTACAAAAAGGGGATGGGTATATATGACCGTCTCCTCAAAAAGCCCCACAAATAGATTCGCAAAACTGGGAGCCATCTTAGAACCCATAGCGGTACCCGTGTCTTGCGAGTAGATTTGTTTTTGAAACTCGAAGTAATTGTGTTTTAAAATGAACATCAGGCTTTCCAATACAAACTCTCTCTGGACATCAGGCATGTTAAGATCTCGTAATAAAAACTGTTTGACAGCGTTTACTCCTAATTCATGGTCAATCACCGTATACAAAGAAGAAACATCCATGGTGACCAAAAGAAAATGGTCTTCCCATGTTGTATCAACCACACTGTTAATAAATTGAGCTGTGTCTTTTAGAAAGGATTTTAAGCCTATCACATGTTTCTGGAGTAATAAATCCACATAGTGTGACAAATTCGCGGTCAGGGAATTAATCCCTGACACTATCGGACGACCTGGGGGGTTCATGACACACTTGTGGATTTTGGGTAAAAAGTAAAAAAGGGGAAGTGCGGGTTCTGTAACTAGTAGGTAATCTTTTTCTGACTTGGTAAGAACACCTTCCGTATAGCCTTTCATCACCAAAATATGCAACTCTTTCAAATAAATAGTAGTAGGATTAAAAGAAAGGGGTCTATAAAACTTAGTGTCTGATAGTAGTCTGAGTGCTTCTTTAATATAGTTGTCCCGGTCCATGATAACAATTCCCCCCCCCCTATCTGCAGACTTAATAGCAATGTTTGCATTGTCCGCCAATTGTTTGATAGCCAAAGCTTCCTTCTGATTGATATTACTGGGCTTTTTCTGGTTGCCTTTAGAGAGACCCTCTAGATCAGTGTTGACCAAAGCAAAGAAGGTCTCAATAAAGCAACCCCTGGCTTGCAGGGGAAAAAAAGTAGATTTAGGGCGAACCCCAGTGCAAATGGGGGGTGGATCCAGGGTCTCAACATAAGTGGTGATGGGGTTATACTCAGAGTTGGTGGGGCCCTCTGTGTCCTTCATAGCAAAAAAACGCTTGATAGTTAACTTCCTAATAAAATTATTAAGATCCATAAATAAATCAAAATTATTGGACTTATCAGTCGGACAGAAAGATAAGCCCTTTCTAAGTACATCTAACTCAATCTCATCCAAGATATATTTAGACAAATTAAAAATGTTCACCGTAGTTTCTTTTCGTCTCTTACCTCCTCCTCTGCACCCTCTTTTCCTCTGTCTTTTCTTTTTAGACCTAATGGTGGGGCTACATGTACCGTCTCTACTGGCTGGGATTCCAGTGTTTTCAAATTGGGAGGGGTAATGTTCACAATTTGAGGAAGCCCTAAAAAAGCTGTTGTGTTGGCTTGGATGGAGTCATCTAGATCAGGATCCTCATGTATAGTGAGGGCTGAAAGGGAGATATTAGGTCCTGTTGGGGTATAAAACTGGTGTTCTATGACTGAAGTTGAAGTACTGGGTGTGACATGGTGTACCGTAATAAGGGAGTCCTCTAGCAGCGAATTATCGCTGTTATCAAACCTCCCTGTGGGAAGATTGTTGGTCCCGCTTGGTAAAAACTCAAGGAGGTCCAACAAATCCTGTGAAACATTATTGGATACAGAACAATAGCCTACTTGTTCTGTAGATGGCAAAGTACTATCAGTAGTGGATACTAAAGTGGTACTATGTATCACCTCAGGAATTAGAGGTGCTAAATGGTTACTATGAATCACCTCGGGAATTAGAGGTACTGGATGATTAGTTGTAACACAAAGGTTGCCAAGTGACTGTGTATTGGATTTAACTAGACTATTCGCAACATTAATGGGTTGAGATCTAATTGAAGAAATGTTTATATTAGTATTACTATTTTTGTTATGAACATTATTTTTATTACAGTGTTGGACTGTATATTGACAGTGTTGGACTGAATAACCGGCTTAGTAACATGATTTATTGCTTTTCTTTTGTTAGGGTATTGATTACCCTGATGATTGGAAGCCTTAAAGGTCCGTGGATGTTGATATGTATTCAAATTCTGCTTATTCCGGTTGGAAAGTGATATTTTGCGCTGTCTAGTAAAATTGGGTTTGTGACTGGAAAATGCCGGTGTGTTAGGCAGGCAGGTGTCTGATTGTTGTGCAGAGGATAATTGGTTATCTGTATGTTTTAAATGGGTATGGTTATTTAACCAATAACGGATATTGTTGGACCTATAATCGTCCCTATCTCTATTTAATTTGCCTATCTTTTTGTGCATAATGTCTACTTCAAACTTACGTACTTTCCTCTTAAAACTAGAGAGCCATGACGCATACTCTGGTAAGTGTTCATACGCTGAAAGTAACAAAATACATGAGTCTATCCTATTTGAAACGTTTTCAACTAAGATGTTACGTTTGTCTCTCAAAAGTTTCAAAATGGTGTTAGAGCAAAAATTAAGTGCATGGTCCCAAGATCCACAGAACTCGGAATCATCCTCAAACGTAGGTAGAGGGCGCAATCTCAGTCCACGTGGAATGATCTGTTCTGCCAGGTATACCTATAAAAATGAACTGTCTAAATGATGTTGGGTTTCCTCAAGGGAAAGTTTCTCTAGTTCAAAGAAGAGAGATTTCATACGAGCCAGTTCATCAGGCGTACCTGTTAATGCATTGGATGAAAGGAGATCTTCCGTTCTCACGGGTTCTGTGGAGATCATAGAGTTGAAGAATGTAGATCTTTTGTTCAGACGGGAATCCTTTAGATCCATGATGCCAGTCACTGGAGGGAAGTATACTCCAGAAATAGGTGTGTAAGATATGGATTTTACACGAGTCGCTCCAGTAGTGGGCACAAATGCACCTATTGGTCTGTCCTCCTGGACAGCCAAGACCTACGAAGAAATAAAGACAAAAAAGACAACCGGGAGGCAGCGCCTCGTGTATTACCCTTGGCAGGTGAGGGAACCAAAAAGTATGCTGAATGTACACCCAGGACTTAAGTCAGTACTATCACTTAGTACTGTTTATATTGATGTTATATTATTATCATAATCGAACGCACACCTGTATGTTTTAGACAATAATTATTTTCTGCTGTTTCTACATGTAAATTAAGTTTTTTGTAAGTGGACTTGATGTGACATCACATTCAGCCCACCCCTTCCTGACCTGTACCTCCTCCACCTTGCCATTATATAAAGGGTGCTTGTTGTAGCAGCACCTAGATCATCTGAGGAAGGGGAATTTACCCCGAAACGCGTCATGATCCTTTTGTTGTTTTGTGTTCAATAAAATTGCTTGATTAAGAACACTTACCTGCATCCTGTGTATACCTGGATAGAGCAGCGCCTGGATCCATTGGTCTTTTTCCTCTCTCCTCTGGTCCACTGCAATCCGTTCCTGTGCCTTCCGCCGTGGAGGCTATGCAAGTTGACCGGTCTCGCTTGACATCTCAAGAGAGGACACGCCGCCGCATGGAGAACCTTTGCCTGTACTGTGCCAGTACCGAACACTTCTTGAAGGATTGTCCTATCCGACCTCCACGTCAGGAAAGACGCACTCCGACTCCGCACAAAGGTGAGACACCTCTTGGTGTGAACTCTGCTTCCCCACGTCTTACTGTGCCTGTGCGGATTTCTTCTTCTACCTTCTCCTTCTCAGCTGTGGCCTTCTTGGATTCCGGATCTGCAGGAAATTTTATTTTGGCCTCTTTCATCAACAGGTTCAACATCCCGGTGACCAGTCTCGCCAGACCCCTCTACATCGCCTCTGTTAATAATGAAAGGTTGGACTGTACCGTGCGTTACCTCACGGAACCCCTCTTAATGTGCATTGGACCCCATCATGAAAAGATTGAATTTCTGGTCCTCTCTAATTGCACTTCAGAGATTCTTCTTGGGCTACCGTGGCTTCAACGCCATTCCCCAACCCTCGATTGGACCACCGGGGAGATCAAGAACTGGGGTACTACTTGCCACAAGAACTGTCTTCTGCCTGCTCCCAGTACTGTCAGTCAAAACCCTATGGCTCCTCCGATACCAGGTCTCCCCAAGGCCTATTTGGACTATGCTGAAGTTTTTTGCAAAAAACAAGCATAAACTTTGCCTCCTCACAGGCCTTATGACTGTCCTATTGACCTCCTCCCTGGTACTCCTCCACCCCGGGGCAGAATCTATCCTCTGTCCGCTCCGGAAACAGAAGCCATGTCGGAGTACATCCAAGAGAATTTGAAAAGGGGGTTTATCCGTAAGTCTGCCTCCCCTGCTGGAGCTGGATTTTTCTTTGTTTCCAAAAAAGACGACTCCTCACGTCCTTGCATTGATTACCGCGGACTTAATAAAATCACAGTAAAAAAACGTTATCCCCTACCTCTTATCTCGGAACTCTTTGACCGCCTACGTGGCGCCAACATCTTTACCAAGTTGGACTTGAGAGGTGCATATAATCTCATCCGCATCAGGGAGGGGGACGAGTGGAAGACCGCATTTAACACCAGAGATGGACACTTTGAATATCTGGTTATGCCCTTTGAGCTTTGCAACGCCCCTGCCGTCTTCCAAGACTTTGTAAATGAAATTTTTCGTGATCTTCTATATACCTGTGTTGTGGTCTACCTGGACGATATTTAGATTTTTTCTTGCAACCTAAAAGAACACCGCCGGCATGTCCGCATGGTTCTTCAGAGACTTCGGGACAATCAATTATATGCCAAAGTGGAAAAATGTCTAGGCCAGGGGGCTCCAAATGGACCCGGACAAACTATCAGCCGTATTGGATTGGCCACGCCCCTCCAGACTCTGTGCTATCCAACGTTTTTGGGGGTTTGCCAATTATTACAGACAATTTATTCCGCATTTTTCCACTATTGTGGCCCCAATCGTGGCCCTAACCAAGAAAAACGCCAACCCTAAGTCCTGGCCTCCTCAAGCGGAAGAGGCGTTCAATCATCTCAAAACTGCCTTTTCTTCTGCTCCCGTACTCTCCAGACCTGATCCATCTAGGCCCTTCTCGCTGGAGGTAGACGCCTCTTCAGTGGGAGCTGGAGCGGTTCTCCTACAGAAAAATTCTTCCGGACATGCTGTTACTTGTGGTTTCTTTTCTAGGACCTTCTCTCCGGCGGAAAAAAATTAATCCATTGGTGATCGAGAACTACTGGCCATAAAATTGTCGCTTGAAGAATGGATGCACCTGCTGGAGGGATCCAAATACCCAGTTATTATATACACTGACCACAAGAATCTCTCTTATCTTCAGTCTGCCCAATGGTTGAACCCTCGCCAGGCTAGGTGGTCGTTGTTCTTTGCCCGTTTTGACTTTGAAATTCATTTTCGCCCCGCTGATAAGAACATTAGGGCTGACGCTCTCTCTCGTTCATCGGATGCCTCTGAAATGGGAGCTTTCCCGCAACACATTATCCCTCCGGACAGTTTGATCTCCACGTCTCCAGCTTCCATCAGACAAACTCATCCAGGGAAGACCTTGAAGAGACATGCTGATGAAAAAAGAAGAATTTCCCCTGTTTTTTCTCCCGGAGACAAAGTGTGGCTCTCCGCCAAGTATGTCTGCTTTCGTGTCCCCAGTTATAAACTGGGACCACGTTATCTTGGTCCTTTTAAAATTAAATGCCAAATCAACCCTGTCTCCTACAAACTCCTTCCTCCTTCTCTCCGTATTCCCAATGCTTTTCATGTCTCTCTCCTCAAACCACTCATCCTTAACCGCTTCTCTCCCAAGGTTGTTACTTCTACTCCTGTTTCTGGGTCCTCTGACGTCTTCTCGGTGAAAGAAATTCTGACATCATAGACGGTCAGAGGTAAAAAAAAATTTATTGTAGATTGGGAGAATTGCGGCCCAGAGGAGAGGTCATGGGAACCCGAGGACAACATCCTTGACAAGAACCTTATCCTCAAATTCTCAGGGTCTAAAAAGAGGGGGAGACCCAAGGGGGGGTACTGTTACGCCGAACGCTCCGGGTCCCCGCTCCTCCCCGGAGCGCTCACATCGTTCTCCTGTTCGCAGCGCCCTGGTCAGACCTGCTGACCAGGTGCGCTGCGATAATGTACTCAGCCGGGATGCGATTCGCGATGCGGGACGCGCCCGCTCCCGATGCGCATCCTGACCCGCCTACCAGACTCGTTCCCTGTCTGTGCTGTCCCGGCGCGCGCGGGCCCGCTCCCTCGGGCGCATGCGCGCCAGGTCTTTGCGATTTAAAGGGCCGGTGCGCCACTGATTGGCGCATGGGTTTTAATCAGTATCTTCACCTGTGCACTTCCCTTTTTATACCTCACTTCCCCTGCACTTCCTTGCCGGATCTTGTTGCCATTGTGCCAGTGAAAGCGTTTCCTTGTGTGTTCCTAGCCTGTGTTCCAGACCTCCTGCTGTTGCCCCTGACTACAATCCTTGCTGCCTGCCCTGACCTTCTGCTACGTCCGACCCTGCTCTTGTCTACTCCCTTATACCGCACTTATCTCAGCAGTCAGAGAGGTTGAGACGTTGCCGGTGGATACGACCTGGTTGCTACCGCCGCTGCAAGACCATCCCGCTTTGCGGCGGGCTCTGGTGAAAACCAGTAGCAACTTAGAACCGGTCCACCGACACGGTCCACGCCAATCCCTCTCTGGCACAGAGGATCCACCTCCAGCCAGCCGAATTGTGACAATTAGTAGACCATATAGTGGCTGAATGGCACAGCCTGGAGTTGGCAGCAGCATGAAGAGAACATATGGTGCCACTATGAGACAGCCTGGAGCTGTCATCAGCATGAGGAGTGGCTGAATGACATATAGTGGCTGAATGACACAGCGTGGAGGTTGTGGCAGCATGAGGAGACCATATAGTGCATAAATGAAACAGCGTGGAGGTGGCAGCAGCATGAGGAGACCTTATAGTGGCTGGATCACCCACCCAGGAGGTGGCAGCAGCCTGACGAGACCATAGGGCCTTACAATTGAAAAGATTTGAAATATTTTTTAACATTTAAATTGAAGATTTATAATAGATGAACCTGAAAAGTTTTATTTTATGTGCCAGCAGCATGAGAGACCACATGGTGGCACAGTGACACAGCCTGGAGGTGGTGGAAGCATGAGGAGACTATATAGTGGCTGAATGACACAGCCTGGAGTTGGCAACAGCAAGAGGAGACCATGTAGTGGCTGAATGACACAGACTAGAGGTGGCAGAAGCATGAGTAGACCATATAGTGGCTGAATGGCACAGCCTGGAGTTGGCGGCAACAAGAGGAGACCATATAATGGCTAAATGACACAGCCTGGTGGTAACAGAAGAATGAGTAGACCATATAGTGGCTTAATGGCACAGCCTGGAGTTGGCAGAAACAAGAGGAGACCATATAGTGGTTGAATGGCACAGCCTGGAGTTGGCGCCAGCAAGAGGAGACCATACAGTGGCTAATGACACAGCCTGGTGATGGCAGAAGCATGAGTAGACCATATAGTGGCTGAATGGCACAGCCTGGAGTTGGTAGCAGCATGAGGAGAACATATGGTGGCAGAATGAGACAGCCTGGAGCTAGCAACAGCATGAGAAGAACATATGGTGGCAGTATGAGACAGCCTGGAGCTGGCATCAGCATGAGGAGAACATATGGTGGAAGAATAAGACATCCTGGAGGTGGCAGCAGCATGAGGAGAACATATGGTGGCAGAATGAGAAAGCCTGGAACTGGCATCAGCATGAGGAAAACATATGGTGGCAGAACGAGAGAGCCTGGAGCTGGCAGCAGCATGAGGAGAGCATAGGGTGGCAGATTGAAAAAGTCTGGAGGTGGCATCAGCAGCATCAGGAGTCCTGAAAGTTACCCAGTGACATAGTGAGGTGGTGGGAGGCAATACCAGTACCTGGTGAGGAAGGTGGATGAAAAAAAGGGAAACTTGTCATCAGATGTGAGGCATCAGGCGGGTGGCAGGATCAGAATAGTAGCTGAGGCAGGTAGGCAGAAGAAAACAGTCTGTTTTATAAAAGTGTTAGAGTGCACAAGTAAGTATTGAGTATATGCATTATGTAAAACGTAACTTTTAATAATATGCTTAGGATAAAATATATGGACCAAAATAATAATTTTTTTTAATCAAACAAAAGGGCGGCCCCACACAGGAACCTCTCCCTATTTCCACCTACAAACACTGCCATTTCCCAGGCAAGAACATCATTTTAACCCCTTAATGACCACAGACGTAAATGTACATCCTGGTTTGGCGGTACTTCGCGCACCAGGACGTACATTTATGTCTAGGGTATGACCTCGAGCTTCGGAGCGGTGTTCGCATCATACACTGCAGGTCCCGGCTGCTATCAGCAGCCGGGGACTCGCCGGTAATGGCCCACATGCGTGATCACATGGATGTCTGCCATTAACCCCTCAGATGCTGTGATCAATACAGATCACGGCATCTGCGGCAATGCACATGTTAAAATAAATGATTGGATCACCCGCAGCGCTTCGGCGGGGATCCAATCATCTTTAATGGCGACTGGAATTTCCCTTCCCTACCTCCGGCCGTCTCCTGGGGTCTTCTGCTCTGGTCTGAGATCGAGCAGACCAGAGCAGAAGATAGCCGATCACTGCTATGCCCTATGCATTGCACATAACAGTAATGGCAATCAACTGATTGTTATTTATAGTCCCCTATGAGGACATAAAAAGTATTTAAAAAAAAAAGCTGAAAAATGCAAAAATAAAAAGTGAAAAATCCCCTCCACCAATAAAAATGAAAACTGTCCCCTTTTCCCATTTTACCCCCAAAAAGCGTAATGTTTCTTAATGAACATATTTGGCATTACTGCGTGCATAAATGTCCGAACTATCAAATATTGTGATAATGATCCCGAATGGTGAACGGCGTAAATGTAATTTTTTTTTTTTTAAAGTCGAAAAAATGCAGCTTTTTTATCACATTTTATAAAAAAAATAATAAAAAGTGGTCTGAAAGTTTTATATATGCAAATGTGGTACCAATAAAAACCACAGATGACAGCGCAAAAAAAAAAGGAGCTTACATACGATCCCATATACAGAAAAATGAAAAAGTTATAGGTGGTCAAAATAGGGCGATTTTACACTACTTATCTTGTACAAAAATTTCTAGATTTTTTTAAGTGGTACAAAAATTTAAAATTATCTAGCCATGGGTATCATTTTAATCGTATTGACCAACAGAATAAAGAACACATGTCATTTTTACTGTAAAGTGTACAGTGTGAAAACGAAACCCTCCAAAATGTTCAAAAAATAATTATTTGGGTCCACCATCCATTTTTGGTTAAATGAGAGGTTTCATTACAAAGTACAATTGGTCAAGCAAAAAACAAGCCCTTATATGGGTCTGTAGATGAAAATATAAAAGAGTTATGGATTTTAGAAGGCAAGGAGGAAAAAAAGAAAACGCAAAAATAAAATTGGCCTTGAGGTCAAAATGGACTTGGTCTTTAAGGGGTTAAGACAAGTAACACTTTCCATGAAAAGGTGGAACAACCATTTTAGCAGGTGGGGGTAAAAAAGGAACCTCTCCCTATTTCAACCTAGAAACCCTGAGAAATGGCAGTGTTTGTAGGTGAAAATAGGGAGAGGTTACTGTGCGGGGCCGCTATTTATAGTGCGAGTAACACTTGCCAAGAAGGGAATTAATAATGCCAGAGTAGGGCCTTACAGGGGAAGTTTTTACTCCCACCATTCCACCTTTTAGAGGTCTTTGCATCACATCAATACTTGGTGGTGTAGGTGGCACATGGTGTTTTTTGCACACCTTTCCTTTTTTTTTTAGATATAAAAAATAAATTGGGGTCCATATATTTTATACTAAGAAAAGTTAAGTTTTAGCTAATGCATATCCTCCATACTTACTTATGGTCTGATGCGGAGGAATGTTTGTAACTGGGCAGCAGTAACTTCAGGACCCAGACCATTTTCACCTTAAGGACCTGTGCATTTTTTACACATCTGACCACTGTCACTTTAAGCATTAATAACTCTGGGATCATTTTACTTTTCATTCGGATTTCGAGATTGTTTTTCATGACATATTCTACTTTATGTTAGTGGTAAAATTATGTCGATACTTGCATCATTTCTTGGTGAAAAATTTGATGAAAAATTTGAAAATTTTGCATTTTTTTTTACTTTGAAACTCTCTGCTTATAAGGAAAAAATCTCCCCCCCCCCCCCCCCCCCAAATATATTTATGCATCATAAATTTGACATGTTTTTATTTTGGAAGACATTAGAGGGCTTCAAAGTTCAGCAGCAATTTTCCAATTTTTCACAAAATTTTCAAAATCAGAATTTTTCAGGGACCAGTTCAGTTTTGAAATGGATTTGAGGGGCCTTCATCTTAGAAATACCCCTTAAATGACCCCATTATAAAAACTGCACCCCTCAAAGTATTCATAATGACATTCAGTAAGCGAGTTAACCCTTTAGGTGTTTCAAACGAATAGCAGCAAATTGAAGGAGAAAATTCAAAATCTTCATTTTTTACACTCGCATGTTCTTGTAGACCCAGTTTTTGATTTTTTACAAGGGGTAGAAGGAGAGAAATCACCATACAATTTGTAACCCAATTTCTCTCGGGTAAGGAACTATCTAATATGTGTATGTCAAGTGCTCTGTGGGTACACTAGATGACTCACAAGGGAAGGAGCGACAAAGGGATTTTGGAGAGTGAGTTTTTCTGAAAGGGTTTTTGGTGTGCATATCACATTTCATAAGCCCCTATGGTGCCAGAACAGCAAAACAAAACACATGGCATAATATTTTGGAAACTACACCCCTCAAGGAACATAACAAGGGGTACAGTGAGCCTTAACACCCAACAGGTGTTTGACGACTTTTAGTTAAAGTCGGATGTGTAAATGAAAAAATAAATGACTAAAATGCTGGTTATTCCAGGGTAATAGGAGAAAATGCCCCCCAAAATTTGTAACCCCAATTCTTTTGAGTATGGAAATACCCCATATGAGGACGTCAAGTGCTCTGCTGGCGCACTACAATGCTCAGAAGAGGAGTCACATTGATCTTTTGGAGAGAGAATTTGGTTGGAACAGAAGTCGGGGGCCATGTGTTTTTACAATGCCCCCCATGGTGCCAGAACAGTGGACCCCCCCATATGTGACCCTATTTTGGGGTGCATTGTAGTTTGCCCGCAGAGCACTTTACATCCACATATGGGGTTACAAATTTTGGGAGTTTTTTTTTCTTTCTATTTTACCTTGTGAAAATGAAAAATTTAGGGTAACAACAGCATTTAGTTAAAATTATTATTATTATTTTTATTTTCCCATCCAACTTTAAGGAAAATTCGTCAAACACCTGTGGGGTGTTAAGGCTCACTATACCCCTTGTTACGTTCAGTGAGGGGTGAAGTTTCCAAAATGGGGTCACATGTGGGTATTTATTTTTTTGTGTTTATGTCAGAACCGCTGTAAAATCAGCCACCCCTGTGCAAATCACCAATTTAGGCCTCAAATGTACATAGTGCGCTCTCACTCCTGAGCCTTGTTGTGCATCCGCAGAGCAGTTCACATCCACATATGGGGTATTTCTGTACTCAGGAGAAATTGCATTACAAATTTTGGGGTCTTTTTATCCATTTACCTTTTGTGAAAATAAAAAGTATGGGGCAACACCAGCATGTTAGTGTAATTTTTTTTCTTTTTTTACACTAACAGGCTGGTGTAGACCCCAACTTTTCCTTATCATAAGGGGCAAAAGGAGAAAAAGCCACCCAAAATTTGTAGTGCAATTTCTCCCGAGTACGGAGATACCCCATATGTGGCCCTAAACTGTTTCCTTGAAATACGACAGGGCTCTGAAGTGAGAGAGCGCCAAGCGCATTTGAGGAATACATTAGGGATATCATAGAGGTGGACATAGGGGTATCCTACGCCAGTGATTCCCAAACAGGGTGCCTCCAGCTGATGTTAAACTCCCAGCATGCCTGGACATTCAGTGGCTGTCCGGAAATGCTGGGAGTTGTTGTTTTGCAACAGCTGGAGGCTCAGTTTTGGAAACACTGCCGTACAATACGTTTTTCATTTTTATTGGGGGGGGTGACAGTGTAAAGGGCTGCATATGTAGTGTTTTACCCTTTATTATGTGTTAGTGTAGTGTAGTGCTTTTAGGACACATTCACATGGGCGGAAGTTTACAGTGAATTTCCCGCTAGGAGTTTGCTCTGTGGCGAAAAATTTGCCGCAGCTCATACTTGAAGCAGGAAACTTACTGTAAACTCACTCATGACAGACTGTGCATGCTGGGAGTTGTATTTTTTGCAACATCTGGAGGCACATTGGTTGTTCTGTTACCTAACTCAGTATTTTCCAACCAGTGTGCCTCCAGCTGTTGCAAAACTACAACTCCCATGCTGGGAGATGTAGTTATGCAACAGCTGGAGGTACGCAACTACAACTCCCAGCATGCCGAGACAGCTGTTTGCTGTTTGGGCATGCTGGGTTTTGCAGTTTTGCAACATCTGGAGGGCTACAATTTAGAGACCAGCTGTTGCAAAACTACAAATCCCAGCGTGCCCAAACAACAAACAGATGTCTGGGCATTCTGGGAGTTGTAGTTTTGAAACATCTGGAGGGCTCAGGGAGGGCTCAGACTGTAGCCCTCCAGATGTTGCTAAGCAACTCACCGGCTTCCGTAGTATCCAGGGAGCCAGCCACACGACATCGACCATTGCCCACTGCCGCCGGATGAGTAAGTGGATTTCGGTGCCGGTGTCGGTTTCCCCATTCTGCCCCGCCTATTGTGGGTGGGCAGAATGGGGAAACCGAAAGTTAACCCCCCCCCCACCGCCGCCGATCTGCTATTGGTCATCGCTTCTAGACATCCAATAACAGGAACAGGAGGGGTGGCACCCCTGCCACCTCACTCTTGGACAACCCCGATCCCCTTATTTTCTGGGTCACCGGGTCACCATAGACCCATATATCCCTGATGACCCCCCTGGGCATTTGCGCAGGGTGACTGCTGATCGATATCAACAGTCACCCCGGTTTGGTCCCGGCCTGGCGCGCGGCAGGGACCGAAATTCCCACGGACATACGCATATGTCCTTGGTGCTTAACTATCAGGGAGCGTACGTCCTTGGCCCTTAAGGGGTTATGGTCATAATGGGCTTGGTTCTTTAGGGGTTAATGTAACATTCTCCATTTGATTTAAATGGGGACATTTATTATAAATGTGCAATGTAGTCCTAACATAGGAAACAAAGGATGCATTATAACCCTAATGAATAACAGCTTTAATTTGGTGACTAAAATAAATCACCTCTCATTTATACAAATGTATAAGAAAAAAATTGTACCTCCTAATTCAGTGGAGGGTACGCATTAACTTAATATTTGTAATATAATAAATAAAATTGAAATCAATATAGTAAAGTAATGAATTGTGATAACATGTCCTTAAAAGCACCATGAAGCACATTGGGCATAATCATAAAATCACAAACACATTGCATTTGAGCATGTTCATAAATATGTATAGCCAATATGCACCATAAAAAGTCAATGACACATCTTAATAAATCTTATATATTAATGGTCTATAGTGTATTCTGGCTTTGAAAGATGTTTATTAAAAGTGAAATGCTAATAACAAAAGACAGTGTTAAGGGGGTACTCCAGTGAAAACTTTTTTTCTTTTAAATCAACTGGTGCCAGAAAGTTAAACATATTTGTAAATTACTTCTATTAAAAAATTTTAATCCTTCCAGTACTTTTAGCTGCTGAATGCTACAGAGGAAATTCCTTTCTTTTTGGAACACTGATGACATCACGAGCACAGTGCTCTCTGCTGACATCTCTGTCCATTTTAGCAACTGTGCATAGCAGATGTATGCTAAGCGCAGCATGGTGGCTCAGTGGTTAGCACTGCTGCCTTGCAGTGCTGGGGACGTGGGTTCAAATCCCACTAAGGACAACAATAAATAAAGAGTTATTATCATAATGACATCAGCAGAGAGAACTGTGCTCGTGGTGTCATCAGAGAGAATTCCAAAAAGAAAAGAATTTCCTCTGTAGTATTCAGCAGCTAATAAGTACAGGAAGGATTAAGATTTTTTAATAGAAGTAATTTACAAATCTGTTTAACTTTCTGGCACCAGTTGATTTAAAAGTAAAAAGGTTTTCACCGGAGTACCCCTTTTAAAATACTTGTTCTTAAAAAATACCCATGTGTTGTATCCTGCGTTTGCTATACTTTTCCAGCATTTTAAATGTATACATTACCTACAAGCCCAACACGGCTAATGATTTAATCAACAACCTCCAAAATTAGCCCAAAGATATAGTCAAAAAATTCATCTTTATTATGTATACAAAAACAGGAAGAAAAAACACCCATAAAATGACCCACCCTTATAAAAACCCCAACACAAAGCTAAGCAGGATATCACTGGGACATATGCAGAAATCGGTAATGCCAATATACAGTCTAGCAGTATTAGTTTGGTCAGCACATAGGAGAACAATATCTTAAATCAACACAATACCTAATTGTGACATGCTGACGACTTCCCAGTGATGATCCTGCAACCTCGACACGTGTTTCGGATGATTCCTTTCTCAAGAGGCGCCTCTTGAGAAAGGAATCATCCGAAACACGTGTTGAGGTTGCAGGATCATCACTGGGAAGTCGTCAGCATGTCACAATTAGGTATTGTGTTGATTTAAGATATTGTTCTCCTATGTGCTGACCAAACTAATACTGCTAGACTGTATATTGGCATTACCGATTTCTGCATATATCCCAGTGATATCCTGCTTAGCTTTGTGTTGGTTTTTTTTTAAGGGTGGGTCATTTTATGGGTGTTTTTTCTACCTGTTTTTGTATACATAATAAAGATGAATTTTTTGACTATATCTTTGGGCTAATTTTGTAGGTTTTAAATGTATACTTTGGAAATATAACTGGGGCACCTGCACAGGGCACTCCAGAACTGCAGTGCCACAGGAGAGACAGATAGGTATAGTTTTTTTTATTCTTTGTTTTATTATTTCTCCTCCAAATTCATGTCTCTTGGAAATGTATTTTTTTTTTGTAATCAGAAAACCTCTTTAACGTCTCCAGTTTTAGAGACCACCAAAGAAATTATAATTAGTATGATATACAGAGTCCCTGAAAAATAATGCATAGCATTGAACAGAATTAGCAATGAAGTAATTGCTATAGATAGTCCCCTGTGGGGACATAAAAAGTGTAAAACAAAAGTAAAAAAATGTAAAAATAAAAAGTAAAAAAAATAGAAAAATCCCCTCCCCCAATAAAAATTGAAAATGTCTCTTTTTCCCATTTTACCCCCAAAAATTATTGAATTATTTTTTTAACC